>NC_142868.1:87267045-87572727 GCF_051225735.1 Oryctolagus cuniculus | reverse complement strand
CGGCAATTTGGGGAAGGAACCAGTGGATGGAAGCACTCATTTGCTCACTCACTCTAACTCTTTCAATTAAACAAAATAATCTCTCTCTCTCCCCCCTTCTCTTTCTGTAACTCTGCTTTTCAAATAAGTAAATCTTTTTTTAAAAAGCCTACGGAGCTACCATCAGCCTTAAATTCTTATGGGTGAGCAAATGTGGGGGTAGTAGGAATATTTGAATGAAATGTATTTTTTAGCAGTGGTTTTTCATAAGAGTTTTCATAGGAGTAGATGAGTTAGTTATTAAAAGAGATTAACTTTAAAGTGATGACAGTGCCTTGCTGTTGCAGCTAGAACATTCTGTAGCAGACAAAGCAGCAGGGAGGAGGAAGGAGTGAAGGTTGTGGTACATTACTGGAAAATTCTTGCAAAAATGAGAAGAATTTCTCAGAGGAAGACAAACTTTTTCAGAGAATTTTTAGTGTTTGGTGGAACAATACTGAGTTTCCAAGCCCTTGGATGTGCTCCTGTGACTGGTTCAAGTCCGTAATTTTAACGTTAGACTCCAGAGGAAGAGAATGGGGGAAGACTTCAGCTACATTTTCTGAAAACTCTCTAGCACTGGATGGGCAAAGGGGTGGATAATAAATGCCCTAAGGTAATTAATTTTCTCCACACTATGTCAGTACTCAGCTCACCCAAACCATCTGTTGCTATAACCATCAACTGCCGATTTGGAGCAAGCTTTTAGTCTAGACTACGATGCCACTAGGGACACCAGCATTCCATATGGGATTAGCTGGTGTAGAGTCACAGTTTTAGCTTTAAATTTTAGCGTCCAGCTAAGGCACACCATGGGAGGCATCAGGTGATGTCTCAAGTGTTTGGGCTCCTGCTACCCCTGGAAAACCTGGATTCAGCTCCTGGCTCCCAGCTTCATCCTGACCCAGCTCAAACAGTTGTAGGAATTTGGGAAGTAAAACAGAGGATGGGACCTCTCTCATGGTCTGTTTCTGCTTCCCCAATTTTCTTTCTTGTTTTCCTTAAAAGAAAGAAGTTGGTGATTTAGAGGGTGCTACTTCTTGCTAGGCACATTCTTAAATATTTACATATCATTTCAGTCTCACTCTACCTCCTAAAAATAATACTACACTCTCCTGTGCTCTCCATTTTCAAAAAATAGGCTTAGTAAATTGGAATGACTTGATGGTCAAGAAGGTTATCCACATCAGCACAGAGACTCAAACATAGCTTCAAATGTGGACTTGCAAGGCCTCTGCACAGTTGATAAGCATTTTGTAATCAAAGGACCAGGGTCGTGGTACAGTGGGGCAAGCTGCAGCCTGACATTCTGGCATCTCTCATCAGACTGCTGGTTTTTGTATCAGTGGCTCCACTAAGCAGCAGCAGAGGATGGCCCAACTATCTGGGCCCTGCCACACATGTGGGAGACAGATGAAGTTCAAGGCTCCTAACTTCAGCCTGGCCCAGCCCTGGACATTGCGGTGATTTGGGAAGTGAACCAGCAGATAAAAGATTTCTCTGTCTCTCCTTCTCTCAGTTGCCCTGCCTTTCAAATAAATTAGCTTTAAAAAGAAACACACCATAAATATGTACAATTAAAATTATGTTTTAAAAAATACAGAAAATTCCTGAAATTCAGAGAGGTTTGACAAGATTCAATTTAACAAATATTTATTTAACCATATTCAGTAATTTTGCTAGGCTCTTTTCGATAATTAGGAGGAATGAAAAGTTAATTAATGACATTGGATAAATGTAATTACTGAGTTTTAAAAATTAGCTATTTGAAAGACAAGCAGAGAGAAGAGATCTTTTATCTGCTGGCTCACTCTCCTTATGCCCACAAGAATTTGTGCCAGGCCAAAGCCAGGAGCCTGTAATTCCATCCAGGCCTCGCACGTAGATGGCAGGGACCCAAGTTCTTGAACTCTCTACTACCTACTGTCTCCCAGGGTATACATTAGACAGCTAGATCTGAAGCAAAGGAGCCAGGACTCTAATCCAAGTGCTCCAATATAGGATGTGGGCATCTCGAGTGGTATCTTAACCACTACACCAAACACCATTCCCAGTTACTGCTTGTATTTTCCTTTCATTTTAAAAAACCAGGTCTACATGTAATATCAAAAATGAATCAAGTTCTATGGAAGAGAAGTTAATGTCAAAGGCAAATTCATGAACTAAGTATAAGCATATGTAAGTGAATGCTTTACCTGATCTTGAGCTGTACCTATTTTGTGTGAAGACAATGAAAGATGCCATGCAAATAACATTTTAATTTAAAAAACTCTGAAAAACTTATTAAAACAATGAGTCAAAAATGTTCATAATACATTAACTAAATAACAATTATAATATTGCAGTCATTATTGTCAATTAGAGTTTGGTTTTTGAACTTTTATGTCTTTCCCAAATTTGCTAAATTAATTTTTAATTATATAAATGCTGTGGATATATTTCTAATGAAGAAAAAAATTGAAAAAACACATCAGTGAAAAGTTCTAAGAGGTACAGAACTGCCTACATTTCAGTTCAAGCCCTGTGAGAGTGATTTTTGGATTTCTGTCCTTCAAATAGTGACAGAATGCATTTGTCTTTTTAAGCCAGTAAGTCTGACCATTTCTGACAGTAACAACAGGGAGCCAAGTTCTCCTGCTACTTGTGGTGAAGCTCCATGAAACATGAGCACAACCTCTGGTTGTAGAAGTCCAAAGACTGAGGAGACTTGGGAAACATGACAGAAGCACTGCCAGGGTCATGCGCAGGTAGCTTCTAGCTCTCAGTGTTCACACACGGTGACTCTTTCCTTAGCAGCATCATTGCTGGAAAAGGAACAATGCGCCGTGCCTTCAGAAGCCATTTCATAAGTCTAAATGCAGTGTGTGTGTGTGTTTGCTTTTCCAATGATTCTGATCACTAAAGTCTCCATAAATTCCTTTCTTCTTAAAAAGCAAAGCAAAGCAAAGCTCCAAGAGGAAGAGAGTGTGGCTCCCCATATTGAGCTACCGTGACCTGCGTGGCTAGGTCAGTCTTTCTGGACCCCACTCGTTGATTTTACCTATCCAGGAGGTTCACAGCCGATGCTGCCTTTCCCATACGGTGGCACCAGAATTGAACTTCCTGCCTGACACTCATGGACAGGGTCATGTACTCCTGAGCCAGGCTGTTGGGGCTGAATCCCCACTTGGACATACACCTCTGAGCTTTAGTTTCTTCATCCATAAGATGGAAATAATAACAGCACATAATAGTCTCTAATCTGTGGGCCTGTAAAAAGGTATACATGAATATGTGTAAGCAACTCAGACCCACAGAGGTTACACAATAAATGGTAGTTGTAGTGTTTTCATAAGAATAAAAATCTAGCATTGTGTCTATTCCCCTGAAGAGGCCACAGTTTTAAAATTTCTCCCATGTTCTGAAACTTGGAGTGGTTAATCTGTTAGCTTGTTTTAGATTCATCTCTAATTACTTGTCATAAAGGCTCCCAGGACCCTCAAAAGAATTCTTCATTTGCTGAAGGACCAGGACTGGGCACAGGAAGAATAGTGGAGTCGAAAGACTAGGAACCTGGGGTGGGTGTTGTGGCTCACCTGGTTAAGCCACTGATTGAGACACCAACAGCTGAATCAGAGTGACCGAGATCAAGTTCTGCCTCTGCCCGTTTCGGACTCTGTGCCTAGGAGGCTGAAGGTTATATGCCTTCCCGCTAATGTGCCCAGGAGGCAGAATATGATGGCTCAAGTGCTTGTCTTCCTGCCACCCATGTGGGAGACTGGGTTGGAGCTCCTGGCTTCAGCTGGGCCTAGTAACCGTCTTAGGGGTGAACCAGCAAATGGAAGGATCACTCTCCCTCTTCCCCCACCCCCCCTCTGGAGAGTAACTTTAACAACTTGGGAGTCGGAGTCCCCAGTTCAGAATATTCATGATAGATGTAGACCAGGACAGAAATGACCATCCTGTCATCATATTTTTTAACTTATTTGAAAGGCAGAGTTACAGAGGCAGACACACACACACACACACACACACACACACACACACACAGGGAGGGAGGGATAATTGATCTTCCATCCACTGGTTCACTTCCTAAATGTTCACTACAGCTGGGACTGGGTCAGGCTAAAGACAGGAGTAGGAGCTTCATCTAGGTCTCCCACATGGATGCAGGGGTCCAAGCACTTGGGCCATCTTCTGCTGCATTCCCAGGCGCATTAGCAGGGAGCTGGATCACAGGTGGAACAGTGGGTACCTGAACTAGCACCCATACAGGATGCCAGTGCAGCAGGCAGGAGGCTTTATCTGCCATGCCACAGTGATGGCCCCAGTTTCCACTTATTTGCAAATTTCTGTTGCCAGTGATCTAAGATTATTCTACAGTTTTCCCCAAGTTGATGTCAGCAGACTGATCAATTTGGAAAAAACATATGTATGTTTGAGAGTGCATATATGCACATGGGGACATACACTACATACACACACCCATTCTATGTGTTACTGGAAAGGGAAAGAGATCAGGCCCTTCCACAAAGACTAGAAAAAACTCACCTGCAAAAGACCAATGACTTTCCACAAGGTAAACGTCCTCTAAACATCGAGTCACCTTGGGTTGAATATATTTCCAAAGGGAAATTATCCAAGTTCCCCAAAGTTTATCACTTGGTCTAGTTGCAAGAGGCAGCAAAATGTGCAAAAGGCATGAAACGGGGGCCAGCGGTGCAGCCTAAGACGTTAACTCTTTACTTAGTATATACCAAGTTGATCTTCTGTATATAAAGATAATTGAAAATGAATCTTGATGAAGAATGGGATGGGAGAGGGAGTGGGAGATGGGATGGTTGCAGGTGGGAGGGAGGTTATGGGGGAAAGGCCGCTATAATCCAAAAGTTGTACTTTGGAAATTTATATTTATTAAATAAATGTTGAAAAAAATTTCATTCCAGTCAAACTGAACAGTGAGTCCCATCAAGAACATTACTTCTAAATCTACGCTTTTTGCTTGATTTTTTAAGATTTAATGTGTTAAAATAAAAATGAACTTTGAAAAAAAAAAAGACTGCCTGCAGTGCCAGCATCCCATAGAGTCGCTGGTTTGACTCCTGGATCTGCTTCTGACACAGCTCCCTGCTAATGGTCTGGGAAAGCAGGCCATTAGCAGGAAAACATGGCCCAACCCTTGGGCTCCTACACCCACGTAGGAGACCCAGAAGAAGCTCCTGGTTCCTGGCTTTGGCTTGGCCCAGACCCAGCTGTTATGGCCACTTGGTGAGTGAACCAATGAATGGAAGATTGATCTATATCTCTCCTTCTCTCTTGTTCTTTGTAACTGTGCTTTCAATTAAATAAAATCAATAAAGAAAACAAAAATAACCAAAAAATGGCATGAAACCCAACAAGGTAACATGCACACCTGAACAGGACAGTCAGGAGGTTGGGCAAGTTCATATTTCTTACAGTTCTGATCTCAAATTCAGTCACCTTCTGTTTGGAGGATGCACATTCTTTCAAAAAATTTCTTTCAAATGCCATTGCCCATTAGATAAGAAATACAAAATGTCAAATTATGTTAGGGCGCTATGTCAAGTAGTTTGTTTTTAATAAAATATGTGGGCTTAAATGACGAGCAAGGAAAAATACCTAGATTAATAGATATTATCAATTTCTACAGCAGTGGTGAAGAAAGTAATATTTCTTACATTTCTTTCCTAAGAGAATCTATATAAAGCACACGGTTCCTGATTCTACTCCTGTTACCAAAGATGAGTAGTGGGGCTAATGCTGTGGCAAAGTAGGCTAAGCCTCTGCCTTTAGCCCCAGTATTCTATATGGGCACCAGTCCAAGTCCCAACTGCTCCTCTTCTCTTCCAGCTCTCTGTTATAGCCTGGGAAAGCAGCAGAAGACAGCCCAAGTGCTTGGGCCTCTGCACCTGCATGGGAGTCCCAGAAGCTCCAGGCTCCTGGCTTCAGATCAGCTCAGCTCCAGTCACTGTGGACAACTGGGGAGTGAACCAGCAGATGAAAGACCTTTCTGCCTCTCCCTTTCTCTGTAACTGTCTCAATCAATAAAATCTGTGAAAAAAAAGTTTAAGGAACAATTATTATTAAACAAAAAAGATCTGAAACAGATTAACGCCATTCCCTTGTTCTAGAAGAGAACTAAGTCTTTACCAGTTTCCCATCTTTTGAAAATCACCAAAGAACCGAACCTCTCCTGTCACTGACATCAAGCTACATCAGAATGAAGTCAGAACACGCCTCTTTCAGCTGTGTCTAGCTGCGTGCTTCTACGCTCCCATCTCGTCTTCCTTTTGCTCTTTTACTTCAGTCAGTCTGCACATGTCAGCTCCTGCGGCTGGCTTCCCTCTGCTGGCAGGGATCTGGCAATCTGCTGAGACCGTGGCTCCAGGCTCTCCCCTGAGACACTGAACCTCACTGCCTTCCAGTGTAAACCCATCCACTAACACCCAGGATGCCCAGCCAACACAACAAGCACACATTGTATAGCGCTATTTTTTTTTTTTTTTGACAGGCAGAGTGGACAGTGAGAGAGACAGAGAGAAAGGTCTTCCTCTGCCGTTGGTTCACCCTCCAATGGCCGCCGCGGCCAGTGCGCTGCGGTCGGCGCACTGCGCCTATCCTAAGGCAGGAGCCAGGTGCTTCTCCTGGTCTCCCATGGGGTACAGGGCCCAAGGACTTGGGCCATCCTCCACTGCACTCCCTGGCCACAGCAGAGAGCTGGCCTGGAAGAGGGGCAACCGGGACAGAATCTGGCGCCCTGACCGGGACTAGAACCCGGTGTGCCAGTGCTGCAAGGCAGAGGATTAGCCTACTGAGCTGCGGCACCGGCTGTATAGCGCTCTTAAAATAGCCTTAGTCACATAGAAGAGGGTTGCCAGTACTCAAAGTTAAGGATGCATGGTATAGATAAGTGGAAACAGAATCTAAAGCCCTGAGGTTGATTCTGTTTTCTGACAATTATTAGTTCTAAGCCCAGGGGCAGGTGCTTAACCTCCTTGGGTCTAACAGCCCTTAATCTACAGGGTGGTGTGATGGTGTCTTTCATTTACTGACAACTGCTTAAGCACAGTGGAGTGGGACAGAGAGTGAGAAAGAGAATGAGGAAACAGTTTTAATTTACAATTGGAAGTAGTTATTTCCCCGAGTTGGGGTTGCTCTCAAGTAATCTATAGGTCACATTAGCTACAAAAACAGTCTCTGATCATCAATAGAGGCTTTTTTAATGTAAGAAATGGTCATCCTTACATTTATTGTTTATAACACTTGTCTCAATTTCCGCTGAACGAGGCCTTTTTTTTATTTTTTGCTTGCTGAACTCTTTATCTGGTGGAGCATTACATCTTTGACTATCATATAAATTAAAAATGTTTTCTCAAAAATTAAGAAAGAAAACAGAAAAAAGGAGAGGAGACAGAGGAAGGGAAGGAGTATCATTATGTTCTATATCTGGATAAGGTATTGAATCTGTTCTTTTTGTTAATATCACACTAGCATGAATGAATAAAGTAAAATAAAATGAACAAGAAAAAAAATTTTGAAACAGATTTTTGCTGGTGAATTCTGTGATGGTCAGATTCTGTAGATAGGCTACAAATGTTAAACCGTCACTCATCGTTACATGAAAAAGTTCTAGCCAGCCTGTACCTTTCAAGTGGGACCCGAGTTTTAATTTTTCAAGATCCTAGAACCTAGCTGCTACTGCAGACTCTGATTATTAAAACTGATTATAAAAGCCAGTGACTCTTGCCTCTGGAATAGCAGCTGCATTTGCTGCCATCAGTCTTTCTTACAAGCTGTGGGCAGGACCCGTAAAGAACACAGTACTGGATGTTATCGTTCATGTCACATGGTGTATGCGTAATGTCATGTTTGCTAATAAACACATGTATTTGCAGGAAGATTTGGTCCAAAATACTCTTGTGCGTGGCAGCAAGATAACAAAAGATAACACAAATAACACTCACTTGCCTCCAACAACTGTAGGTCCCCACTAGGAAAGCTCAGTATAAAAACCACCACCAAGAAAACCAGTGATGGACAGTTGACTGTGGCCAAATAATTTTGCAATAAATAGGAAGAAAAGTTGAAAATGATTTTATATTTTTTCAACGACAGGTAGTACAAACAAGATAGATGGGAGATTGTATGGATCGCTCATGCTCTTATGTACCTGGTGCATACATGTAAGTGGTGCTAAAATATTAGTTTGTACACCAAACAGGCCTTGGAATCAGAATTTTGTGAACATAAGGCAGAGTCCCTCAACAACCCTCTTAAAGCGTTTGCCTCTCACTGGTTGCCGCCCTCTGTTCAGTGAATGATGTGCAGACAATGGGTTATACTGCCACTGGCACTGATTGGCCTTCGATCTTCCCAACTAACATCTGGTAGGACCCCTCAATCTTTACCTTCCATCAGCCTACTCCAGGCCTGAGGATCCTATCCTACACCTCAGCTTCATCATACAAAATAAATGAGCTGCCAATCCTCCAGAACTACCTTAGGAAACCAGAGACCCACTTTACCATACTCAGTTTCTCAACAAACATCCTAGTCTACCTCTGTTCTGGAGTTTTCCAAAATTCATCATTCTAATACCTACTAGGAAGGGGATGGAGTTGGGAGGGAAAAGTGATGTAAATTATATTTTGTTTCTCTGGCTACATTTGAAAGCATGATAGGGAACAGCAACTACAATAAGCCCTTCATCCAGCCTTAGAGAACTTTAGGTCAGGGTCTACCAGTACAGCAAAAAAGGCTCAAGACCAAGAGCACTGGGTGATCAACAGGAGGCTGCAGCCCCCTAAGACCTATAAACTTCTGCCAGTGTCAGAGTTGTGTCTTCTGAAACATCCCTTATGGAAAAAGATGAAATCACGTGCTTACCCTCATCTCAGAACATTTAGAGCCTAGTCAGAGAGAAGTGTGAATCACTGATCAATATATATGAAAACACACAAATCAGGAACAGGGAAGACAGAAATAGCACTCATTGATCAATGAGCATATACAAGTTAATTTGTGGCAAAGGTTGTATGTGTCAGAATTGTGTAGGGAAGATAAAAAGTGGCAACAGCAACTAAAATCTGCATAACTTGTCCATGTGTGTTTCTAACCCCAGTCTATAGTACAGGGCAAGAGTAGCCACAGCCAGCTCTGGGGAGAAGGTGAGTAGCAAAGTGCTGACTTCTCAGTCAGGTGTAGTGCTGGTTTAACAGAAGGACCACATTTCTGGGAAAGGCAAAAGTGCAGGCAGGCTGACTCTGGACTATTTGGCTAGATGGGCGCTCAAAATCTACAAGAATTCACAACACAGAAAATAAACAACTTAAGATTCAGTTTTAATTTTTTGTTTCATAAAGCAGGCTTCATGAAAAGCTGCCAAAAGTGGGATGCGTTTTCCAAGAGACACAGTGTGACTGTGTCTGGAAGAATACACTCAGTAGCAGTGATTTGTGTTCCTGTGACGTGCTCCAATGATGCACTGGGGACTTTAAAATGAGACCATTGACACGCATGCAGAGAGCTTTTAGGATCTCAGATAAGCCAGATGGAGATGCGGAGGTCCCTACCTATGAAGAAACATTTCTCCAAAACAAAAGGATGCAGTCCCTTAGAGCCCCCAGGTGCCTATTGCTACTGCTTAGCAACACAGGTCAGCAGAGCGGTAGAGTTGAACTTGCGGACACAGTGGTAAGAAAACAGTGAGGATTACAGAGCTGGTAGGGGGTGAGAGTGTGTGTTTGGGGCAGGTGGAGGGGAAGTGGGGAAGCACTGAATGTGAAAATACTTGTCTTCTGACCTTTCAGTTTCCACATAATACTGGAGATAGTACTGTACCCAAGAGCCAGCCGAAAATAATTTCCCCATGTCCTCTGCTTTACCTTTAAAATATGAATTATGTAAGCCCGAGATATTTTTTGACACTGTGGCTCAATTGGGAATTGTGCAAAGCTGTAGACACACAACAATACGTCTGAGGAAAATAGAACTCCCATATCCAGAAAAACCAAGCCGATTTTGACGAAGGCTTCCTTTCCCAGGTAGCAAATGTGACGCCCAAGAACTCAAGACATCACTGATCCATGCAGCAGAGACTTGCGTCAAGCAAGCACTCACCATGTCAGACAGTGCTGTAAGTTAGGCTTTAGTTTTTAAATTTGCCCAAGTGGTTAAACACTTGGAACTGGTTGCCTGGGGAAGCACGGCATGAAATATTGATGCGGCTCATTCATGTGTTTTGTCATCTGTTGCCGCCCACTGGCAGAACGGCAGCAGTAAAAGCTAAAGGGCAACATTGGAACAAGTGACAATTGAGAATATCCCCACCACGTCCACGTCTCCTGCAAGTTAAGAAGAGGTGACTCTCTGGTTATGTTCTCAACAGGGATCCACATGGCAGAATGCAAGCGATGCGCTGGGCCATGAGGGCCAGTACTTTCTATCAGTACCACTGTGCACCAGGCATTGTTTCAAATACTTTGCAAATCTTTATATCCACATTGTAAGATCTAGAAATAGGGGCACAGATTCCTTAACTAACTTCACAAAGTCATGCAACTTGCAACAATCAATCTTCAGGCCCGGGCTGTCTACTTTATCAGCCCAGATTTCCAGCCTCAGCATCCATTTGTCCTGAGACAGGGTCCTTTCATTCCTTCTTACAGCCCTGGTCTCATAATTACCTGACATTGGACTTCAACCCCGTTCTGTTTGATGGGCTTCTCATAAAAGCTTCCTTTTCCTGGGTAAGCCAGTATCTCCACATCTGTAGGTCCAGGCCTCTACTTTGCACATTCTTGATCATTAACTAGAGTCTGAGCCTGAACTCTAACCTTAAAATTGAAGACTTGCTTCTTGCCTCACACTGTGCCAAAGTAAGTTTGTACAAAAGCCAGAACTTACATATACCTCCTACTAAAGGTAGTTTGCGTTATGTGGGGAACGAACACACACACACACACACACACACGAAAACTTCAGAAAGTTTGTGGGGCAAATGGATTTTTTAAAAGTCTATTTTGGGGTAAATCAGTCTGTGATGTGCTCCAGTGGTGCACTGAGGACTTTAAAATGAGACCATAGACATGCATTCAGAGAGCTTTTAGGATCTCAGATAAGCCCAGACGGAGATGCGGAGGCCCCTACCTATGATGAAACATTTCTCCAAATCCAAACATTCTGAAATGCATGCCTAAGTTCTTACTTATGATATGTCTTTTCCATGCAAGTTTTGAAGATGCCCCACCTAGTGAGGATCCTTGGTAGGTTATTTCTTTGCAGAAACATTTAAAGTTTCCTATATATACAATACATGTCTTTGTTCAGAACAGACCTATTTTTATGCCAATTGTCTTCATCGAGTTATTAAGAGTATCATTGTTAGGTAGGATGGTAGAAATTAGCCTATGCATGTGTAAGGTGCCTAAGGAAAGCAAAGCTCCTGTGGAAAGGAATCTAGCAGCCTCAGAAGCACACCTTGGAATGTGTCCAGTATTTCACACCATAACATCCTTCCTACTCCCCAGTGACTTCATAGGTGGTCCCAGCCTTCCCCCAAAGACAGGCACCTTAGGAAAATCAGCACAATGCCCAATGGGGTGTCCAGGCTGGTGACATTGGCTAATAAATCTTTCACAGCCTTCCCCAAGGAAGGCATCCTAGGGCAATCTCCTCTGCTTGGTGTCAGGTGGGCTACCCAGTCTGATAAGGCTGGGTAATAAAACTTTGGGAGGAATTTTACTTATTTCACACCCAGCAAGCCCTTTGTCCAGGACGAGGAGGTGTGGTGGGGGAAAGCAGCAGCAGAAATAACCGGACCCCATTCCCTTCCAAACCCCACTCTGAATATAGACTGTGCTCCTGGTGTTTTCCTAAGATGCCCACCTGGCCTCTCTGATGTGTATCAGCTCTCAGTTCCTTCCTGAGACACCTGCCTGGCTTTTCAGGTGTATCTTTCTCATACTCCATGTAACCTTGCTTTCCCCAGACAGAATGACTAGGTTCTCTTTCTCAGATTCCACCTGGAGAGGTACTCATCTGATGGATGCTTCATCCCATTAAACTTTGCTGCCCTGCTAACACTACTTTAAGTCTCACGTTTGAATTCTTGCATGAAGACAAGAACTTTTATTCTACTCATTTCCACTGACCTCACCACTGAATTCTCAAAACTGAATGTAAATGGTAAATGGCTCACCCTAATTCCTTGTACTACCGGCTGGGGCTGAGTAGGAGCACAATGGTAACCTCCCACAAGAGTGGTAAGCATCCAATTACTTGAGCTATCACTGCTGGCCCCCAAGGTCTATACTAGCAAAGAGCTAGAGTCAGAAACCAGGGATGTGAGCAAACCCAGGCACCCTGATGCAGTATCTTAACCTCAGCTAAATACCCACTCCTTATAGTGTTTGATATTTCACAGCAAAATTAAGAACTCACCATACTGGTGGTCATATATATAACAGATATAAGGATTTGGAGAAACCCCATGCAAGTAAGTAAAAGATTTTTAGGCACTAAATTGATGAACTCTCTTGAGAAAAATAATTTCCACATTTTCCAATTTTAAGGCTTTTTTTTAACTTAAGCACTAATGTAAAAAAAATCATGAATTACAAAATCAGGATACTGCTGCCAGAAAAACAAAAATCAGACAGATACACAAAAACATACCCCTCGAATAACAGACTCAGGGCAGATTCCCATGCTTTCCAGAACAGACAACAGCATTGCCCTAGGACTACTAATTACTCCAGAAAATCTCTCACTCTTACAACACAAATTGCAGGCTTTTCCCTTTGTTTTAATGGAATTTGATGTAGAAATGAAATTTCATGTAAGTTTTCAGGTACCTAACTGGCTTAAATTTTTGATATATCAGTGAAATCCAGTCCCTCATCCTTCTTCCTCCCCATCAAAAAATGAAAAGAGGGGCAGGTTTTTGGACCAAAGGTTAGGACTGCTTCATCCCCTGTTGAAGTATCTGAGTTTGATGCTTAGATCTTCTTCTGACCCCAGCATCTTGCTAATGCATACCCCGGAGGCAGCAGTGATAGCTCAATTGGTTGAGTTTCTGCTATCCATGGAGGAAACATGCATTGAGTTTCCAGCTCTGTTATTGAAAACAGATACAAATTTTGCTGTTAGTGTGTCCATGTGTCTTTTTCTTTCTATTCACCTCTCAAATAAAAAATGCATATTAGCCTTTTAACACATGGTATATGAGCTACTTCTAAATGAAATTTTGGTACTGCAATAGTGCTAAAGATTTATATCTTGATTTAATAAAATAACAAATATATAAGAAGAAAGGGGAAGTGGAATAGGAAAAAGAAATAGCAATAGAAGTTGATTAGATTTAATTTACTGTCAATTCTGTGGCAAGATATCTTCAATTGCATCAGGCTTTTTAATAAAGCTTAACATTTTTACTTTCCTGAATTAAGTAATTAAGTGTTTTGTCCCTAGACATCACTATGTTGCATATTCTATCGCTTTAATAGCTAAAAAGGACGCTGGTTTTAAAAGTAAATTATGTTCTAAATAAACAGAGAATAGGATACATTGCAAGCATACCTCACAAAACAGATTAGGGTTCAGAAAAAGATAATTAATAGATATCATCATTTAACTGACAAAGTTTCACTAATACAAAGAATATGAGGTGACTTTCAGTGAAAATTTAACGCTTTATAAACAACATAAGGATTGTTTTACTTTATGACATTTTGCACTAGTATCCACTTTTATAAGCCATTATTCCTTAGAAGTCATAAAACACCTTAAAAGACATGATCAAATATAAATTTACTATTCATGACTATCCTCATTTACGTTCATTTTCTGTACTAATAAATATGTAAGTATTGTAAATAATATGATTTTCACAACAGGATTAAATTAATTCTATTTTTGTTGGGTATTGATAGAAATGAGCCCATTTATACTTGAAAAAACTACCATTTCTTTGAGATTTCATTAGTGAGCTTTTCTTCTCACATATGACCCCATCAAAAGCCAAGAAAGTTTAGAAAACACGGAATATTATACATGATTTTGGATTCAGTACTGCATCCTTTGTCAATATTGCATCTTTAACAAATGAACCAAAGACAAACATTTTGAGATTAAAAAAGAGAGTTGAAGGTATCTGTGAATATTACTGGCCAGGTGGACCCATCTCATCTTGCGTCCCCATCACCAGATTAGATTATACCACCCATGATTTGTTTTTTGGTCTTTTAGGAGACACTTGGCATAAAAATCCAAATCCTCATCTAAATACTCTTGTAAAGAAGAAAATCAAGAAAGATAAAGGTGTCAGATTTCAAATTGAGCCTTAGAAATCAGGGAAGTATTCAATTTGATCACATAAGAATTTATGTGCTCATATGTGCCAACATTTTATTAATTGTCAATGATATGGTTGCATTTAAAACATGGGCCTTGAAATATCAGAAGTAATTTGTGAATATTCTTTGTATGTGTTCATTTAACCAGAAACTTGCTATTTGCTTGTGTAACAAAGTGAAACATTCCTTATTAGAATTTCAATAAGTTAATTGGTCCGGGCACTAGACATGGAAGTGATTGCAGATCAAAAGTACTCATTCAAGACAGCCAACTATTTGGCAAACTGAACTCAGATACTGAAATCTTTATTTTCATGTGAATATGGAAAACACAGAAATGTGATCTCAATACAAGTGAGATAATGGGTGGTGTTAAATGCTGAGTGATCCACTTCTCTGAGTCTTTCATCCAGCAAATGAGTCCCCTTACTTTTCTATCATGAAGCAGACAAAATTGGCTTCACAGAACAATGAACAGTTAAACTATTTAGCATGCAGGGTAATATTGACAGTAAAGTGAGGCTGGGCCTTTTCAGCACCTTGGATAGCACCACAGTGCCAGAGAGGGTGATTGTTCATAAAACAAGAGAATAAAAATTAGATTTCTTGTAGCTTTTCCAAGATTTTCTGATTTATAGAACCATGCCACAATAATATATTGTCTCATCAAAACTTGGAAAACTTAAAAATAAAACCTCATTTCATAGTGGTAATTATAATGCTAGACATCTTTCTAGGTGCCTAGTAGTCGTTAAAACATTTTCCATAGAGGGGTCGGTACTGTGGCTCACTTGGCTAATTCTCTACCTGCGGTGCTGGCATCCCATATGGGCACCGGATTCTGTCCTCGTTGCTCCTCTTCCAGTCCAGCTCTCTGCTGTGGCCGGGGAAGGTGGTGGAGGATGGCCCAAGTGCTTGGGCCCTGCACCCGCATGGGGAGACCAGAAAGAAGTACCTGGCTCCTGGCTTTGGATCAGCATAGTTCCGGCCATGGTGGCCATTTGTGGGGTGAACCAACGGAAGGAAGACCTTTCTCTGTCTTTCTCTCTCACTGTCTAACTCTGTCAAATAAAAAGCAAACAAACAAAAAAAGCAAAACAAAACAATTTTCCATAGATACACTTGTCTAATGCTCACAGAAACATTGATATGGGTCTCATTACTTTCCCTAATTTACATATAAGTCAACTGAGATTAAATAATTTGCCTAAGTGGCAGGACTGAGACCAGAACCCCTGTTTTTAACCAAGTTTTAAGAAAACTTAAATTTAGAATCTATACATCCTTAAGGACTTTATCATAAAGTTCATTTTAATAATCTCTTTGAAATTAGTAACTTTCTAAGAAAATGTTTTACTTTCCTCAACTTAATGAGTGCTTCATGCTGCTTTATTTATTTCAAGAATAATTCCATATTACCATTATTGGATATAAAGCATACTTAATAAACTTTTTAAATTAAGTATTACATTTTATTAAGTTTGGAAAACAAACACTGACACTAAACCATGTACTACAGTGTCAAAAACAGTCCAGAAACAGCTTTCATTAGTTGACATTTAAAACTGTTCTACCTTGTTTGTTACAAAACAGTCTATGGTATGTATTTGTGGTTTTTTTTGGTATTGTTTTCAAATTTATCAAAATGTTCCACTTTATTTTCATTCCTAATGAAAAAAGAAATATAATTTGTATTGCATTTTTCCTTCTAGCATTGTTTCAACATTCTGCCAACATATATTTTGCCCCTTAAACAGTCTTGAAATTAATGACAATCTTGAAAAATTTTTGAGTTATGACTTTGGTGCCTAATTTCTTATTCTAGGCATATAGTGTGAATGAATGGAATAGTAAATGATTAAGGATAAAATGCATTATAAAATTATGCATTATTCAAAACCATCATTGCAGGTGATGGTGTTCAGATGAGCAATAAACTAAGTCATGGCATCCTCAAATGAACTGTATGAACACTCATGGACAACTATCCTTTGTGCATTTATGGCCTGTCTTTAAATAACTTTTTTATTTACAGACTTATGAAAATAAAAACTGAAGAGGTATCAATACAGATTACTGATTTAGCTCCTTAAGCAGTTTACCAGCAATTGATTAGCAAATGATTTTTATTCTATTTTCTAAATTTTCATCTACTTACTTTTTATTTAAAAGGCAGAGACACAGAAAGAGGGAGAGACACAGAGAACTTCCAACTACCAGTTCACTTCCCAAATGCCCACAACACCTGTGTCTGAGCCAGACCCAATCTGGAAACTGGGAATTCAATTCAGGTCTTCCACCTGGATAGACCAGGTACTGGAGCCATCACTACAGCCTTCGAGGGTGTGCATTAGCAAAAAGCTGGTATAACAAGAGGCAAGACCTGAACTCATTCATTCTACATGGGATAAGGATATCTCAGGTAGCATCTTAACCACTATACTAAATGACCACTCCTGATTCTTTTATTTTAAAACTTTCATTCTCTATTCAGGGATATAAATACCTAGGGAGGTTATGTGTTTGGTTGAAACTCAGAGATAATTAACAGTAATACACCTGCTCAAACTTCTCCACATGGCTCATCTATTACAGTAGTCAACATTCCATGAGAGAGAGTCTTAATCCATTTCTTGTTGCTAATAACACAATATTAAAATACCAGGTACATTTTAAACAAAAAAGATTGATTTTGGCTCATACTTCTAGAAGCTGAACGTAGTACAAGTGAATCCGGTGATGACCTCCCTTGGAACAGAGTCTTGTTGCTAATCTTTTAGAAACTTCGAATTGGAGAAAACATTAAGAACTTCCACAGAAGATAAAGCATATTTCAACTAGCAGTACTTAAGGAGTTGTATAATATACATTATTTAGCACAAGTCACCAAGGTGTGGCTTCTGTCATCTATCACTGTACTTATGCTGGGCTTAGAGATTGATCCTTAACTCTTAAAGGTCTGGAAAGAACAAAAGTTGAAAGGGCATTTTGATCAAACTCCAAAAAACCAGTAAGGATACAGAATGGGAAATATTCTTGTTTGTCAAATGTAAAAATAGTAGCTTTTAAAATTTAAAAAATGGTTTGAGATCATAATGATGCTATAACAATCAAAAAAAGATGGGAGGCTGTAAATTCTGAGACTTGGGGCAGGAAAACTACAAAACTTTTGGAAGTGATAAGAATGTTGTGCATCTTGACTGTGGTAGTGGCATCACTCAAAGGATACCTTTAACTCGGTGCAGTTTACTATACATGCATTATACTGTGACAACATTCATGAAATGTAAACTAGTACTATACACCTTGTAGAAAACGAGTCTCACCTGTTCCCAAGGAACAGTTCAACCTGAAAGGCTAAGTAACAAGAATAATGAAGAGGTCCATAAAATAGAATCAGGAAAGGCTTGAATTCAAGAGATTAGAAATGTTCCAGTGGCCAGCACCGCGGCTCACTTGGCTAATCCTCCACCTGTGGCGCCGGCACCCCGGGTTCTAGTCCCGATTGGGGCGCCGGATTCTGTCCTGGTTGCTCCTCTTCCAGTCCAGCTCTCTGCTGTGGGCCTGGGAAGGCAGTGGAGGATGGTTCAAGTGCTTGGGCCCTGCACCCGCATGGGAAACCGGGAGGAAGTACCCAGCTCTTGGCTTTGGATCGGCGCAGCGCCGGCCATAGTGGCCATTTGGGGGGTGAACCAATGGAAGGAAGACCTTTCTCACTGTCTGAACTCTGCCTGTCAATAAACAAATAATAAATAAATAAAAAACAAAAAAGAGAAATGTTCCAGCAATAGTATGGACAACTTTGAGACTGACATTGCAAATGACGCCTAGTGTTGAAAACACTCAAAGTCATCTCAACTATGGAGATAAAACAGTAAGTTAGCAGTACTCTGGTTATTCACCAAAATTTCCACGAATTAGGACAGGTTCAGATCAATATCAGTAATTGACTAACTTATATTCCAGCTCATTGCTCTCTCTCTCTACAAAACACTTGCAGTTCAGAACCTCTGGCACAACATTCCCAGACGTCAAAAATGCATACCTCATTGGCCCTCTGTTCTGAATGATCAAAGAAAGGGACAACAGGGAGATGAACAAGGCTTTTGAAAAAGAGTCCATTTCCCACTGAAGTCAACTATGATGTGTTTTACAAATGTAAATGAAGCATAAAATAGCTACCAGATTTTACTTTCATTGCTACCATACTTTTCATTTAACTAGTAAAGTGGCACATGGGCTTAAAAGAGATGTATCTACTCCAGCTTCTGCACATCTCCTATTTTCTTAATGACTAATGAATGAAGTAAATAGATTTCTTTGTAAATCACCTACTTCTTTTCCAGTGATTATTTACTGCTTATTTGAAGAAAGTAAAGCCTCTTTGAAAAAAAAAAAAAATGGACATGGTCAGGAATGTAGCCATGATCCCAGTGTGAGCGTTAGTTGATGTTTTCATTTCTAAGATTTTTGTTTGCTTGGCCCTGATTGACTTATGTTAGAAAACCCTAATGGATAAATCTTCACTGGTTAAGGATTCAACACTAACCTGCTAATTAACCTCAGGTATTCATTCAGATACATGGATCTCCAAGGAGAGTTCATTTGGGGTGGGAGTAACAAGGCGCATGTTCATCACAGTTTCTACATACTACAGCATAATAAGAGGAGACTCAGGGAAAAGCACAATCATTCTGAAAAAAAAAAAGTAAGGTAAGAAATAGGATCTGATTCACTGCTGAATCCTTTAGACTGGTATCAGTATATGAGGAAAAAAAGCCACTTAAGGTTCATTGCTTACTACAGTTCTGGAATTCTAGATCATGCAGCCACGGTTCAATCTGAGAAGCACTTTGCTTATCTGTATTAAATACAGACTCTTCATAAAAGGTAACTTTAAAAAGAACGTTTTTCTACTGAAAATGCTTATAAACCATGAATCTATGAAACCCTCACAGCATTCACATCAGTGAGTTTTAGACAGGCACACCCTAAGCTGCCCACCAGCAGGAAAGGGCAAATACATTCCAGAAGCTTATAACTAATGAAGGAGCATTCCAAAGACAATCTCAGCTTGATCTAGTTGACTTCATTCAGGAAATTACTGATGAGAACAAAATTACTAAAGAAACCAAGGACAGTTGACATAAGGGTGGTCCATGTACATGGAAAGGTGTGGACTCTTCTTCAGTGTAGGGTTAACTCTAAGATCATTAAGTAAACCCAAAGTAGATCTTTGTAAAAATTAAGAGTGGGAAGTGGGAGAGGGAGAGGGAAGAGGAAGTAGGGTTGGAGGAAGGGTAGGCTAGGACGTATCACTATGTTCCTAAATCTGTACAAATGAAACACATGACATTTGTATAACTTAAATTATTTATTTTTTTAATTATTTATTTATTTATTTGACAGAGTTAGACAGTGAGAGAGACAGACAGAGAGAAAGGTCTTCCTTCCATTGGTTCACTCCCCAAATGGCCGCTACAGCCAGAGCTGTGCCGATCTGAAGCCAGGAGCCAGGTGCTTCCTCCTGGTCTCCCATGCGGGTGCACAAGCCCAAGCACTTGGGCCATCCTCCACTGCTTTCCCAGGTCACAGCAGAGAGCTGGACTGGAAGAGGAGCAACCGGGACTAGAACCTGGAGCCCATATGGGATGCTGGTGTCGCAGGCAGAGGATTAACCAAGTGGGCCACAGCACCGGCCCCATCTAACTTAAATTTTAAAAAATTAAAATATATAAATGGGGGAGGGGGAAAGGTGTGGACTATAGGAATGTCTGTCAGGATCACAGAGCAAGAAAAATCCTAACTGTCATAGTCTATCATCACCATTTCTCCCTCCTTTCCTACTCATGCTTTAAGAGTACTCTGAAGCTCTTTGTTGCAGGGCTCGCCGTGGACATCTGGTTATGCGTGGCATCCATCCTGCTAAGACACAGAAGACATTCTGTGATGGTAACAGCAGGTCGGTAAGAAGAGTTGCATAGAGCAGGAGTCTGTAAAGTCTCTGAACTCCTAATTCTGTACTTCCATCTGGAAGACACGGCCCAAGGTGGGTCTGTGAGGATCAGCACCCACCTGGGCGTGCACCTGCGCATGTGTATGCACTTGTGTGTGTGAGCAGTCACTCAAAGCTGAGAAAAAGGGAGGCGAGCAGATGTGAACACTGGCACTGAATCCCAAGCAAGTCAGTACCTCCTTTCCCAGTGATTTCATCTAGCAGGTGTGACAGAAAACTCAGCAGAAAAAATAAAAGCCCAAACGTGAATTCTATATACTCTGTCCAGCTGGAGTTGGCTATCCTCCAATTCCACCAAAAACTAATGCAAGAGGAATAAATCAAGGAAGATGTATTTCACCTTTAGTGGAGCCAAGTGACTGCAAGAATCAGCTCATTTATCATCTTCCGTCAATGAGAAATTTAGTAAATAGTAGCAGAATAGGAGTCGATAAACATGCTTAAATACTACCTCAGCGTTTACTCGCTGGGCTTTTAATTTGTTCAGTAAATGCCTTCCACTGGGCATGCACCCCAGAGTCCAGGCAAGGACGTGGATTAAGTACTCTGTTAGTTCTGCAAAACTGAATGTATCTCAGAGGTCTAGCTAACTATAATGGCCCTGGAATACTTAGCCTACATCTCCCTGCTGTTTAATTTCAAACGTTAAAAAAGGGCATGAGGGGGCAACAAAACTCTGAAGTTAAACAATCACCTATTTAATAGTTTCAAGTCTGTTAAGTGCACAAATAGGAGATGCATGCCATTAAATTAAAGAAATTTAAGTATAAGGGCATCTCCGTAAGTAATAACAGGGAATTTTAATGACTATAGTTATAGTAATAACTGTATTGACTCAAGGAACTCCCAGCGATAATCACATTCATGCATGCTCAATGTCTTTATCATACGGTTTGCATACAGTCCACATACAACCTCCCATATCCTTTAAAACATCTCTAGAAAAGTTATCACATTTAATACATTGGAAATCCTACGTACATAGTATATTCTAATGAAAACAGTACAGTGTGTTGATCAGTGAATAATGGCAAGAAATAAAAAGCCTGTATTGTTCACAACATATTTAAAAAAATATTTTGAATCCACAATTGGTTTATCTAGAGATACACTGCTGACTAAGTAGGTTAACCTAAAATCAACTCTCATAATGTAGAACTACAAAGAAACCTTTAGGCAAAGACAGACAAACTGGGTTTTACCTCAGTAATACAGAAGAGGTCAAGGTAATTCGTTCTAAATCCTGAGTGTTTACTCTGAGGAGAAAGGAAAGCCTTTGCCTAAGTTCGTTTCACACCTTAATTTTCCTTCTTTCATCTTTCGTTAATCTATGCTGGTCAGATGACGCTTAGAGTTGTCTGTCCAGTGAGTAGCCCAGAAACTGCACTCAGAGGACGGTCAGTAACCTTAGGATGTTTTGCACTGAACATTTGCAGGATTTCAGATTTCTCCAGACTGCAGGAGAGAAGGCAGGTGGAATATGTTGATGGAGGCTGGAAGAAGCATTACTAAGTCTTATCTTCAAATATTTGAAGGCTTATTCATGTTTAGATGTCATACACAGCTTCAAAGGGTTGAAGTTACAGGAATAAACATTTCTGCCTAAGAAAAGGTGAAAATGAGTTGCTTAAATACGAAATGATGAGCCTTAGGGGTTGGTAAGATTTCTGTCACTGGTGGCATTCAGTGAAACACACTGGTCACAAATACCGCACGCTCTCCCTTATGTGTGAGGGTCAAAATTAAAACAAAAATGGAAAAACCTGTGTCTGCTAGTATTGTTACAAATATAGTTGTGTCAAACATTTTTTTCTATCTTTGTCAAGCCAGTGGTTGAGAATGATGTACCACAATAGTCTTACTAACCTGTGATTATTTAAAATTTACTGTATGTGAGTGAAATGGACATCTTTTCATCTGAATATTGCTTATAGCCCTTGCCTATATTCCTGCTGAAACAGGGTCATTTCTTAAACTCTTTATTTAGTGAAGCATTAACTCTAATTATAATATAAATTAAAAATGTTATCTTAAACACTTAAAAATAGAAGAGAGGGTGGGAGGGAGGGAAGTATTATATTCTTAGAGTTGTATCTATGAATTATATTGAATCTGTTCTCTTTGTATCAATATAACATAGGAATTGATGAGAACTGTGCTGTTGTAATGATCATGCATTTGCCGTGATGCTCAGAATCTAATGTTTAATAAATTCCTTAAAAAATAAATGACTTAAAGCATAAATGAGGGTTAGAAAGAACACTAAATATCATAACAGGGCTTAGGGCTTTAGGTGTCTTCCAAACCTGAGAGGGCTAGGAAAGGGACTTTTTTTTTTTTTTTTAACTAAAAAGCAAGCCTTCATAAACCCCACGCCTGCCGATGTATTCCCTCTGAAGGACAAAACAGGCCGGTAGAGAAGAAACCAGATACCCCATAGAGTAGTCTACAGAAGCTAATCGGCTCTGAAGGAAGAGAATCGGCGCTCCTGAGAAACACACTATCCTCAAGCAAGTCAACTTGACCTTCCAAGGTACAGTTTTGTTCATGTTTCTCTAAACACTTGCTTAACTCACAGGTGAGCTGTAGAGCTTACCATAATCCTAATGTGCCATGGTGTACTGACACCAGCAATGTTTTAACCTGGGAGGTCTCGAAGGGCGTATGCATCAACACTTACTGCATTTTGTGGTGAGATACACAGAGGCACCAACAAGCTAAAAGGATAGCTAAGAGAATAATGCATTTAGTCAGGGGACAAAAGAGAGCTTTCCAGATACCTGCTTTTTGCAGACTCTGTTTCTACACAGGGAGTTAACAAGTAATAGACACACAGGTGAGGAAAAAACTGAAGGAAGGCCATGTCCCCAGCACTGACCTTTGATAGAAGAGGGACAATTTCACTTCTGAGCTTGACCACCCATGCTCCAACAAGTATCCCCATCACTAGCCCACAAGCAGAACAAGGGGGCAGTCCTGCAGAACTCACTCTCAGACCAGCAGCTAATGTACCAATTCCCTGCTAATACACACACTCCTTAGGCTGAGAGGCCTCCTGAAACACACAGTGGTTTAGTTTGGGGAAGGTCAGAATCTGAGACAACCTCCAGGTTTCCTGGGGTTCCTTTCCATCTTCCAGGAGCACAAGTCCCAAGCCCAGAGTAGAGAGACCAACATGAGGAACCGAGTCCCAGAATCAAGCCCAGACACCCAGAAAGCTTCACAATGGCTGATGCAAAGGTTTTAATGCAGACTTCTCAAGTCATCTCTAGGAAGGGGGTAAAGAACACCATTTTCTAAAGAAATTTTATGTATTTGTGAGACACAGAAATACAGAGGAAGAACATTCCCATCTGCTGGTGTACTCCCCGAATACCAGAGGTGGCCAGCAGTCAGGAGTGGGCAGGGCCAAAGCCGGAACATGGAACTCAATCCAGGTCTCCCAGGCAGGTGGCAGGGACCAGATTCCTTGAGCCATCCCTGCTGCTTCCAGGGCCCATATGAGCAGGAAGCTTGAGTCTGAAGTCAGAAGCAGGGAGCAAACCTTGGTTCTTTAATGTGGAACATGGAGATCCCAACTGGAGTCTCACAGCAAGGCCAAACATCGCCTCATGATGCTCATGTCTGTAAAGCTTTAGAGATGACTGTGAAACTTACACAGGAATCACAGCTTCAGAGCCCAAAACCAGTTGTAAAGCTTAAATCTGCTTCATCCATTACAGCAACCACCAGCCACGCAAGTTACTGAACACTCAAAACGTGGCCAGTCCAAACTGACATGTGTCATAGGTATAAAATGCATGGTAAATTTCCAATACTGGTACTTAAAGGGAGATAAAATATTTCACGTTGAGATAATATTTTGGATATATTCTGTTAAATGAAATGTAACATTAGCATTCATTTTTCTTATTCTCTTTTACTTTCTTAATATATTGTACATGTAGCCCATAGATGCTGTTTTAGGGGTTCAAAAGCTCATGGGAGATGTGAATTGTTAAAAAAAACTACATAGGTGTGGGCATTTGGCTCAGCATTTAGGATGATGATTGGGAGGCCTGCTTCTCATATCAGAATGCCAGGGTTCACGCATCAACTTCAAGATGCATCCAGGTTCCAGCTTCCCACTAATAAGCACCATGGGTGGTAACAAGTGATTGTTCAAGAAACTAGGTCCTGCCAACCTCATGGAAGACCCAGATTGAATAACTGGCTTCTGCCTTCAGCCTGGGCCAGCCACAGCCATTGCAGGCTTTGGGAAATAAACTAGCAAGTGTGAAACCAACCAACCAACCAACCAACCAATGAATCCCCTGCCCCCACTTCCTCTTCTTCCTTCCAAGCATGTGTGTGCGTGCTCATGTGTGCACAAGCACCTTGCAAATGAGACCTAGAAAATGTTTACGCTATGTTCGACTTACAAAATTTAACATGAAAAATAAACTTTTCGTTCCACTTCCATGTGTTAGTTTTCCTTTTATTAGTTCACTCTTCTATTTCTGCAGACTTTGGTATTTTCAAAATGAGTATTTTCTCATAAAGTGTCTCATTTGCCTCAAAACTCACACATCACTTCAGAAAGAAATCATTCAAGCTCCCTCATTATTAAGTAATCGTTATTAACTCCTTCCAGTTCATAAACCAATACTATCTTATGTCTTAATTCACTGCAGTTGCATTGTAAACTACTTAGTTTAAGTCAACAGTAGTCACTCTTCATACTTCTTACTTTTCCATTCATCAGGGGGTATTTTGCAATGAGTATCTTTAATACATGACACCTACTAGAAATTATACAACTTGCTTATGTTTTTGCCACTTCACTGTTTATCGTACCCAGTGATTAAACATTGGAGTAGATTTTTATGTACAGGTGTCCATAACTCTACTGAGAGAAAGAAAATGAACTACGGAGTATCTAACCTGAAGAAAGTTAATTTCATCGAGGAAAACACCCACTGGTTACATGTGTTCGACACGATCGCCATAAGCCAGGGTGGCAGCAGCTGGCATGGCAGGGTTGGAAAGGACATTTCAAAGAGGAGAAGCATCTCACAGGAAGCTGCAGTGCTATGAGTCTGACATCTGCGGGGCACAGCGGCCGTGCTGTGTCGGTGCTCAGGATACACAGGTGGTGGCAGTTGTGTGTGTGTGTGTGTGTGTGTGTGTGTGACCCCTCAAGGCAAACCCTGCTGTATACGGCCCTGTGTCCTTGCCTCACCAGCTGAACTGTAAGCACTATTTCCCAGGCATACACCACGCACTCAATGCTAGCACTACTAGGCAAGTTGTACTGTAAATGACTTGCAAGAGCAGAGCAGGGAATTTCATTTGGTGGCGGGCCATCCTTAGGACGTGTACAAGACCTGCATTCCAGCACTACCTCTTCCAGTAAGAACTCTACTGAGGCAAGCTACACAGATCATTCGGAGGTTTTGTGTTCTTCTCTGGAGGATATGTGTTTGAGAGCCTTACATAAGATGCTAACCCACTTTACCACTTCACTGCTATGACCACAAAGCGACATGCTAGGAGGAACATGGGCTTAGGAGACAGGTGAGTAGGTAGGTAATAGTTTACTCCTCAATCTCAGTGTCCAAATTGTAAAAGAGAAAATTCCATATACCTCACATTTGTTATGACAATTAAATGAGACTATTTCAACAAAGCACCTGACATATATTAGGTACTCAATAAATGATTAAGATATTTTATCTGGGCTGGCAAGGTGGCGTAGCGGGTAAAGCCGCCGCCTACAGTGCTGGCATCCCATATGGGCACTGGTTCGAGTCCTGGCTACTCCTCTTCCAATCCAGCTCTCTGCTATGGCCTGGGAAAGCAATGAAAGATGGCCCAAGTCCTTGGGCCCCTGCATCCACATGGGAGAACTGGAGGAACCTCCTGGCTCCTGGCTTCGGATCGGTGCAGCTCCGATCATTGCAGCATATTGGGGAGTAAAGCAGTGGATAGAAGACCTCTCTCGCTGCCTCTCCTCTCTCTGTGTAACTCTTTCAAATAAATCTAAAAAAAGATGTTTTATTATTATTTCAAGTGCTGTCAAAACACATTGAATTTTTGTGCATATATAATCAGCACTGGTTTCAGCTGAACATGAAAAAATAATTTTCTGTGTGCACAGATGCTGAAATTCATGGGGCTGTGGAATTTTGGCATTCATGTTATCTTTTTGTCATTTTATATTGCTGACTCAATTGTTTCATTTGTTAGTGGTCGACTCCAATGAGCCGTCCTCTGCTAGACGTGGCAGCTAAGTTTCTGGATCTTTACTTGACCGTGAAACATTACTACCTCCATAGAGAACATTCAAATTGGCTCTCTCATGCCTGGAATGTTTTAAACAAAACATACTGGACTCACCAAAACAAAGAGAAAATGGTCTCACAACGAAACCCAGTCATCTCCATCATCAAAAATGACACATTTTCATCAGCACATCCTCCTGCGGTACTACTCCCACAGAGTCCCAGTAACAGCAGCCCAACTGGTGCCCTGTGCTGCACCATAAGCTCGCGGGAAAACAGCCATATTGCAACCTGCTGCAACTGGCAGCAACTTGGAGCATAAGGGCCGGGCCTCTCTGTGCTTCCCACAGCGACAGCAATTCCAGAGCACAGACACCCAGTTAACCACACACAAGACTCCACCGCAGAGTTACAACAGTGCAAAGTAGTGTTGAAAATTGTTCTCGTAACGCATGAGAAAAGCACGAGATATTTGTGTCACTAAAAATTCAGATTTTATCTTGTATCTTTCAGAAGGACATCAATGTAAACTTACTCGTTCAGATAGGACTACAGCGAGTTATACTTTTTCCCTCATTTTAAAAAAGTAAATGATAAATAGAAGTTTAGACTATTCCAGAGTAATGCAAACCACAAGTGGAGTCCTCTGGGCTTGGTCTGGCTTTTTCCAGAAATTACACGCACACGTGTATATAGGCACATAGTACATATTGTGCATATATATGCCTGTTGCTATGCTTTGAATATGTGCCCCAAAGTTCACGTGTTGGCAACTTAATCCCCAAGTCCACATGTTAGTGCTGTTTGTAGGTGGGACACTGTGAGGTCATCAGGGTTAACTTAGGTCATGAGGATGAAGCCACAGCTTCAGTGACTATAAGAGGAGAAAGAGCGTCCAGAAGCAGCAGGCTTGCTGTCTCCCTTTGTGATGTCCTCTGCCGGGTCAGCACACAGCAGGAAGACCCTCAGCAGGTGCCCATGCCATGATCTCGGACCTCTCAGATCTGTGGCTGAGAACTAAATAAGCCCCTATATGAGTCACCTTAGGTCAGGTACTCAGCTCTAGCAACTGAGAACTCACTGAGACATGTGAGTTAATAGATATTTTTATATAAATATTTTATGACAATAAAAATACATGCCCCTGGTAAGAAAAGAGATTAATGGAATCCATCCTGAAAGATACACATGATTCAATCAGTTTTTACAGCACTGCTTCCAAGTAATAAATGGTTGAATTACAAGTAAATCCCACTATTAAAGCATAATTAAAAAAAAAAAAAAACTAAAAACAGGAGCTGTACTTTTTCCCTCAACCTCTTCAGTAGGGACTGGGTATGTAATTGTCAATAATGTAAGTGTTCACCTTCCTAAGTTGCATTTATTCCCAATATCCATAATTCTCTTCTCCTCTTCCCAATATAGTCATTTGGTGCAGTTTGAGGTGATGACCAGAGTCAACTCTCAAACAAGGCTGGCAGCGCAGCAGTGAGCCTTGGTTCCCAGGACAGAGCAGTGAAGGAGACCATGGCTCAGCCTAGGGCAGGGCAGGTACACACAGAAGCCATGACTGGCAAATGAATGCCCAAGCCTCCTCACCTACTCCTCAGGTGCTTTTGCGAGAATAAACCACAGAGGCATGTTCAGATTAAGACGTTTCCAGACAGCACACCTTGGATGGGGCCTGGTAGTGCTTTGTGGCAAGATCCTAAAATGGCAGGGGTAGGGAGGGAAAAATCACTTTGTATGCATCTTCACAAGATACCCAGGACCAGCCTTGCCGAGACAGACAGCACAAAATAGGCTACAGCGTTCATCAAATTCTCTGGTGATGCCAGAGCAAAGTACTCATGCATCACTTTTGACCTGTATGCTATAGGATTAGCCACACACTTTATGTAATGAGATTTTTTTTTTTTTTTTTTTACTTGACAGGTAGAGTTACAGACAGTGAGAGAGAGAAACAGAGAGAAAGGTCTTCCTTCCTTTGGTTCACTCCGGCTGTGCCGATCTGAAGCCAAGAGCCAGGTGCTTCCTCCTCGTCTCCCATGCGGGTGCAGAGCCCAAGCACTTGAGCCATCCTCCACTGCCCTCCCCGGCCACAGCAGAGAACTGGACTGGAAGAGGAGCAACTGGGACTAGAACCTGGTGCCCATATGGGATGCTGGCGCCGCAGGCAGAGGATTAACCAAGTGAAACACAGCGCCAGCCCCATAATGATGATTGTTACAGCTCTTCCAGCCAAACCCTTTTTCTATACTTGTGCAATAGAGAATGATGCTCCCCTTGGAACACACTGAAATATAGTCTACCCAGAAAAAGTCATGATATTCAACTCATGCCGCTTAATAAGACAGCAGTGTGATTTCTCGGTCACTTACATCCTAAACTGCAGGCTATTAAGAGAGGAAGGGAAGGACAGGAGTCACAGCTGGCTCCCTAAGGTGGAACTGGTGTCTTCACAATGCATCTCCAGTTGTGGTTTCCAGAGACTTCAGACGAACTGTATTCAAATGAATGGAGGTAACAGGCGTTCTACCCTAAGCGCCATTTTCATCTTACTTTGAGACACACAAAAGTAGCTCAAGCAGTATCCCACTGGCAACTGCTTCTATGGACAGCCAAATCACCATCAGTGGAAGGGAAGCGGGAGAAGAAAAAATGCTGTGTTAGGGGCCAGCGTTGTGGCATCGTAGGTTAAGCATCCGCCTGCGGGGCCGGCATCCCATGACGGTGTTGGTTTGAGTCCCAGCTGCTCAACTTCTGATCTAGCTCCCTGTTAATGGTCTGGGAAAGCAGTGGAATATGGTGCAAGTGCCTAGAGCCCTGCACCCATGTGGGAGACCCAGAAGAAGCTAATGGGTTCAGATCAGCCCCGCTCCAGCTGTAAGGGCCATTTGGGGAGAGAACCAGTGGATGGAAGAACTCTCTCAAATAAATCAATTAAAAAAAAAAAAGATGCGGTGTTAGTGAATCCTAAGGAGTGGTTTCCCAGGAGATCAGGTCTTGTTCTTAAATCTCTCATCAAGAGGAGGAAGATGAGCTATTCTCCAACTTTGTGAATACTATTAAATTATACACACACACACACACACACGCACATACACACACACACATATATATATAAATCTCAACAGCTTCTACAGGTGGCTTCTTTAATTTTATATTCCCTTCCCATTAAAAAAAAAAAAGGAAAGGAAAAATAGTTGTTCCGATGATTCTTCATTAGCTGGCTACAAAGATGCCCAAGATTCCTCCCTGTGGGGAGTCCAGTCAGCTATTTAATTGGCACAACTTGAGATGCCAGAGACTTCTCACCACACACAAATCCACGTGCGATTCCTATCTTACCTACTGTAGGGCAGTGGTGCCACGTAGGAAACGCAGTTGGTTAAAAGCAGGTGCTAATGAGCCAGGTTGTTGTGCTACTTGGGCTGTATTGTGGAAACCGTGGAGAGCTGTGAATTCTTCCTCTGATCGGTGATGCTTGACAACTACTGCCTGCTTCAGCTACTGCACTCTTTTGAGTTTGTTCTGATTTTCTGCCCACATGCCTAGATGAGTGATGACCTGTGGATCCTACAGCACTTTCCATACATACCCAAATATTTAAATATGAATCCTCAGCCAGTATTTCATTCTTCCAACCTCTAACAAACTTTGCTGACTCAACCAGAGGGTCTGGAAAATCCTGCTGAACACAAGTGGTAAGAAACTGTAGAAACAGAGGAAAGTGTAAGTGTATTAGAGTCAGTATGTGAGCCTTAGCCCATTCTAACATGCTAGCTCTCTCAAACATATTAATATATATGAATTATATTAATGTATGACACTTGCAGTTAATTTTCACTTTTTAAATTTGTATCATGATCAGAGACCCAAATATAAATTTTTTTTTAAAGAGGAAAAAGGGACAGAAAGAGAGAGCAAGACAAAGCAAGCAAGATTCCACCAATCCACTCATAACTGAAATGTCTACAATGGCTGGGGCTGAACCAAGTCAAAGTAGAGACCTGGGAACTCATTCTAGGACTTCCATGTAGGTGGTAGGTTCCCGACTACTTGAGCCATCATGTATTATCCTCCAGGGTGTACATTAGCAGGAAGCTGGAATCTAGCACAATGAGGACATCCCAACAGATGCTTTAACAGTGAGGCCAAATTCCCACCACATATATATATATATATAGTGGGAATATATATATATATATACACACACACACACACACACACACACACAGGCCGGCGCCGCGGCTCACTAGGCTAATCCTCCACCTTGCGGCTCCGGCACACTGGGTTCTAGTCCCGGTCAGGGCGCCGGATTCTGTCCCGGTTGCCCCTCTTCCAGGCCAGCTCTCTGCTGTGGCCAGGGAGTGCAGTGGAGGATGGCCCAAGTGCTTGGGTCCTGCACCCCATGGGACACCAGGAGAAGCACCTGGCTCCTGCCATCGGATCAGCACGGTGCGCCGGCCACAGCGGCCATTGGAGGGTGAACCAACGGCAAAGGAAGACCTTTCTCTCTGTCTCACTGTCCACTCTGCCTGTCAAAAAATAAATAAAATAAAATACACACACACATATACATAAAGGGTCATTTCTTTATTTGAAAAGCAGAGTGACAGAGAGAGATGCAGAATGAGAGAGAGAGAGAGAGAGAGAGAGAGAGAGAGAGACCAGTCTTCCATCCACTGGTTTACTCCCCAATGTCGGCAATAGCAGTGCCTGGGCCAGGCTGAAGACAGGAGCCAGTTTTATCTTATCCAGGTCTCTCATGTGCGTGGTAGAAAACCATTATTTGCTGTCTCCCAGGCATATTAGCAGTAATCTAGATTAGAATAAGAGGTGTGACTCGATCCCAGGCACTCCAGTATGGAATTCAGGCTTAACCTGCTGTGTGATACCTGCCCCTGACATCTACTTAAAGATTGGAAACGAAAATACTGAAGTACAAATCAGGATATATTTCCTTGTTCAATCAGCCCTAGAAAGGGGTCTATATTTTGGATAAGAGGGACTACAGCAGGGGCTGAAAATTCTCATTAATGTACATTTGCATCAACATCAATATGCTCAAAATGCCTTTGCATGTTAAATAGGAAGCAAGCTCGTAGCAGCTACAGATGGAACTGAAGTGAAATGAAACGCTAGCAACAACTGTGGATTTGCGCGGGAACAGGTGGGCTGTCTAACTGCTCCCTGGTGGCTCTGAGATTTCCGTGAGCAAACCAAGGGAGGCAGGGGTTGCTACCATGAAGTGCTGAGATGACGTCTGAACACAACTGACATAAGCCCTCAGCAAGAAGAGGCAAAAAAGGAAACAGGACAGATTGTTAAATTAAATAAAAATACTTAAAACCAATTAGCTCCAAGGTGGCTTTACCCACAATCTCTCATCTCCATTGGCAAAACTCAGTACTCACTGAGTACTCAGGGCCAAGCAGGACAATAGTCTGTGGCTTTCACAGAGAAATGAATGTACTCGCTTGACATAAATGAGCCCACCTAAGCACTGTTCAGTGGAGTTGAAAATGAGCTTAGAACGGATCTGGAAATGAGAGTCCAAAGCCCCATTGTCTCCACTGCACTGATGGACAGCGCAATGCATACACTGCACCCTTTATGCTCTCGCAGGTATGAATCTAGGATGATGACTCTGTTGTTCCTTTAAGTAGAAACACCAAGGCAGAAATGGAACATGCCCTGGATGTCTCCTTGGCAATCACTTCTACAAGGAAGAGACAGTTTCTATTTCAGCAGGGAAATTTAATGACCCAAAGGTGACTACCTGTCATAATAAATAAGCCAAAGAAAAGACATTAGCATGTTTAAAAGAGAAAACTTACTTGTGTTAACACCTAGGCTCGTGCCATTTTTAAGAAATCTGTTTGGTACTTCAAGCACATCAGAATAGTGCTGTACCGGCTGATTCATTCCATGTTCTATTGCTTTAAGGCACACTAACTTTTTCCAAATGTTTCCATGGGAGAAAATACTTAATCTGTCCAGCCCACTTCTTAGCCACATCCATCCTTGAAAGTACATAGCCAAACCTAACCCTAGTACCCAAACACATCTTCTCTGAGACTCACTCTGCTCATCCCTCAACTCAGAACTCCTGATATATGCAACATATCCAAATGTCTCATTTTGAAGACCCTCTCAAATAGCCAAGCACCATCTCACTGATGACTGAGACTGCCATCAAATCATGGGTGTTAAAAACTATACAATTCCTACATCTGTGGATCAGCTGCCTTTCAGGTTAAGCTTGTCTACAACTGATATAACTGTGTGTGCAAGGTTATCATTTGTAACCCAAGATCCTTCATTCTCTCCTCTACCTGCTGGAAAATCTCAACAGTTACTGATTCCACCCTTATGAGAAAGAAACTATCAGAAAGTCAAATATTTGTTAAAACACAACAAAATGAAGAGAGACAGGCCACCTGCATTTTCTTCACACATATATCCATTTAGGTATTTTAGGCTCCTTCACACCTTTAAATCTTATCAATGACTGACCCTTTTTGATATTTACTTTGCCCACGTATTTACAGATCAACCTGTTTATAAAACACTGATAGAAACAAATACCAGATTTAAATACTACTACCCATTAGTCATTTTCTAAGTATTAAAGAAAAATCAGAACATACTATGAACCTAACACTTTTTCTGGACGATCTGCTTCTCTTTCACTTGTTCTATGTATCTCCCTTATGTGCCTGAAATCTGCTTCTCCTTTTCTAGCTAATGACTCATTTAACAATGCAGTCAGCAGGTGCACTCCCTACACTGTTAATCTCCTATGATTATGTCTGACCTTTGTTGACACCTTGGAATCTTGAATCTTATAAAGGTGAGATTAACGTTAGCTGCAGTAATGAAACTTCACTTTGCTCAACAGTTCACCATGTGTAAGGTGCATTCCCAGGACAAAGAAAACCCCTATCTTTCAACTACCAGCTTAATTATTTCCTGACTCCATCGCAGTTCACCGTTGGTAGCCATAAAATAATTCCAACTTTTATGGAATTGACATGATTGAGAACAGGAAAAGCAGCAGCATTAGAGGGGGACTAGCACAGCCTTCATAACTGCTGTACTTTTGGGAACACCTTGTACTATAAACAGCACAATTAAAACACAGACCTGCCACCAACTGAGAGACCCGGATGGAGCTCCAGCCTCCCTGTTTCAGCCTGGCCTAGCCTGGCTATTGCAGCCACATGGGGAGTGAACCAGCAGATACGGAAGATCTCTCTCTCCTTTCCCCTCAGTAACTCAGCTTTTCAAATAAATTTTAGGACAAACTATAACTATCTGAATAATTCATCACTAGCAAGTCAGGGTCAAAGCCAAGAAGGGTATAAAGTCTCCTGTTGAGGACTCACGTAGAGAACACTCACAAAACCAAAGCGTGGCTACACTGGAGGCAGAGTGGAAAAAAACTAGTGATGGAAGGAGAGAGAAGACTTCCGTTTCCCTAACCTTGAATGTAATTTAAATAATCCATAATATGCACATATTGTTTATTCAGTACATAAATAAATACAATAAAAAAAGAAATGATATATTAGCCAAGTGAATTGCCTTGTCAAAGATGGTCGGGGAATTCAATTTTTAATTCTGACATTACATCAAAGTCAGTTATTCATACGGAGTCACAAGACTACCCTTAAGAAGACAAAGCTAGAACCTGAAGTTTTTGAGACCACAGCATACAATTATGACTTTGTCAATTACAGATCCAACACAAACTATAAGAAACATTTAAAGAAAATAAGGTATTGTTAGTACTCTTTAGAAAGGCAAAGTTTTCTAAGAAAAATTCCTATGCAGTTTTAATACAGTCATGTAGGTGCCATACCTCTCCTCTCCTCTCCTGTACAAAAGGGTTTAGCCATGCCAGTGCCATGGCTCACTAGGCTAATCCTCCGCCTTGCAGCGCCCGCACCCTGGGTTCTAGTCCCGGTCGGGGCGCCGGATTCTGTCCTGGTTGCCCCTCTTCCAGGCCAGCTCTCTGCTGTGGCCAGGGAGTGCAGTGGAGGATGGCCCAGGTGCTTGGGCCCTGCACCCCATGGGAGACCAGGAGAAGCACCTGGCTCCTGCCTTCGGATCAGCACGGTGCGCCAGCCGCAGCGTGCCGGCAGCGGCGGCCATTGGAGGGTGAACCAACGGCAAAGGAAGTCCTTTCTGTCTGTCTCTCACTGTCCACTCTGCCTGTCAAAAAAAAAAAAAAAAAAAAAGAAAGAAACGGGTTTAGCCATATACAGACCTATAGATTTTCCAAGTAATATTGATTTCTATTTGAATTCTACTCAGCACCTTGCCATACTGGTGAACATTTTCCATTAAATGGTGAGAAAGAAAACCAGTAAGTTTTCCTATTCACAACTCAAGTATATATTTCCATGTTCTGTACTGGGATTGGAAAGAGATGAAGTTTCTTATTATTTGAAAAGTTGGCCCTTAAAGATGTGTGAAAAAAAAAAAAAAAAAACCTAAGGAAAAATAGGACAAACCAGTGTGCTACGAGAAAGCAAGCCTTCAAACTAAGTTCTAAAATCTCAGTCCAGATCAGCGTTTGTATGAGACCATGACAAAATGTGACAAAAAATATTTTTCAAAAAATTCAACCTCCTCTAAAATTATGACCTTTTGTGCCTTGTTCTTTTATGTTTTTCTTTTTCTTTTTTTTTTTTTTTTTTGACAGGCAGAGTTAGACAATGAGAGAGAGAGACAGAGACAAAGAGAGAAAGGTCTTCCTTCCGTTGGTTCACCCAAGTGGCCACTATGGCCAGTACGTTTCAGCCAGCGCTGAGCTTATCTGAAGCCAGCAGCCAGGTGCTTCCTCCTGGTTTCCCATGCAGGTGCAGGGCCCAAGAACCTGGGCCATCCTCCACTGCCTTCCCGGGCCACAACAGAGAGCTGGACTGGAAGAGGAGCAACAGAGACAGAATCCAGCGCCCCAACCGGGACTAGAACCCGGGGTGCCGGTGCCACAGGTGGAGGACTAGCCTAGTGAGCCATAGCGCCGGCCTAGGCTTGTTCTTTTCTTATATTCTTCAGTTTGCGTTATTAGATGTCCCTTTTTAAAACTGAAATCATCATCACAGTAGATCAGAGTCTTGGGTGTTGACTACAGAGATTTCGGCAACCAAATTAGGAACTGGGAGAACTATACTGCCTGATAAAGTTGAAGACTTAAGAAGAGTACTGCAGGGGCCGGCACTATGGCATAGTGGGTAAAGTCACCACCTGCAGTGCCAGCATCCCATAGGGGTACCTGTTCAAATCCCGGCTGTTCCACTTCTGATCCATCTCTCTGCTATGGCCTGGGAAAGCAGTGAAAGATGGCCCAAGTCCTTGGGCCCCTGCACCTACATAGTAGATCCAGAAAAAGCTCCTGGCTCCTGGCTTCAGATCAGCACAGCACTGGCCATTGCAGCCAATTGGGGAGTAAACCGGTGGAGGGAAGACCTTTCTCTCTGCCTCTCCTTCTCTCTCTGTGTAACCCTGAATTTCAAATAAAATACAAAAATCTTTAAAAAGAAAAAAAAATAGTAGCTCAGAGGCCGAAATGGAAAACTGTCATCTGAGACTAGATAGTGATAAGACAATGCATTATATCTAAGAAGAAAGCAATCAGCATATACCTTCAACTACATGACAACACATGTGCTGTACCAAGAACACATATTCAAAAGAACACAAAGACTACCTACAATGTAATTCCCGCCTTGGAGTGACTTCAAGTCACATTTCCATCAGAGGTTCTGAGATCCAGTTTGGATGCCAGGGGTACCCAAACCAGACTGCAGACATAGGGAAAACCTGAGCTATAGGATCGATACCATGATGGTTCTCAACCTTAGCAGGACTCTGCAAGAACCAGAGATTCACAAAGGAAACCAACAATTCACTGTGACTTTGGCCCCTTCCCAGCCAGTCCTCTGAGGCTTGCTCTGGTGGCTCCCAAGGACATACGTCTTAAGAAAGCTCTGTAGCTGATTCTACTGCATAGCTAGCAATAAGATGCACTGATGCACAATCTATATGCCACAAGATTCTATACTGCTGAACATCTGCACATCTATTCTTGTAGGAACAAAGAAAAAAATCCCTCATTCTGCATCCAGTTTCAAAGATGGATTAAGAGAGCACCACTTTCCCTCACTTTTTGTGATTTCTTCGGCCAATCTCAAAACTCTTATACACCACTTATCGAGATCATAACCATTCTTTCAACTGAATGGATGATTTGAGGAATTTTGAATAAGGATTTGGGGTTTTGTACAGTATTATCAGTTCCCTAGGTAGAAAGACCCTTTCATCAAGATTGAATTGTCTACTTTTACTTTCTGTCATGTGACTCAAATGGTGACAAAGTCACGGGCAATCATCATCACTGCCGCCATCATCATCGTGGTTCTCGTCATCAGCCCATTTAATAAGTACCTGTCAGCAACAGTGATAGCTGCTATTTTTACATTTAACCATGTAGCAAAGGCTCTGGTGGCATCAGGCTTCTGGCTAAGTCCTTAATGAATTTAGGGGGAGATTAAAAATAGCTGGATGGTTGTGTGTGTGTGAGTGTGTGTGTGTGTGAGTGTGGAAGTCTGTTAAAACCCTCACTCCACATATCCATCTCCGATGTGCCCAAGACTGCAAAGAGGGAAATTACGATTGTGTACAGGTATATGCAGGCACACACACCACCCATCCACTTAATCAGGCCATCTGAGAGGACTATTCTTCAGAAATCTAACTTCCAAAGGCGTGTGCATAGCTAATGCGGCTTCATTTTGCATGACTTCACATAAAATCCCTGGGTTGCTTTCTGAAGTAAACAAACCAGTCCTGTCAAACTTTGTATGCAGTTCCTAGCACTAATTCACTACATGGTGTGCTCTCAGCGACTCAGTGTAAACAAGGAACTACCTTGGCAGTGAAATTCAATAGAAGTAGGTCATTTTAGATGCTGAAAGCAAATCCAAGGAGACCCACATGTGTGTTATCAAGCACTCTCCGTGTAGACTGCAAACCTACCTTCCTCCCAGAAGGGCTTTCTGCGGTCCTTGATGGAATCAGAGCTTGGTCAGTTTCTAGACTACTAGTCTTGGGAGTTGGAACAAGTGCCTAACGAGTTGTGACAAAGAAGCAGCATGAGCAGAGTTTCCATTCCTGGTAACAGGCAGTCCATCCATCAGAGCCAGGAACAGAATGGCCAACCAACCCAAGTCTTAGCTCTGAGAACTTCCCTTCCAAAGCTGGTGCTTCATTTACATGAGTTGATTCTATTTTTTAAGAAAAGACTTCCTAAAATGAGGATACCACTGTTGTCATGTTAAGGATGACAAACCATAGCAGGTAGGTAAGTGAAGAGTCCCGTCTAGGGTCAGAAACATGGTAAAACACACTCATGGTTTAGTGTTTTTCTTTTTCTTTTCCTGTCAGCTGCAAAAAGCAAAGGGCCAAAGCAATATACACTGAGCATCCTTAGCTTAAGGGACATCTCTGAAGTGTCCATCCAATACTTTTTGCTCAGTGCTACAGTGTTTGTATTTTTAGCATAAAATGAGATCAGAAGAGCTAATACAACTGATCTAAGTAGAATGTTTTATCTGCACTACTGTCAGCATGGACACTTCATGTATATTCCTAACTGTTGTTCAATCGAAGGTTCTAAAAATAAGACAAGGGCAGGAGTCCAAGGAATCTAAGAGCTGATCCTGCATACAAGATATGCCTGAAACATTTACACCAAAGTAGACATAAAGTAGAACACCAGAATTTACCAGAGGCAGCTTAGACACTAATACATTAACAGTGATAGAAACTGTCTGGAAAAACAAGGAAAGAAACAGCACCTAACAAGATTTTTCAGTAAAAGACGTCTGTTTATTGTAAGAGACCATCTTTCTCCCTCTCTTCAATAATGTCCTTGTGTCTTGGGTAAAGTCATTCCAAGTATAACAGTTTATGTCATTCATTCAAGGAACACTTACTGCACACTTTTAATAGCATAAACCAAGGAACATTCTAGGTACCACAGACACACATTAGGAAGCAAAACACACAGTTCTTAACCTTCTGGAGTTTATAGTCTAGGAGAGAAGATGGATGGTAAATAAGTAATACAATCAGTGCTATTTATTTATTTATTTTGAAAGGCAGAGTGATGGAGAGAATGAGACAGAAAGATACTCCACCAGCTGGTTCACTCTCCAAATGACCACAATGGCCCAGCACCCAGAACTGCCAGGTGAGTGGGAGGGGCCCAAGCACTTGGGCCATCCCTGGCTGCTTTCTCAGGATCATCGGCAGGAAGCAGGATCAGAGGCAGAGCAGCCTGGACAAGACAGGGGATGCTGACCATGCAGGCAGCAGCTTAACCTGCTGTGCCATAATGCCAGCCCCTCTCTCATTGCTATTTAATGTGTAAAAAAATAAAGCTGGTTAATGGAATCATGAGTGATGAGGTTGTATTTACAGGTAAGATGGTCTTTGTGCACTTCAGTAAACAGGTGGCTTTCAAGTTGAGATCTGAGTCAGAGCTGCTTGATTTTCTCACTCAGTCAGTACATGAGAAACTGGGTCTGCTTCCACTCCATGCACATGTTAAAGAATTAACCCACACAACAGGTTTGAACAACTTAAAAACCTCCGGATGCTCTTCCATGCAGTCTGAGTTTTAAGGAGATAATTTACTCCAGTGTAAAAACACAGAAATTCTTGAAGCTCTGAAGCGACTCTGTCCAGGGATGTGGGTAGAGCTGGGAGGGCAGCGTCTTGTACCAGGAGGCCACAAACTACCCTGCTACCGGCCCTTCACTGATCCCTCTCATGTCAGCCAGCACCTTCCACCTGAGCTACAGCAGGAATGTGAAGTAGAATGCCAACATGAAGAGTTGGCATCAATGAGGACTTCTTATTGAGGAAGGGGCTTCAACAAGTCTTCCTACCAAATCAAACACTGAAGCCAAGATAGAGGCCAGAAGTGCTCTCAGGATGGTGTACAGAGAAAACAAGCAGTACAGTTCCCATAGAAACGCAGGGTCCAGCTGGAGGAGAACCTGCATCGGGAGTCATCTGAAGCTCTGTCGTAAGAATCTGGAGACGGGGACTCAACTTACACTACTGCACCAGTTTGCTGTGTAACCCTGCACAAGTGCTGGCACCTCTGTGAGGCTTGGTTCTCTCCTCACTGCCCTTGGGCAGGAGGTGTAAACAGGGTCCAATTCAGCTGAGCAGCTCGGCCTTGATGTATCTGACCATGTCTGAGGCGAAGATTCCATTTGAAAACAGATGAACAAAATAAAATCATATGATCTCTGTATTCTCTTCCTATTCTGTGAAACCAAGATTCCTAGTAATGGGCAAAAACCATCCGTTAAGCTTGAATGGTGGCAGGAGAGGGGAAAGGGGAGGATGAGAGGGCGTTTCTAAAACAACAAGCTCTGTAACTTGCCTCACTCAGCCATATGCTACCTCCCTCTACTTCAAAAAACAAACAAAAAACAAAACAAACAAAAAATACCCAAACCTTCCTTTTTCTTTTTAAAGGAAGGGTTGATTGGTTGTTATATCCTTTGTTTTAGATTTTTATTTACTGGAAAGGCAAAGTACAGAGAGAAGGATGGAAGGCAGAAAGATGTTCCATGCGCTGGTTCACTCCCCAAATGGGAAAAATGGCCAGGACCAGGCAAGGCTGAAGCCAGGAGCTTTCTCCAGGACTCCTACCCGGTTTGCAGGGGCCCAAGGGCCTGCACCATCCTCCACTGCTTTTTCCACATGCATTATCAGGGGCTGCATTGGAAATGGAGCAGCCGGGCCTCGAATGGGTGCCAGTATGGGATGCTGGCACTGCAGGTGGTGGCTTAACCTGCTAAGCCATAGAGCTGGCCCGCCAAGCAACACTTCCATGGTCCTGCCAGAATCTCCTTTGGGCCACTGAGCTCAGCAACAAGTGTAAGGAGTCCCCTAAGTGCTTCCTTTGTCTAGTTTTGATGTTGTTGTTTTGTTCTGAAATGCGTAGGTTTTTTTATACCTGGAAGGATTCCCTAGCTGAAGGTGTACAAAATAAGGGGAAATCAATGGAATCTTTGCTAAACTGCTAATTTTTCCAGTAGACACTTACTGAAAGCTTACCACAAGCCAGAGATGTTGTTGTTGGGAGTTACTGCATTTTCTCAAGTTAGAGAACTGCCCTCTATTACATAAAAGTCTAAGCCATACGAGCCAAAGTTACCTTGCTGATGGTTTGGAAGACTCATTGTTAAAAAGTCAATTTTCCTTCAATTCTATTTATTACAGATTCAATGAAAATCCAGTCACAACCCCAGCATATTTTTCTTACAGACAAGCTGATTCCAAGATTTCTATGGAAAAGTCAAGTCACAAAAATACTCAAGAATTCTGAAGAAGAACAAAGTCTGAAGATAGTCAAAACCCAATTCCAGGGCTTAACGTAAAACAACAATCAAGAGAAGGTTATGTTGGTGAAATGATAGAGACAGAGATCAATGAATCACAAAACAACCAAGAAACATGACAACACAAATAAAGTCAACAGGTTTTTGACAAACGTGCAAAGGCAGTTCAATGGAAAGTCTGATTTTTCAAGAAATGGTGCTTTAACAGCTTGAAACCCTACATTAAAAAGAAAAAAAACTAGACAAAAAATGTTACTTTATACAAAAATTAACTTGAATTATAGATTTAAATGTTAAATTATAACATTTTAGGAAAAAAGCAGGAGAAAATCTGTGTGATTTTTCATTTGGCAATGCTAGGTCTAGATGTAACACCAAAAATGTGGTCAAATGAGGGCATTTGGTACAGCTGCTACCGAAGCTCATGGGTTCAAGAGACCTGGCTCCATTTTCAGTTCAGATTTCCACTAATGCATGCCCTTGGAAGGCTCAACTAACTCAGTCCCTTGATATCCTGTGTTAAGGTCTAGAATTCCGGCTTCGGCTTGGCAGTTGTGAGCATTTTGGGGAATGAACCCATGGATAGAAGATCTGCCTTTAAGATTAAAATGAAAATATTTTGACAAAAAGAATCATAGGGGAAAACTAGAAAGCAGGATCAGCAGAGACACCTGCCCAGATCTGTTCTCCATGTAGTTGTAATTTAAAACAATGTGACAAAATGGTGCACAGTCTAAAGTCCTTCATGGATTTCACATTCTATCCCTTCCATTTCCCCCGACATGAGTTGAGACGCTATCATTCTAAACCTAAGGATGCTCATCCATCAACTGTCATCCTTATGTCCTAATTGGAAGCCATGATTTCAGTTGTCTGCAGTCAGTCACATCCAGAAAAAGCTGAATCGTGCACCATCCAGCATAGGATGACGAAATCTTGCGCCACCTACTCTTCCCTGCCCAGGACATGGATTAATCCCTGGCCCGGCATATTCACAGGGTGTACACTACGTGACTTCAGTCACTGGGCAACCTCCTCGCTTACTGCATCAACTGTCACAGCTTACTTCAGTTAATAATGGCCCCAAAGCACAAAAGAGGTGATGCTGGCAATCAGGTGTGCCAAAGAGAGGTCTTTAAAGTGCTTCCTTTAAGGGAAAAGGTGGCAATTTTTTCCTTAACAACAAAAGAAACAATCATATGCTGAAGTTGTTAAGAGCTATAGTAAGAATGAATTTTCTATCTGCAAAATTTTAAGAAAAAACAACTCATGCTAGTTTTGTTGTCACTTCTACAAAAGCAAACATCATGGCCACTGTGAGTGGTGAGTACTCAGTTAAATAGCAAAGGCATTAAATCTGTACACGTGCATATAGAGAAATACATAGCACAGATGGGGCTCACTATTGTCTGTGGTTTCACACAACTTCTGGGGATCCTGGAATGTGTCTACCACTGATTAGGTGGGCTAGTATGCTAATATGTATATACCTCATGGTAATTCATACACACACACACACATGCATATGTATAAAATGGATGCATATACACATGCATACATACATGTTTCCAAGAAGTACAAGGAAAACGGAATTGCTTATTTTAGTCCAAGAAATTTTTAAATCCAAGCTTAGCATTTTCATAATATGCATTTCCTATGACTTTTTGAAAACCCCTTTATATGCACAACTTTCCCAACTTTTCAAACCAGAATACGCTTAGCTTTGCAATCCACTTCTTGTCAAGCTCTTGATGTACCCTAGTACACATTCCTAATTCTTCTGCATCCACAAGTTTGTGGTGCAATGAATACTGGATTACAAAACTAATAAACTAGGCGATTATAATCCTAACTCTACCACCAACCAACTATGAGTCTTTGGGCCAACCTTTTGTATTTCTTAACCTTCAATTTCCTAAATCTCAACTCGTCACCTCAAATTGTAAAATTTTATCAATGTCCTCAGAAGCTTTTTAAAGGAACCTAGGCATTTCCTGCTTATTTCCCATCATGGCCCCTCCCTCACTTCATTCATGGCCAGGTTTTCTCTGGGAAATCATTACTTTCTGAAACTGGGGCTGGAACTCTCCCTCGCCATTACACTACAGATCAATTTTTCAAGACCAGCCTAACACAACTGGGATAAAGTAGAGCCTTAGAAAGCAAAAGCAGTGAACTTTTATCACAGTCTGAAAACAGGGGCAGTATTTGCTACCACTAAGAAACATAGTAAGTCGCACAGTAATTCATTGTCATGAAAAACAGCAGGCAGCAAAAGGGCTCCCTTCAAGTAACAGTGCAAATTCTGCGGATATGTCTAATTGATCAACATGTCAGTGTGCAAAAAGTGAAAATTCAGGTTTCCCAATTACTGTCACTTTTTAGTTCAGTATTCTACATATCACTGAAGAAGACTGTTATTTTTTAAAGACATTTTTAAAGAGTAATTATAATCTGGAGGATCAAAGTTATTTATCTGTAGTGTATCCTAGACTCCTAGTTGAGACACCACTTCTCCATCAAGTCTGAAATAAATGGAAGGAGAGGTGAAGTAAAGGAACTCATTACACACTGAATTATTTGTATCCCATAATTAATCTGCATCAGTGCTGTATTAGCATATTTAAACTGCTAAAACAATTTTGAAAATTGTCCTTCCTTTTAGTCCATTTAAATCCACATACCTAGAATACATCTATATCTCTGTTACATATATCAGGATTCCAAACTCAGCAAATTCACAAAAACATTATTTTTACTTATTCCAGGTCACTACACCAAAAGGAAACACAAAATCATATGTAATAATATTTTCCTAAAGGAAAGATCTGCTAAGCACTGGTCAGAATTGTAACTGGAGAAGAAGATACAAATTATAAAATGAATCAGCAGTGAAAATGTGATTTAATAACTATTAAAAAAAAGTTGTGGCTGGAGAATCTCAACTCCTGGAAACACTTTCACTTTAGGTGAACCTTCATCACCAAATGCACACACACCCTGAAGGAAATAAATAATGTAAGGGGAGTATGGTGGACACTTGTTTCACACTTACCATTGAATATTTCCAATTATCATCAACACTATACTACCATTGCCAGATCTGCTTCCTGTGCAGTTTAAGGCCATTTGGTCAAATCTGACACAAGGCAATGAATGTATGAACCACAGGCATAGCTTGAATCCACAAGCATCTCTGAGATTTTTATCTATCAAACACTATAAAGTTTTAAAACAATGGAACATGTTAGTAAACAGCTGGGTTAATCTTCCTTGGTTGCCCAAATGCATTTATTAAGGACCTTTAGCTTTTACTATACACACTGCCTACCTTGGAATTCCAGCTGCTCCACCTCAACCCATTATCAAATGCAGCTGCCATCACTCGGGGCATGATTGCTGCTGTTGTTGAAAATGAAATCCAGGTACGTGGGTCCCTGTACCCACATGAGAGACCCCCAAGAAGCTTCTGGCTTTGGATTGGCACAGCTCCAGCCAGGGTGACCATCTGGGAGTGAAGCAGCTGACAGAACACTTCTGTTTCTCCCTCCCTTCCCTCTCTGTAAATCTGCCTGTCAAATAACTAAAATCTGAGAGAAAGAGAGAGAGAGGAAGGAAGAAAAATAAAAAATGAAATGAAATTCCTTGTAGAAAGTTTCCAAACTCTTAATTTCCACAGTTCTTTTTTCATACATTTCAAAAATGCTTTGCTTTCATAAGTAGTCTCAAATACATTATTAGTACAACTATATTTATGTATGTACAATAATGAGATAGCTATAAAAATCCCTGTTTTTTAAATAAGGATACTGAAGTACCAAGAACCTAACTTGGGAAGTTATTTTAGCCACTGTTAGCAGACTACTGCTTATTAAATATGAATATGCATAAAAATCCTGAGAAATCTTGGTAAAACGCATGTTCTAATTTACTGTCTTCCTAGGTTAGGGTTTGAAAACACATTAGTGGCCGGTACCGCGGCTCACTAGGCTAATCCTCCACCCAGCGGCGCCGGCACACCAGGTTCTAGTCCCGGTCGGGGCGCCGGATTCTGTCCCGGTTGCCCCTCTTCCAGGCCAGCTCTCTGCTGTGGCCCGGGAGTGCAGTCGAGGATGGCCCAAGTGCTTGGGCCCTGCACTCCATGGGAGACCAGGAGAAGCACCTGGCTCCTGCCTTAGGATCAGCGCGGTGCGCCGGGTGTGGCGGTCATTGGAGGATGAACCAATGGTAAAGGAAGACCTTTCTCTGTCTCTCTCTCTCACTGTCCACTCTGCCTGTCAAAAACACACACACACACACACACACATTAGTGTACTAATCTCCCAGGTGATGCAGACTCTGGGCTCAGATCCTATCTGGGACAGCAAAGGTACAGACAACACTTGAACACAAGTCTTGTTGCAAGTCCAAGCAGCACAATTCCGCCTTCTTTATCACCAGTATCTAGCGCTTCTCATCCTTCCCACACCCACGCTGGCTCAGCACCTCTCAGCTTTCCCGGCCTCCACGCAAAGTATTAAGAAGCCTATTCCTCCAGAATCTGCCGACTGTTCTGGGCCAATCATCTCCTCTAAGCCCATCAGCACACACACTTGTCTTCTCCAATAGACCTTCCAGAAGTTACCCTCCGCCAGAATTGTGGTCTTCTGTCTTCAAGCCAAGACATGCTATAGGGACTTCATGTCCTTTAACAGGCTGTCTCGGGCTGCTTGGGCGTTGTGGCTGGGGAAAGGAACACCATCTGTGGGACCTCAGGCTAGAAGAACAAGCACATGTCCATGCTCACACTGCAAAACGTACAGCTGGCATGAGATACGACTCGGGGAACAGTGCAGAGAACATCGGTGGAGGGAACGGAAGGGAAGATGATCCGAGGAACAAGGCATTCTGCTCCATCCGGAGTGACGACCCGGAGTGAGTTTGATCTAATTATTCAGGGGGCACGTGAAGAAGATGGTGCCGATTATCCCTCTAATAATCTGCCTAGCACTTTTCTTATTGAATGTGACATCAAGGGACCGAAGTATCTCTGCATTCTTCTGCGTGGTGTACCTCTGAAGACCCTGTGCCCCCAGTGACTAATGCAGTGTCTACGCACAGTAGTTACAACATGATGGGTCACAGAATGGTGAGGAAGCCCGAAGCTCTCAAGAGCCAAGCGGCTACAGAAACACACCTCCAGCTGTCCTCTCTGCTCAGGGTAGACAGCCACACAACGGTGTGAACACACAGCAACTTTGCTGAGCAGGTGCATGCCTTGAGTGCAGCTTTCTTATACCCCTGACACAGTAACATGAGATTGCTGGCTAAACAACTTCAGCAAAAAAGCTGTGATAGCCCAACTGCAATAATAAATATCAGTGACAGGGAACATATAGAGCAAAAACTAGCACATGTTAGCTCATGTGTTCTCGGACTTCTGACTTCAAATTTGATAGTGCCTATCTTGCAATGACTGAACAAGATCTGATGATGACACTCTATGAAAAGAACAGATGCATGAGGCAAATATGAATATTTATTCCGATGTGGCTTTCCAATGTTGGATCTTTAGAATCCAAGGTAGGCACCATCACAGTGAGACCCCTCCAAGAGAAGTAAGTGTGAGATGGAAAGATTGAAGGCACAGCAACACATCCCCAATCTCCTCAGGGTCATAGTACTCTGCCTCTTACTATTCCTTCAGAGTTAATAAGAAACGAAGGGTAAGGCTAGTAAGGGTGTTTAGAAGATAGCAGCTATTTCTTACCTGGATTGTTTTGTTGCTGTTGAGTCTCTTTTAAAGATTCTTGACTTAACAGGCATTTTTCAAAGGAAGAAATTCAAATGGCCAATAGACACATGAAAAAATGCTCAAGATCACTAGCCATCAGGGAAGTGCAAATCAAAATCACAAATGAGGATGTCATAGCCTGGCTATCATATAGCAATCAAAAAACAATAAATGCTGATGAAGATGTGGAGCAAACAGTACCTTAATAAAGTGCAGGTGGGAATGTAAACCAGAACACTCACTGTGGAAGACAGTATGGAGATACCTAAAAAAGCTGAATATAAATCTACCATTTGACTCAGCAATCCCAACTCCTGAGAATTTATCCACAGGAAAGGAAATTAGCATATGAAAGACTTATCTGCACCCTATGTTTACTGCAACTCAATGCACAATAATTAGGATATGGAATCAACTCAGATGTCCAGCAATGAATGACTACACAAAAAAGATGCAGTATACCAGTATACACACTATGGATTACTCAGCCATAAAAAAGAACAAAATCCTGTCTTATGCAACAAAGTGGACGCAACTAGAAATGATTATACTTAGTGAAATTAGCCAGTCCCAAAAAACAAGTGTGTTTTCCCTGATGTGTGGTAACTAAGAGTACAAAAAAAGTAATGTATAAGAGCAAAATTGACATTCTGAGATTTGATTATTGTTTATATCCCTTGTCTCCATTGTTGAGGAATAGTGTTTGTTTTTTCTTATTTGAATTCTTTGAATTTCTTATTATTTGAATTCCTTGCTTTGTGGAAGGTTAAGCTTATGATTATAAAATAAACTGAAAGTATGTCATTGTAAAAATTAAAACAAAGAATAAGGAAGGAAGAAGGAGGGAGGGCGGGAAGAGTGGGAAGTATCACTGTATTCCTAAATATGTATATTTGAAATACATAAAACTTGTTCATCTTATAAAAACATGATTTAAAAAATAGCGAGAAAATGAGTACAATCAGGATCCTAATGTAGAATCCTATTAACTCCAACATTTGTAGGTCAATATGAGTTGCCACTATCAGACAGATGTCCTAATGATCAAGTTGGTGAATGGACTGAGAAAACCAATCTCATAATATTTCATGAGAGGACAGATTTTGCATGAATTCCTAACTCTTATTTCTGTGTGCAGGAGATAATGACAGACAGACCAAGATTCAATTTTATGAAAGCCACGCAACACCAAAGAGACCACACTGCTTGCAGGCTAGGTTTGTTTTTTTTTTCCCCCACAGGCAGAGTGGACAGTGACAGAGAGAGAAAGGTCTTCCTTTTCCGTTGGTTCACCCCACAATGGCCACTGCGGCCTGCGCACGCGCTGATCCGAAAGCAGGAGCCAGGTGCTTCTCCTGGTCTCCCATGCGGGTGCGGGGCCCAAAGACCTGGGCCATCCTCCATTGCACTTCCGGGCCACAGCAGAGAGCTGGTCTGGAAGAGGAGCAACCGGGAAATAATCCGGCACCCTGACCAGGACTAGAACCTGGAGTGCCGGCGCCGCAGGCGGAGGATTAGCCTATTGAGCGCGCTGCCCCAGGTTAGGTTTCAACATTCAGAAGTGTGAGGTCTTTCAATAGGTAAGAGTAATGAGTGACGGCGCCAAGGGTCACTAGGCTAATCCTCCGCCTTGCGGCGCCGGCACACCAGGTTCTAGTCCCGGTCGGGGAACCGGATTCTGTCCCGGTTGCCCCTCTTCCAGGCCAGCTCTCTGCTGTGGCCCGGGAGTGCAGTGGAGGATGGCCCAAGTGCTTGGGCCCTGCACCCCATGGGAGACCAGGAGAAGCACCTGGCTCCTGCCTTGGGATCAGCACGGTGCGCAGGCTGCAGCGGCCATTGTGGGGTGAACCAACGGCAAAGGAAGACCTTTCTCTCAGTCTCTCTCTCACTGTCCACTCTGCCTGTGAAAAAATAAATAAAAAGTAAGAGTAATGGAGCAGAAGAGCATTCACACCAAGGCTGACCCGAGTTCCTGGGTGCACACGTGAGTAAAAGCTTTCCACGTTAACTCTGTTCTTTATGAGACAAAATTAAGATGAACAGCCCTTTCATTCCACAAAGGGAACTAACAGTGAGCATGGGGAATGGCTGCATTTGCACAAGAAAATGTCGATTTGCTTATTTCTTTTGAAGAGTTCTGAAAGGATCTTCACTATATATCACCATTCAAGGTACTATTCTGGAAGACCCGTAAACATGGAACAGGTTTTCTCTTTAATTTGGTCTAAAATATCTAAGCCTGCGTGTGGATTAAGGAGGACAACTCCTTATTCTAGCCCAATATCTGCTGTACCACTTTTCTATTTAGGTAACAAGAACAACACACTTAGGAAAGGCAATTTCAACTTACCATGTGTGCAACGTTTTTGAAACAGCTGATGTCAGGAAGGCCTAAGCAAGCAACAAGCAGGAAGTGAGGCACCTCTTCCATCTCAAAACCACCGTGCTCGTCTGCCTAACGTTTCTTTCCCAACCTCCTTCGCTTTTCAGCGCTGTCCTTTTCATGGGTAAGTGATCTCAGTTTCCTTTTAAAATGCAAGCAGTTTATATTCTTTTATAAGGGGGTTATTACCGGTCTGGGCTGGCATTCCTAAAATGACGTTCTCCTGGTGTTTGTTCCTGGGGTACTATGAATGGAGGTTGTATAACGGTGCCAAGGTACCAGTGGGACTGACTGCTTCCAAGGGTGGTGCCAGTACTGGTGAATAGGCATGGTGTGTTAGCTGTGCATGTCCCCTCCATTCTGTGGGCACACAGCACAATGTGACACAAAAACAACCAACGTGGAAGGTCGATTAGAAACTTTGTAATGCCACTTTCCCCACAGAAGTTGTGGGTGGAGCAGTAAACTATTTTAATTGTAGTCAATTTTGAGCATAGGAGGAGAGAGTTTGGCTATGGATTTTATTAACCATGCACTCATATGATGGCCTGGATCAGCCTGGTAAAAATCAACACACCACACTAGCAGCTGTGTTACTCTAGTGGCCCCCCAAGGAAACACATCTAGGAGAGAGAAGTGCAGAGTTTTATTTATTTTTTTAAAGATTTCATTTGAGAGGTAGAGTTACAGAGTGAGAGGGAGAGACAGAAAGGTCTTCCTTCCGTTGATTCACTCCCCAGATGGCTGCAACGACCAGTGCTGCTCCTATCTAAAGCCATGAGCCAGGAGCTTCTTCTGGGTCTCCCATGTTGGTGCAGGGGCCCAAGCACTTGGGCCATCTTCTACTGCTTTCCCAGGTCATAGCAGAGAGCTGGATTGGAAGAGAGGCAGCCGGGACAAGAGCCGTGCCAGCTCCGCAGGCAGAGGATTAACCTACTGCGCCACAGGGCTGGCTTCGGTTTTACTTTTCAAGAGTTTATTTGAGAGGTAGTATGGTTATAGAGAGGTCTTCCATCTTCTGGTACACTCTCCAAATGGCCACAATGGCCACAACTGGGCCGATTTGAAGCCAGGAGCTTCTTCTGGGTCGCCCACACAGATGCAAGGACCCAAGCACTTGGGCCATCTTCGACTGCTTTCCCAGGTCATAGCAGAGAGCTGGATCGGAAGAGGAGCAGCCAGGACACGAACTGGTGCCCCTATGAGAAACCGGCACTACAAGCGGAGGGTTAACCTACTATACCACAGCACCAGCCCCTTACTCTCTTAACTGACACCTAAATCTGTGGTTAGGACTATTAAGAAAAGGCAGGGTCGGCGCCAAGGCTCACTTGGTTAATCCTCCACCTGCAGCGCCAGCATCCCATATGGGCGCCAGGTTCTAGTCCCGGTTGCTCCTTTCCCAGTCCAGCTCTCTGCTGTGGCCCGGGAGGGCAGTGGAGGATGGCCCGAGTCCTTGATTCCTGCACCCGCATGGAAGACCAGGAGGAAGCACCTTGCTCCTGACTTCGGATCAGTGCAGCACTGACCGTAGCGGCCATTTGGGGAGTGAACCAATGGAAGGAAACCTTTCTCTATAACTCGACCTGTCCAAACACACACACACACACACACACACACACGAAAGAAGAAGAAGAAAAGTATAGTGAAGAGAAATCAAAATGAAATGAAGAGCTCAATAGATCAAATGACAAACACATTAGAAAGCCTTAAAAACAGAATGGGTGAAGCAGAAGAGAGAATATCGGACTTAGAAGATAGAGCACAGGAAAACATACAGTCAAACCAAAGAAAAGAAGAGAAAATTAGAAATCTAAAAACTATTGTTGGGAATCTTCAGGATACTATTAAAAAAACCAACATTCGAGTTCTAGGAGTTCCTGAAGGCATGGAGAGAGAGAAAGGATTGGAAGGCCTTTTTAGTGAGATACTAGCAGAGAACTTTCCAGGTTTGGAGAAGGACAGAGATATCCTAGTACAGGAAGCTCATAGAACCCCCAATAAACATGACCAAAAGAGATCCTCACCACGACACGTGGTAATTAAACTTACCACAGTGAAACATAAAGAAAAGATCCTAAAATGTGCAAGAGAGAAACGTCAGATTACTCTCAGAGGATCTCCAATCAGACTCACAGCTGACTTCTCATCAGAAACCCTACAAGCTAGGAGGGAATGGCGAGACATAGCACAGGTGCTAAGAGAGAAAAATTGCCAGCCCAGAATATTATATCCTGCCAAGCTCTCATTTGTGAATGAAGGTGAAATAAAGACCTTTCATAGCAAACAGAAATTGAAAGACTTTGTGGCCACTCGTCCGGCCCTGCAAAAGATACTTAAAGATGTGCTACACTCAGAAACACAGAAACACGGCCATCAATATGAAAGAAGGGAAAGGAAGAACACCTACCAGTAAAAGAGCATGGGAAGCTCAAAGCATATACTAGAAAATATTTCCGGGAAAATGGCAGGGCAAAGTCACTACGTATCAATTGTCACATTGAACATTAATGGTCTGAATTCTTCAGTTAAAAGACACCGTTTGGCTGACTGGCTCCCAGAACACAACCCAACTATTTGTTGCCTACAAGAAACACATCTCTCTAACAAAGAGGCATGCAGACTGAAAATGAAAGGTTGGAAAAAGATATTCCATGCCAACAGAAACCAAAAAAAAGCAGGTGTAGCCATATTAATATCAGACAAAATAAACTTTAATACAAAAACTGTTAAGAGAGACAAAGAGGGACACTATATAATGATTAAGGGTTCAATTCAACAGGAAGATGTAACTATTATAAATGTATATGCACCTAATTACAGGGCACCGGTCTATTTAAAAGATATGTTAAGGGACTTAAAGGGAGATTTACATTCCAATACAATAGTACTGGGGGACTTCAATACTCCACTCTCAGAAATAGACAGATCATCCGGACAGAAGATCAACAAGGAAACAGCAGATTTAATCGACACTATTGCCCAAATGGATCTAACAGATATCTACAGAACTTTCAACCCTACATCTACAGACTTCACATTCTTCTCAGCAGTGCATGGAACCTTCTCTAGGATTGATCACATACTAGGCCATAAAGCAAGTCTCAGCAAATTTAAAAGAATTAGAATCATACCATGCAGCTTCTCAGACCACAGCGGGATGAAGCTGGAAATTAGCAACTCAGGAAACCCCAGAAAGTATGCAAACACATGGAGACTGAACAACATGCTCCTGAATGAACACTGGGTCATTCAAGAAATCAAAAGAGAAATCAAAAACTTTCTGGAAGTAAATGAAGACAACAACACAACATATCAAAACTTATGGGATACAGCAAAAGCAGTATTGAGAGGCAAATTTATAGCAATAGGTGCCTATATCAAGAAATTGGAAAGGCACCAAATAGATGAGCTTTCAATTCATCTCAAGGATCTAGAAAATCTGCAGCAAACCAAACCCAAATCTAGTAGGAGAAGAGAAATAATTAAAACCAGAGAAGAAATTAACAGGATTGAATCCAAAAAAAACATTACAAAAAATCAGCCAAACGAGGAGCTGGTTTTTTGAAAAAATAAACAAAATTGACACCCCATTGGCCCAACTAACTAAAAAAAGAAGAGAAAAGACCCAAATCAATAAAATCAGAGATGAAAAAGGAAACGTAACAACAGACACCACAGAAATAAAAAGAATCATCAGAAATTACTACAAGGACCTGTATGCCACCAAACAGGAAAACCTATCAGAAATGGATAGATTCCTGGACACATGCAATCTACCAAAATTGAACCATGAAGACATAGAAAACCTAAATAGACCCATAACTGAAACAGAAATTGAAACAATAATAAAGGCCCTCCCAACAACAAAGAAAAGCCCAGGACCAGATGGATTCACTGCTGAATTCTACCAGACATTTAAAGAAGAACTAATCCCATTTCTTCTCAAACTATTCAGAACAATCGAAAAAGAGGGAATCCTCCCAAATTCTTTCTATGAAGCCAGCATCACCTTAATCCCTAAGCCAGAGAAAGATGCAGCACTGAAAGAAAATTACAGACCAATATCCCTAATGAACATAGACGCAAAAATCCTCAATAAAATTCTGGCCAATAGAATACAACACATCAGGAAAATCATCCACCCAGACCAAGTGGGATTCATCCCTGGAATGCAGGGATGGTTCAACATTCGCAAATCAATCAATGTGATTCACCACATTAATAGACTGCAGAAGAAAAACCATATGATTATCTCAATTGATGCAGAGAAAGCATTTGATAAAATTCAACACCCTTTCATGATGAAAACTCTAAGCAAATTGGGTATAGAAGGAACATTCCTCAATATAATCAAAGCAATTTATAAAAAACCCACAGCCAGCATCCTATTGAATGGGGAAAAGTTGGAAACATTTCCACTGAAATCTGGCACCAGGCAAGGATGCCCACTCTCACCACTGCTATTTAACATAGTTCTGGAAGTTTTAGCCAGAGCCATCAGACAAGAAAAAGAAATCAAAGGAATACAAATCAAGAAGGAAGAAGTCAAACTATCCCTCTTTGCAGATGATATGATTCTGTACTTAGAGGATCCAAAGAACTCTACTAAGAGACTATTGGAAGTCATAGAGAAGTTTGGCAAAGTGGCAGGATATAAAATCAATGCACAAAAATCAACAGCCTTTGTATACACAAGCAATGCCATGGCTGAGAAAGAACTGCTAAGATCAATCCCATTCACAATAGCTACAAAAACAATCAAATACCTTGGAATAAACTTAACCAAGGACGTTAAAGATCTCTATGATGAAAATTACAAAACCTTAAAGAAAGAAATAGAAGAGGATACCAAGAAATGGAAAAATCTTCCATGCTCATGGATTGGAAGAATCAACATCATCAAAATGTCCATTCTCCCAAAAGCAATTTATAGATTCAATGCAATCCCAATCAAGATACCAAAGACATTCTTCGCAGATCTAGAAAAAATGATGCTGAAATTCATATGGAGGCACAAGAGACCTCGAATAGCTAAAGCAATCTTGTACAACAAAAACAAAGCCGGAGGCATCACAATACCAGACTTCAGGACATACTACAGGGCAGTTGTAATCAAAACAGCATGGTACTGGTACAGAAACAGATGGATAGACCAATGGAACAGAATTGAAACACCAGAAATCAATCCAAACATCTACAGCCAACTTATATTTGATCAAGGATCTAAAACTAATTCCTGGAGCAAGGACAGTCTATTCAATAAATGGTGCTGGGAAAACTGGATTTCCACGTGCAGAAGCATGAAGCAAGACCCCTACCTTACACCTTACACAAAAATCCACTCAACGTGGATTAAAGACCTAAATCTACGTCCTGACACCATTAAGTTATTAGAGAACATTGGAGAAACCCTTCAAGATATTGGCACAGGCAAAGAATTTCTGGAAAAGACCCAGGAGGCACAGACAGTCAAAGCCAAAATCAACTATTGGGATTGCATCAAATTGAGAAGTTTCTGTACTGCAAAAGAAACAGTCAGGAGAGTGAAGAGACAACTGACAGAATGGTAAAAAATATTTGCAAACTATGCAACAGATAAAGGGTTAATAACCAGAATCTACAAAGAGATCAAGAAACTCCACAAAAACAAAACCAACAACCCACTTAAGAGATGGGCCAAGGACTTCAATAGACATTTTTCAAAAGAGGAAATCCAAATGGCCAACAGGCACATGAAAAAATGTTCAAGGTCACTAGCAATCAGGGAAATGCAAATCAAAAGCACAATGAGGTTTCACCTCACCCCGGTTAGAATGGCTCACATTCAGAAATCTACCAACAACAGATGCTGGCGAGGATGTGGGGAAAAAGGGACACTAACCCACTGTTGGTGGGAATGCAAACTGGTCAAGCCACTATGGAAATCAGTCTGGAGATTCCTCAGAAACCTGAAGATAACCCTACCGTTCGACCCAGCCATCCCACTCCTTGGAATTTACCCAAAGGAGTTTAAATTGATAAACAAAAAAGCGGTCTGCACCCTAATGTTTATTGCAGCACAATTCACAATAGCCAAGACCTGGAACCAACCTAAATGCCCATCAACGGTAGACTGGATAAAGAAATTATGGGATATGTATTCTTTAGAATACTATACCGCAGTAAGAAACAACAAAATCCAGTCATTTGCAACAAAATGGAGGAATCTGGAACACATCATGCTGAGTGAAGTAAGCCAGTCCCAAAGGGACAAATACCATATGTTCTCCCTGATCGGTGACAACTGACTGAACACCAAAAAGGAAACCTCCTGAAGTGAAATGGACACTATGAGAAATGGTGACTTGATCAGCATAGCCCTGACTGTTAATGGACAACTTAATACATTATCCCTCTTAGTATTTTGTCTGTTCTACTTAATATGACTGGTTTAATTCTGTAATTATCACACAGTTATTCTTAAGTGTTGAAAATTAACTGCAATGTGATCCCTGTTAAACATAAGAGTGGGAATTAGAGAGGGAAGAGATGTATAATTTGGGGCATGCTCGGGCTGACTTGCCCCAATTGGTAGAGTTGGAAACATACCAGGGGATTCCAGTTCAATCCCATCAAGGTGGCATGTGCCAATGCCATCTCACTAGTCCCAGTGATCAATTTCAGTTCACAATTGATCATAATGAAAGGACTAAGAGTCAAAGGGAGCACATAAACAAGTCTAGTATCTGCTAACACTAACCGATAGAATAAATAAAGGGGAGAGTGATCCAACATGGGAAGTGATATACTCAGCAGACTCATAGAATGGCGGATGTCCTAAATAGCACTCTGGCCTCAGAATCAGCCCTAAAGGCATTCAGATCTGGCTGAAAAGCCCATGAGAGTATTTCAGGCATGGAAAGCCAAGACACTCTGGCAAAAAGATCTCTGTGAGTGAGATCCCAGTGGAAAGAACAGGTCTTCAAAGAGGGAGGTGCCTTTCTCTGAAGGGAGGAGAGAACCTCCACTTTGACTATGACCGTGTCTAAACAAGATAAGAGTCGGAAAACTCAAGGGGCTTCCATAGCATTGGAAACTCATGACTGGTGCATAGGGAGATTACTGATGCCATAAACAGGAGTGTCAATTGGTAAAGTCAACAACAGGAGTCACTGTGCACTTACTCCTCATGTAGGATCTCTGTCCTTAATGTGCTGTACACTGAGGCTTAATGCTATAACGAGTACTCAAACAGTATATTTCACTTTGTGTTTCTATGGGGGTGCAAACGATTGAAATCTTTACTTAATGTACACTAAACTGATCTTCTGTAAAAAAAAAAAAAAAAAAGAAAAAAAAGAAATTATCAATTCCCAACTTGACTCTCACTGGGATTAAACATGACAATAGGTCTGATCTGATTTCATCATTTAAAAAAAAATCATTTATTATTTTTCACTTTATGTTTCTGTGTAGGAGCAAACTGTTGAAATCCTTACTTAAGGTATACTAAGCTGATCTTCTGTATATTAAGATAATCGAAAATGAATCTTGATGTGAATGGAAGGGGAGAGGGAGTGGGAAAGGGGAGGGTTGGGGGTGGGAGGAACGGTATGGGGGAGGGGAAGCCATTGTAACCCATGAGTCGTACTTTGGAAATTTATAATCATTAAATAAAAGATAAAAAAAAAAAAGAAGAAAAGACCAGTGAAGGAAAAAGTTATATTGGTGGACAAAAATTTGCTTGAATTGCCATTAGTGTAATTCAGGGTAATGGAGGGCTTGATAAGTTTAGCAGTAAAATATTGTCCAATTTCAGATACTGATTCAATAATATATCCTGTCGCTCCTCTTCTTCGTGGAGGAACAACACAGGACCCTGCGCTGTTCTTTTGTCTGCTCGGCCCTCCCCGGGTTTGCTGCTGGTTCTTCCCGGGTTGGCTACCGACCCTCCCACCTCCGTGGAAGGGCGATTCCCCCTGCCACTTTCCCCACTTCCCCAGGGGAGCGGCACACCGCCGGCCGGCTCTCTCGGGGGCTGCTCAGATGTTCCTCTTAGATGTTCCTGGTGCATGTTGTCTCTCTCCTCCTTTAATTTCCCACTTCTTCCCGTTTCTTCCCTCCTAGGTTTCCTATCCGAGTCACGGCACCATTTGCTGCTCCTCCGCACGTGGAGGAGCCGCACCTGACCAGACGCTTGTTGTTCCCTTTTTTACAAGTCCTTTCTATAGTAAAGTAAGAATAAGTAAACAGCAAACTCCCAAAGCAAGAATGAGTAGAGAGAAATGAGAAAACGAAGTAACGAACTTCCCCGCAAACTCTCCAATGCACTCTCCAACCAACCCTCACCACCATGCCGTCTCTCTCCTCCTATATAGTCCTCTCCACCAATCCGTGCTCTGCTACCCACACGCTGAGCGCGCTGCTCTCCTCCAATCAGGAGCAGCTCCTGCAGCTTGTCAAGTTGGTGAGAGGCAGCTGGGTAGAAGCTGTTTGCTCCTCTCCCAGCGCCATATTGTGGGAGAGCAGATGTATAGAATAAGTTTTAATTCCAGTAACAGTATAGTCCGAGTTGCTCCCCACAATATCCCAGAATATATTCACAAGCAATGGGCATCTGAGACATAGATTCATTTAAAAATGTGTTAGGAATTTAAAATATTTTCCCCAGTATGATTTTTTTTTTTCCTGGAAAAAATCTCAACTGAAACTGGCTCATATTACCAACATCTTTATTATCTCTCATGCACTAGAGCCAAGGGCGTAGGTACCTTCAAGTTTGGGGCAACTGCCCAACAATGTGATCAAAGACCCAGGTTTTTTTGCCCCTCCCCCACCTTGGTCATCACCAAGCCTGGTCTTTCATGGTCAAAAGAGGGCTGCCATTGCTCAGGACATCACATTCTTATTAACTGTAACCTTATCCAAGGATAGAAAAAGGTAGTTTCTTCTCATGCAGCTGTTTTTCATCATGAGGGGAAATGTTCAGAAACCCCCAAGCTGATGACGCTCAGACCCTCTTGGAAGACCTCCCCGTGGGACCCACTGTGTCCCAAGCCCATTCTCTTGCTGGTGGGGCTTTGTGAAAAGTGACCACTCAGTCTTTCCTCCCTGTGGTTGAGCACAGTTCTGCTGGGCACGAGGAGTCTTCGTGGCCAGAAAATCAAGTGCACTACATGCGGTATTCACCATCAGGAGCTAAATTATCATAGTGAAGGAAGATCATAGAAAAACCTTTATTCTTTAATTAAAACGCTTTCATTTCCAGTTCTCAATTTGTTCATATTCCTTCCAGAGATACAGATGTTAAGTATAACTGTGACATATGCAAGTATACAAATGTGATGGCCAGATGTAGACGGCCAGATGTAGAAACTGGGTTATAAATGAGTTTCTGAAGACAAGGAGAAAAGACGAGGCTTGAAAGTTGACATGCCTGTTGAAATCTTTACTTACTATACACTAAGTTGATTTTCTGTATATAAAGATAATTGAAAATGAATCTTGAAGAATGGGATGGGAGAGGGAGTGAGAGATGGGATGGTTGCGGGTGGGAGGGAGGTCATGGAGGGAAAAACTGCTATAATTCAAAAGTTGTACTTTTGGAAATTTATTAAATAAAAGTTGAAAAGATAAAAAGATAAAAAAATAAAGAGAGAAAGTTGACATGCAAGCTCTTCACTTGGAGTTGAATCCGGAGCAAAACAAAAAAGCTCACTCTATCTCCAAAAAAGAAATGTAGAGTGTGCCCATTTTATTCAAAAGGCACCAAAATCCCTCGCAAAACTATAGCCTTGAGAGTTGTGACAGAAGTGAAATATCCCACCACTAAATTTTCAGCAGATAACCAAATTAATTTCTGATGTATTTGCAAGACACCTGAAAGATAAAACCAGGAAGTTAATGAACAGCTTCCCAAGTACAACTTGACAGCAGGTGAAAAATGAAGTAAATGGAAGAACAGATTTAAAAAAAAAAAAAGTGTTTGGAAGTGCTGCTGTTAGATTATAAACTGAGGAACTGTTCACAAAATAACTATCAGCACTAGTGGGGGCTGGCTGCAAAGCCCACGAACCTGTGATACATCACAGGATAGTAAAGGTCAGAGATGTTAAACAATCACATAAATCAGTACATAATGAGCAATTATGAGATGAGTACTATGACGGGAAATAACAGGTTGTTTGAAATTATGATTCATTTCAGACAAAGGGATCAAGAAAACCCTCTCCAAGGCAGAGGCCTATTAGTAAGATGACTTCATTTCCCAGGATACATCTATTGGACTGGAAAAATTAAAATACCCTCCTTTCTTCTAAATACTGTCTTGGTTGAAATGATAAATAATGTGACTGCCCCACCTTTAAAGAAAGTTCAAAAGACTTAATAGGCATTAGCCTAATAGTAAGAAGGAGCTGACAGTGCGCCTGGAAGGGGAATGAGCTTGTCCAAACTTCGAGGATGAGAGAGTCTGACATATTTTAAGAAATTACATGAAACTAGCATAGCTGCAAAATGACAAAGATTTTGTTTCTAGAAGGGCCTGGGCAGGTTGGGGATAGCTATAGCCATACACTGGATTTGGGAGTTCACTGTACAAGCCATGTGAAGTCATGGAAAATCTTCAATAAAGGAGTAATACTACCCAGTTTCAAGTCTGCAGGGGCCATTTCAAGCTGCAATGTGTGGTGTGGATTAGAGGAAGGCAAGTGCTAAACACAGTAACCAGTGTGGAAACCGGTGCAGCAACTCAGGCTAGAGACCAGAGTGGCTGAGCTAGGGCATGGCAGTGGGAAGACAAACTGCATGGACTCAGGATATTTTAGATATAGAAGTAGTGGAAATTGAACTGTATATGGCATAAGGGAACAGGAAGGAAAAGAAACTGAAAAACACCTGATGTTAGGTACAACTGGAGTTTCCCCAAAGTGCTTGCCTTAAATGTATTTACATTTAAATGTAATTACAACTGCAGTAAACACAGAGAATGTCGTAGATTAATATGCAGGAATCTTCCTGGTGCAGACAACGATGAACCGACTCCAGACTGTTATTCCTTTAAAAGGGCTGTTGGCAACACTGGCCCCTTGACATGGCACAGTTATTGGACTCTGCACTCATGTGCTGCATAGACGCTTCCATCAACAATGGACCATGTATGTGATGGGGTTCTCATGAGATTATATCGTGCAGTGACATGATGGCCATTTTAGTTTGTGTAAACCTGAAGGTGCTTTGAAAATTTCATGGAAAAGGACACTGCCGTGGCATAGCAGATTAAGCCACAGTCTGCAGCACCAGCATCCCAAAAGGATGCCAACTTGAGTCCTGGTTGCTCCACTTGCAATCCAGCTCTATGCTCCCATTTGGAAAAGCAGCAGAGGATGGCCCATGGGCCCCTGCTGCCCACATGGGAGAGCCGGAGGAAGTTTCTGGCGTTGGTCTGGCCCACCTCAGCCCACTGTGGCCATTTGGGGAGTGAATCAGGAGATGGAGGATGAAAAATCTCAATCTCGGGGCTGGTGCCGTGGCTCGCTTGGTTAATCCTCTGCCTGCAGTGCCAGCATCCCATATGGGCACCAGGTTCTAGTCCCGGTTGCTCCTCTTCCAGTCCATCTCTCTGCTGTGGCCCAGAAAGACAGTGGAGGATGGCCCAGGTGCTTGGGCCCCTGCACCTGTGTGGGAGATCAGGAGAAGCACCTGGCTCTTGGCTTTGGATCGGCTGTGGCGGCCACTGGGGGAGTGAACCAACAGAAGGAAGACCTTTCTCTCTGTCTCACTCTCTATAACTCTACCGGTCAAAAAAAAAAATCTCAATCTTCTCTCCCTCTGCCTTTCGAATAAATAACATCTTTTTGAAAAGTTCATGGAAAACAGTATTAAAAGACACATATTTTGGTGTAAAACTTTTTAAAATTTAAGCATTAGGGGGATCTTCAAAAAGTATGGAAAATGCATGGTTCAAAACCATTTGCATAGATTCTAAAATCTTTTCGCAGCACAACATTTTAATTCTATCTTTCATGAACTTTGAGTTATCAGTCTATATTGGCCTAGTGACAAAACAGCCATTTAATGATTTTCTCTGAACATATTCCTGTCATCAAGGAATGTATGGATATGCTGCGTCCTACGAGTCCTCCTAGTGAGTCGCTAAAGCTGAGGTGATCCCAGAGACCCTGGCAGAGAGATCAAATTCCAAAATGTAGATTTTAAAGCTAAGGCAGGAAAATAATTAAAGGAGAAAGAGTGGAAATGTAGGACAAATATGTCAAGGACGAGACTCAAGGGAGTAGTCTGATAAACACTAAATATTAAATGTTCTCTAAATGGATATTCACGGGGCTGACGCTCTAGGGTTTGCTGCTTCTTTGTAGGGAGATGAAGTCCCTCCATGAGGAAAAGGCATTATTGGTAAGAGCAGTTTTTTTTTTAACTTTTATTTAATGAATATAAATTTCCAAAATACAGCTTATGGATTACAATGGCTCCCCCCCCCATAATTTCCCTCCCACCCGCAACCCTCCCATCTCCCGCTCCCTCTCCCCTTCCATTCACATCAAGATTCATTTTTCAATTATATTTATATACAGATCAATTTAGCATACATTAAGATTTCAACAGTTTGCACCCACATAGAAACACAAAGTGAAAAATACTGTTTGAGTACTAGTTATAGCATTGAATCACGATGTACAGCATATTAAGGACAGAGATCCTACAAGAGGAGTAAGTGCACAGTGACCCCTGTTGTTGACTTAACAAATTGACACTCTTGTTTATGGCGTCAGTAATCACCCAAGGCTCTTGTCATGAGTTGCCAAGTCTATAGAGGACTTTTGAGTTCACCGACTTTGATCATATTTAGACAAGGTCATAGTCAAAGTGGAAGTTCTCTCCTCCCTTCAGAGAAAGGTACCTCCTTCTTTGATGACCTGTTCTTTCCACTGGGATCTCATTCACAGAGATCTTTCATTTAGGTCATTTCATCTTTTTTTTCCAGAGTGTTGGCTTTCCATGCCTGAAATACTCTCATGAGCTTTTCAGCCAGAACCAAATGCCTTAAGGGCTGATTCTGAAGCCAGAGTGCTGTTTAGGGCATCTGCCATTCTATGAGTCTACTGTGTATTCCACTTCCCATGTTGGATCATTCTCTCCCTTTTTTATTCTATCAGTTAGTATTAGCAGACACTAGTCTTGTTTATGTGATCCCTTTCACTCTTAGTCCTATCATTATGATCAACAGCAATTGATCACTCGGACTAGTGAGATGGCATCGGTACATGCCACCTTGATGGGATTGAGTTGGAATCCCCTGGCACGTTTTTAATGCTACCATTTGGGGCAAGTCCGATTGAGTATGTCCCAAATTGTACATCTCTTCCCTCTCTTATTCCCACTCTTATGCTTAACAGGGATCACTTTTCAGTTAAGTTTCAACACTTAAGAATAATTGTGTATTAATTACAGAGTTCAATAGCATTAAGTAGAAAAAAAATACTAAAAGGGATAAAGTATTAAGTTGTTCATCAACAGTCAGGGCAAGGGCTGATCAAGTCACTGTTTCTTAGTGTCCATTTCACTTCAACAGGTTTCCTTTTTGGTGCTCGGTTAGTTGTCACCGATCAGGGAGAACATATGATTTTTGTCCCTTTGGGATTGGCTTAGTTCACTCAGCATGATGTTTTCTAGATTCCTCCATTTTGTTGCAAAGTACCAGATTTCATTGTCTACTGTTGATGGGCATTTAGGTTGATTCCAGGTCTTAGCTATTGTGAATTGAGCTGCAATAAACATTAAGGTGCAGACAGCTTTTCTGTTTGCCAATTTAATTTCCTTTGGGTAAATTCCAAGGAGTGGGATGGCTGGGTTGAACGGTAGGGTTATATTCAGGTTTCTGAGGAATCTCCAGACTGACTTCCATAGTGGCTTAACCAATTTGCATTCCCACCAACAGTGGGTTAATGTCCCTTTTTCCTCACATCCTCGCCAGCATCTATTGTTGGTAGATTTCTGAATGTGAGCCATTCTAACCGGGGTGAGGTGAAACCTCATTGTGGTTTTGATTTGCATTTCCCTGATTGCTAGTGATCTTGAACATTTTTTCATGTGTCTGTTGGCCATTTGGATTTCCTCTTTTGAAAAATGTCTATTAAGGTCCTTGGCCCATCTCTTAAGTGGGTTGTTGGTTTTGTTTTTGTGGAGTTTCTTGATCTCTTTGTAGATTCTGGTTATTAATCCTTTATCTGTTGTATAGTTTCCAAATATTTTTTCCCATTCAGTTGGTTGCCTCTTCACTTTCCTGTTTTTCAGTACAGAAACTTCTCAATTTGATGTAATCCCAAAAGTTAATTTTGGCTTTGACTTCCTGTGCCACCAGGGTCTTTTCCAAGAAGTCTTTGCCAGTGCCAATATCTTGCAGGGGTTCTCCAATGTTCTCTAATAATTTGATGGTGTCGGGTAAAAGCAGTTTCTTGACATTGAACTTGCACTTCCCAGTGTTCCAGTGCTTGGCTCTACAGTATGCTGGACAATCAGGTTTGAATCGGCAGCTGTGGACCACACAGAACCCTTGGGGATGGTGGCAGAGGGACATGCTGTCACACTAGTAAAGCAATGTCAGATGCCGAGGAAGGGCTTGCAGATACTGTGCTGAGGCAAAGGTCCTTTGCAATTTCAGGAAAGTATAAAATTCAACATTGTGTGCTGCTTCAGGGTGCAAGTCAGCCAGCACTTAATAGACGTGTGAATTTTGTGCAGTTTAGGGTGATGGCATGTTGATTATCTATGACTTCACGTGCATTTCAAATGATTTCTTTTCTGGTACTAAACCTAAGTTCTTCAGAGAAATTCTTAACTACAATTTGGAAATTCTAGGGCAATAGACAAAAGATAATCCAAATAACTAGGATGCCTGCATTATAAGATCAATCCCATTCCACTATCTTCCGGTTAGCTTTTTTTATGTATGACACTGAAAAGGCTGATCAAACTGTGGTTTCTATGACATTATCAGATGTGCAAATGCCTTGTTTGGTTAAGTCCTCTGATAGCCACATCTTCAGGGAAAAACAATATTTACCTCTTCTCCATTTTTATGATCAAAAGCATGATGGGCTGTCCAAATATTCAAAGTATGATGCTAGACATTAGCAGAAAGCAAAACAATATACTGAGTCCTCATCCTATTAAGACTTTAACACTGGAAAATACCACTACACTGAATGACAGAGCTCCCTAACACACTCAGGTTCCCAAAGAACCAAATATACATTACCTATGTAATTTCCCAATCATTCTCCAAAGAAAAAAGAAAAGTCCTGTGTTTCTTGCTTTATAAACTAACTTAAGCACTGTAAAGGGACAGCAAATAAGGGTATGTCAAATAAATCTAAGGGTTGGGGGGGGCTGAAATATTCCATTTGCAATTTTGTCTACTTATCAACAACTTATTAGGTGACAAATATCAGGTACCCTGCTAAACTCTGGGAAGACAAAACATATTAAATCTAAGTTCTACTACCCTTGATCTAACCATTGTCTCTTGTGCTCTGTCACTACTAAAGCAAACTGACAATTATAGTGACAACACTACTTGTAATTAGAGAAATAATACCTGTCCATATTTACATAGAAACCCTTCCCTGTTTCCAGAATGTTCATTCTGAGTGACAAAGAAGCTGGAGTTAAGTTAATGCCATGTTTGTTGTAGAACTTCATTGCGGTTTTTAGTGGAAATGGCTTTATGGAGGCCTATTTTATATATCACAAATATAGTATTGTTCCCAATTTTAATTTCCTTTTAGATAATAGAACTGCTAATCATAAATTATAAATTTAGACATACAGAAAACAGGAAACAAAACCCAGACACTATTCTTTTAAATACAATCTTTCACATACTCTTCAGACATTTTTAATGTTATTTCAAATAAAATATACATATACAGAATTACACATCAGTATATGACTGTATTTTCATATCTCTAATTTGCTGATCAAGAAATAGGTGTATGTTACAAATTAAGTTTCACAGCTCTGCAACTTCCTATGTTAGCACATGTTCACTTACACAGGATTCATAAATTGTTTAACAGGACTTTTGATGGCTAAATTTTCAACATATACAGAATCATATGGGAGCCAGTGCTGTGGCTCAGTAGGTTAACCCTCCATCTGTGGCAGTGGCATCCCAGATGGGTACCAGTTCTAGTCCCAGCTTCTCCTCCTCTGATACAGCTTTCTGCTATGGCCTGGGAGAGCAGAAGATGGCCTGATGCTTAGGCCCCTGTATCCATGTGGGAGACCCAGAAGAAGCTCCTGGCTCCAGATCAGTGCAGCTCCAACCATTGTGGCCATTTGGGGAGTGAACCTTTCTCTCTGTCTCTCCCTCTTACTGTCAGTAACTCTCTCTCTCTCAAATAAGTAAATAAAATCTTTTTTAAAAAATCATAAGGTAGTATATATATCAGATATACATAATTTTCTTCTGCTTGCTGTCCTAGGACAGAAGTCATATTGGTTCCATTACAGAGTAAACAAGTAGTTTGCCTAAAATATAAGTCATTTAAACCCCTAGAGTCATAAAAAAGATAAAAAGGGAGGACAAAAATGAAGAGGAGGAGGAGGAGAAATAGAGAAAGAAATCAAAAAAGGAAGAGGCAGGGAGGGAAAGAAATCCTATACCAGGTATATATGCACTCATTTCTTTATCTTTCAACTACACAAAAGATTAAAACTACAATTGCCTTTAAGATATACCCTGGGATATTCCAACCCAAAATTATCATAGAAAAAACCCACTTCTGTTTGACAGCTACAAATCTAGCACTTTCCCTTTCCTTAAAAGTGTGCCTCAACTAGGAGCCACCAACAGTAATGAGCTGGTCTGTGGTTTAGTGTGAACATCTTTCAAGGCTGAAAGATCTATGGTCATGAAAGAGGACGAAGCAGAGTGTGTCCCTGAAGCCCAGCGACGTGTCATTTTCAATGACTACAGCAGGGCACTCAGATCTGTGTATGTCACAGGTGCTGTTCAAATGATGCAGACCACACTGCTGATGTCTTTAATTTGGTAACTACTGTTTGCAGTGTGCCGGAAAGAAGGGAGGACTCAATTTATGTAAAGCATTACTGAGCATTACATCTATATGACAGTGCAGTGTAAAAACATCAGTGCAAGTCATTTTTCACTAAAGGTAATTTGAAATAGTATTTTGTCAAGGGAGACGTTAGATTACAGAAAGCAGGAAACGTATTCTGATATTCAGTTACATATGCATAGTCATCTAAAGTAAGATCCCCAAGCCCTCCTGGGCTATCACCTCATGAATACATAAGTGGTTTCCTTTAAAAAGAAACTTAAACTACTTTTTCAAGATTTATTTGAAAGGCAGGGTTACAGAGAGATGGAGGTGGGGGAGTAGGGCAGAGATGGAGATACCTTCCATCAGGTGGTTCACTCCCCAAATGGCCACAACAGCCAGGACTGGGCCAAACTGAAGCCAGGAGCTTCTTCCCTCTCAGGTAGATGCAGGGGCCCAAGGACTTGGACCATTTTCTGCAGCTTTCCCAGGTGCATTATCAGGGAGCTGGATCTGAAGTGGAGCAGCTGGGGCCCAAACCGGTGCCCATACAGAATGCTGGTGCTGCAGGTGGTAGCATTACCCACTACGTCACAGCAGCCCCAAAACGATGTTTTTCAAAGAATGAAATCACGAATATCAGATAGATCCCTCTGAGCTTCGTCTTTACTTCAAGAAGGATCTGCTCAATCTTTGTTTTTTATGAGCATAAATAAACGCTGACAAATATGAAAGAACTCACTGCATCTGAAGATCATGTTCATAGCTATAGGCTGCAAGAGGACAAGGTTTATCTTATTTCTGTAGAGTCCACCTTATATATGGTAGACCAAATAACACCCCCTCCCACCATGAGTCTTTATCCTGATCCCAAGAACATATGGATATGTTACCTGACACAGCAAAAGGGATTTTTGTGACTTGGAAAGGGAGGAATATCTCCAACTATCCAGATGGACCAATGTAATTGCAAAGTTCCTTGAAAGTAGAATATGGACACAGAATTTTTGGAAGAATGGTTGGAGGGAGTCACCTGGCTAGCTCAAATGATGACTGGAGGTGGCTACTAGCAGAGGAGTAGAGGCAGCTTCCAAAAGCTGACAAATTCAAGGGCCTGGAGTTTCCCCTAGAGTCTCCAAAAAACAGTGTGGCCCTCCAGACCAGGTGGATTTAGCTCAGGGAAACATGTCTCAGACTTCTTACATACAGACTTAAAAGCAATCCGTGCTGTTTTAAACCACTGAGGTTATGGTAACTTGCCATGACAGCTACCGTACGTTAACCCTTAACATGTCAGCACCACTAAGGTTGAGAACTAGGTTTGCTTGATCAAGTGTTTCCTATTTGGTGGAGGTCTCCCACAAAATGGGCATTTCTTCTACTGGCATAATTAAAACTTTCTCAGGGTACACTTTGGACTCCCACTTAGCTGAAGAGGAGAAAATACACTTTCACATAAATAAAAATCAACATTGATTAAATGTATTGCTTCTTCCCATTTTTTAATATTCCCAAATTTTGGATGAATCTCCTTGCTGGGATGACACTATTCCTCAGAACAATTTGTCTGGCGTATGCTACACAGAAGAATCCAGACTGGACCTGAAGAAGAAAGAGGGGAAGAATAATCTCGCAGATCTATCCAAGAAAAGCATTCAGGACAGTTCCCTCCCACTGTGTATTGTGTATTTCACAACACTCAGGCTGGGCAAGTACACAGAACGAGATGCAGCCGACTCACAGACTACTTTATCAAGACTGGTCCTCCTATGCAAAAGGCAAACAACATCCCCACTCAGACTTTATCCTCTCCAGTACGTGCCTGGTGACCAGCCAACGATCAAAGGACAAGAGCTCAACCTCATGGGAGCTCTATATTCACAAGAAACAAAAAGGCCCATACAATGCATGAAACTATTTGCACGTTGCCACTTCAAGTTCATTGCCAAGGAGCTGGTGTGTGATACAATGGTGAGGATGCCTGGACTCTCCATTCCCCTCTTCTACTGTTGAACACCATCTCAGGCAGATGATGGATCAAGTAGTTGCATTCATGCCACCCAAGCTGGAGACTTGGATTGAGTGCTGGGATCCTGGCTTCAGCATGGTGCAGTGCTGGCTGCTGTGGGCACTTGAGGAGTGAACCAGTGATGGAAGATGCATACAGAGACATGGACAAAGATAAATCCATCCCCACTCCCTCCCTACTTCCTCCCCCCTCTTTACCTCCCGCACCTCCAAAATAAAAATTGATTTTCAAAAAATACAATTGCCTTTCTTCCTGTGGATTTTATTTTTTTCATTTTTGTTATTTGTCAACTGTCTCAAAACAACAAGGAGAGTACACTGGTGTATTAGTTCAACCAGTTCTGATGACAATGAAAGAGTTACAATCCATTACATCCAAATTACATCTGTCAGTTGGAACTGGGCTTTCTCTCATGAACATGAGCATTTAATCCAGAGAGGAACTAATGAGGTATTTGAAAATGGAATATATCCATCAATAAATTCAGAAGGACTTTACCAGGATTACTGAAATACCAGAGTATTATCATTACATATTAAAAGTATTCCTTTCTTTGAATACATGTACTTCACAGTATTTTTGCTTTAAAATTAAACATTTTTATGACATTTATTCCATTAAAGATTTTGCTTCTACCTTGTTATTTTCCTGATTTTTTTTCCTTATATTGTAACCAACACTGAGAAAGCTCCCTTCAAAGCATTTAGAAAAAGCATTGGCATCACTTATGCTAACACAAAGAATAATAACGATAACAATCATGATCTACTGATAATCTACCATGCATACAAAGCTTTTCAACTCTGTTAATTCTCTTAACAGGTGGGTATTTTCTCTTAACAGGTAGTGATGATTACGATTATATAGATATAACTGTATCTAGATATTCACATACATATTCTTTCCAATTCCCTTTAACTTCTCATTGCTTCTATATATTGCCCCACAAGACTGACTTTTTTATCAGTCAGAACATTAACTTCTAGAATTCCATTAAGGAGGTGAACCGTGGTTGCAAATTCTTCCTATGCAGAAAAGTCATTTTCAGCCCTGGTAATATACATTTAATCATGCAAAGAAAAAAGGGCAGGATATCTAGCAAGTTGTAATTCTCTGTTTATGGTAAAACAGGAAGGGTAACAAAATGTGAGAGAAACAGGTTAAACAGTAGGCATCGGGATTCTCATAAGTATGGTATTTTTTTTTTTCAAAGTGCAGAATATGATCTAGTTTTTTTTTTTTTATGGGAAGTATGGACCCAGAACCTACAGCATCGAATCAGCTCAAATATGTTAGACATCAGAGCCTCTTGTGCATGCCATTTTATAAGATACTCAAGAGATGTGCATGTACGCAACAATGAGTGCGCTGACTTGCTTCTTCCATCCTTACTGTTTGAAAAGGCCATAAGAAGCAGGAATCAAGAGCAAGACTGAGCATGTAAATCAGAGTGCATCAGACACCTTGGTTAAAAATAACCTATGATGTCAGAAACTCCAGAAATGGACCCCAAGTTCTGGCTTTTGTTTTAAACTCCAAAAGAAGTCATGGTATGTCAGTCAGTGTAGACTACAGGTCAAAGTGGGAAGGAACCTGTCCCCACCCAGATAAAACACAGCTGCACACACTCATCCCTGGTAACTCTGTTCACTTGTCAACTCTGCAGTTCATGAAAGAAATAAAAACCAACTACAGTGCACGGTGTGACTGGATTGAGTGAGAAGAGCTACTTCATTCTAAGTGATCGAACGCCTTTGAAAAAAAAGTGCCTTACTCATTTTTACAAAACCAGGAAACCTCATGCTTTCAACAGGCCTAAATTCTTTAAACTCTAAAAGTAAACTCCCTCCTTAGTGCCCGAATTTTACTTGAAAAGAGTTCATTTAAAGATAATCGAACAACTGGGCCCTTCTCGACTCAAAAACAGACAACTAAAGCTAATAGCTATGAAGGAAAATGATAGGCTGGAATCCTGGTAATGTGGGCGATCTTTCATAATACTTTATAAACACATGTTCATTATTTATATCCACAGCACTAAGCCTGGAGGTTGCACAGGGAAAAAATGATTGAAATTTACTGAATTGATTAAAAATATGCCTACAGTAGACAATTAGCACTAACCCCATCAAAGAAAAAAATCAATAGCAACAGCAAGTACCTGCCTCTGAACTGTGCGCCCTCACAACCCCTTTTATTTGGACTACTATTGCAAGATGGTTAAGTATTCTCCTCTAAACCCTTGAAGCTCTGAAATCAAGGAAGCACACTGCCTTGGAAAAGACAGAACTACCGCGGTCTGCATAGTGTGCACTGGCATGTGAACGCTTGACAAAGGAGGGAAAAGGAGTCACTGTTGACAGACATGGATCAGCTTCCATTGTCACATGTTTCCCTCTTAATAAAAATCTTACTCCTGCACAAAACATAAGGGAATTCCTCTTGGTTGTTATGCATTCTTAGCCTTTTCTTCACACGTTTGGGTGCTGCTCTTTTGAAAAGTTGGCATGATTTAATGGCTTAGCCAATCAAAGATTTTTTCTTCCAAAAAAGACAGAATTCATTTACACATGATGCTGATACTACATATATAGGTGGACACGTCAAAACTTATTTTTATTGTTAGTCCTAACAGCAGGAACAGCTAATTCTTAGTGAAGACTTAGTTCACTAAGACTTAGTGGGTTCCAGGTACTGTCTCTAAACGCAGATACTCTGCAAATCCTGCGGGGACGGATGCCGCCAAGATCACTACACCACCACCATCCTACTCAGGAAGAACTGGAGATCCAGGAGGCTGTGTGCTTCCTCTAGCCGCGCAAGTACCCAGTGTCCCAGCTGGGGGTCACATACAGGCTGTCCGCCCAAGTGTCTTCATTCCGATTCTCAACGCCATATCTACCATCTGTTATTTACTGGAAGCATTTAGTCACTTCAAGGACCTTCCAGCGTTACCATTTTGAGCAGGACCAGGGAGGGGAAGGGCTTACTGAAGCAAACCTCTTAGGTCAGGGAGTCTCGTATGTCAGGGTCCATCACGTGCAGCAGGAGGGTCTGAAAGTGGGCATCCCCAGTGGGACCCAGGTGATGCTGACGGTGCTTCCCACCGTCCACACTTTACAAAACACAAGGGCCCCACACGTGCACCACCGTGGAAAACTAAGTCACTTCTCATTTTTATTCTTTATCTCCTCTTTAAATCTCATCTTGAGAAAAGATTCCGGGTAGAAAACACAGGAAAAGAAGAGAAGGAAAGGTAGGCCCTGTTTCTATCACTTTCTCTCTGCGCTCTCAAAGGAGAGGCAACCCAATTCATCCCTTCCCTGTAGTCGCAGATTTAGCCATTTCTTATGTTTAAATTTAATGTGGAAAGCCTCCCGCATGCCACTTTTGATAACAAATAACTCAGGCTACCCGTCAATGCCATTTCTTCAATTATATTTTCTTTACTGCTCAAACAAGATAAATGAGGGGAATCCAAACAATTTTTCATAGGTCAGAGACTCGGTGCACCTGGTGCAGGCAGAGTTCGGTTAACAATACAGCAATAGCTCTTCTAAAATTACAACCTAGACATTTTTTTTCCCTCCTCAGGCTTTTAGTCGATTTCCCTTTCACAGCACTGAGCCTCCTTTAAAAAAAAAAATAATTAACAGAAGAAATCATTCAATCTTCCAGTTAAAAACAATGCGGTACTGTTGTTAGAAAGGCAAAGTCAGTGATTTACAGGCTCTCAGGGCTGAGCGATTTCCTTATTTAAATTGTGGTGTAAGTTTAAAAAAAAAAAGCAGTAGTAAAAGCAAACAAAGAGATTAAATTAGGCATGCATGTTGACATTTCCAATAGAGAATAATCTGTTAGTTTTGAGTAGGTGAAACAATTACTCCCTGCTACAAGACACGGCTGAGATGTGAGTTAATGAATTAACCAATGGTAAATAGCATTGAACCATATATAGAAATCAGATCGGGGAAATCTACTGTGACCCGATATAAAACTGTTGACTGGGTATGGTGAGAGCTGTCAGAAATCATTGGAACACATTAGCCAGGAATATCAGGTAGAAAGAAGACACTCACCGCTCTTCCCTTTTAGGCTGCTACGCATCTGCATACATTTAAGCAGAGTGCCTACCACTGTCTTTGTCAGAAAGACCTTGGCAGAGGGACTGAAGACAAAGCAACAGGTGCAGGCCTTTCTAATACAGTGACCATCCCCATCCACAGACTGGTTTGGCATATAGGATTCGGTGGTACAAGCATCTGAACAAGCTGCTACACGAGTTTTGTGCAGGGTGACGGCTTGAATAAATAAGAAATTCAGCCCTGGGGATGATCAATACTTTATCACGCACATCACTGCAAAGTGGACAGGACAAAGAAGTGGAGACTCAACTCTCAGGAACAACCCCCATGCTGCCGGAGAGGGTAAGGGTGGGAGAGAGCTCATGAGATCACAGATCTCCTCTTAACTTCAACAAGTGTCACACTTCACAACGTTAGCGAAGCCATGAAAATTTCACTCAACGTGTGCTCCTGCAGTAACTTCCTGCCAAGGTCTCCCCGAACTTTACTCTGGCACTCTCAAGAATGCTATTTTGGAGGCACTTCCAGCACACAACATGGAATACCACAATGTGGTTTACCACCTCAACCTGGAAGTCCTCTCAAAGTCTCCTTTGTGATTTTAAGGCTAAGTCCCACATCCTCCAGGTTGCCTAGTCACTCCCACCAGGACCAGCGACCAGACTGCTGCCAACTCAGAGTCCTAGAAATATAAACCTTTAGCCATGCATTTGTGGTAGGTAGATCCATCTCTCCTTTGAGGGACATGGTTCTTCCTTTATCCTATTTTTTTTTTTTTTTTTTTTGACAGGCAGAGTGGACAGTGAGAGAGAGAGACAGAGAGAAAGGTTTTCCTTTGCCGTTAGTTCACCCTCCAATGGCCGCCGCGGCCGGCGCATCGCGCTGATCCGAAGCCAGGAGCCAGGTGCTTTTCCTGGTCTCCCATGTGGGTGCAGGGCCCAAGCACCTGGGCCATCCTCCACTGCTCTCCCGGGCCACAGCAGAGAGCTGGCCTGGAAGAGGGGCAACCAGGACAGAATCCGGCGCCCTGACAGGGACTAGAACCTGGTGTGCTGGCGCCTCAAGGTGGAGGATTAGCCTGTTGAGCCACGGCGCTGGCCTATCCTATTGAGTTATAAAATTAGAAAATAATGAACAGGAAACCAGCTGCTAATTAATTAGTACAGTCTTCAAATGTAGGCCAGTGGTGCACTTTATTCTCGTTGTCCCAGTTTGGGTTTGCCACCATCTGTAACTCTGACAAAGAGTTCTGTGTGTCATTAGGCAGCGAAAAGCACATAGGCAACAGTCAGCAAGGTTCCACCACATTCACTAACAACAGAAGGCTGTTCAGGCTGTCACACAGACTTCAAGGATACAGATCACTTCCCAGGTAAGCAGGGACTATGGGGAGAGAAATGGAAGGCAAAGCATGTTTGAATGGATACATGAGAGGCATCCACACCTAAAGGGCAGCTCATGTCAATCAGGTGTTCATTCAGCCCTTATTCTATGTACACATCTTGCTCTAAACATGAGAAGTATTCACACAAAACCCACTGTTTTCTATAACCTTATTATTTAATTTTTAAAATTTTCAGTTCATTTGAAACTCAAAGAGAAACAGACCTTCCATCCACTGGTTTACTGCACAAATGCCAGCAACAGTTGGGGCTGAGCCAGGCTCAGTCCAGGAACCTGGAACTCCATACCAGTCCCTGCAGGAGCCCAAGCAACTGAGCCATGCCATGCTGCCCGCCAGGGTGCTCATGAGCAGGAAGCTGGAGCTATGTGTACCCAGGCACTCAAGAGGTTCAGGCATCCTAACTGCTGTACCAAATGCCTCCTCCTCAGTTATGTTCGTTTTTTTTAATCACTAGCTCACTCATCTGTGATGGACCTAATTTTTTAAAAAATATTAGGGATATTTTAACAAGACGAGGGCATGCCAAAGCTCAGCTTTCGCCTGCAATGTAATTCAAAGCGCACCTGTTCAACCTCATTTTCTACCAGTTCGTCCTATGGTTTCCTACTGACCGCCTTTCACATGGCCACGCTTGGCCAGGCTACCCCAGCTGTGTCAGTTGCTCTTTCTGTGCTTATCTGTCACTCCGGCTCCTGTGGAAAGCTCTTCTCTCCCGGGAAGCCTCTCAGATGATGTCAGTTTTCCTTTATGAACTCAGAGATGGGGATATAATCATTTAATTCCAGTAGTTCTTCTCATGGTGTCTTCCACTTTTCATTTCGTCCACATGACTGGGAACTTCCAAGGCATGATCTAACCACTGCATTATCTATACAGATTTCCCCAGCCCTTCACAAAGGTGCTTAACTGGACGACTGCCTGCAATGAGTACTGCAGAAGCTGTCAGACAACAGTGACAGGAACCTTGTCCTACACTCAGGCCCCACCGTGAATAGAAGATGACAGTATTAGCAAAAGTCAGTAATACCCATGAACTAAAGAACAAATGATCAAGAATGGAAGTCAAAGACTTTGACAGAAGCATCACAGGGGTACAGGGAACTTTTTTTCTTTTTATTTATTTATTTATTTATTGACAGAGCGGACAGTGAGAGAGAGAGACAGAAAGAAAGGTCCTCCTTTTCCATTGGTTCACCCCCCAAAGACCGCTGCGGCCGGCACACCACACTTATCTGAAGCCAGGAGCTTCTCCTGGTCTCCCATGGGGTGCAGGGCCCAAGCACTTGGGCCATCCTCCACTGCACTCCCGGGCCACAGCAGAGAGCTGGCCTGGAAGAGGGGCAACCAGGGCAGAATCTGGAGCCCCGACCGGGACTAGAACCCGGGGTGCCGGCGCCACAGACGGAGGATTAGCCTAGAGAGCTGCGGCACCGGGACTTCTCCAACGTATGTGGCTCCATCAACAAACAAGGTTTGGCCGGCGCCGCAGCTCACTAGGCTAATCCTCTGCCTTGCGGCGCCGGCACACCAGGTTCTAGTCCCGGTTGGGGTGCCAGATTCTGTCCCAGTTGCCCCTCTTCCAGGCCAGCTCTCTGCTGTGGCCAGGCAGTGCAGTGGAGGATGGCCTAAGTCCTTGGGCTCTGCACCCCATGGGAGACCAGGAGAAGCACCTGGCTCCTGGCTTCAGATCAGCGCGGTGCGCCAGCCACAGTGGCCACTGGAGGGTGAACCAATGGAAGAGGAAGACCTTTCTCTCTGTCTCTCTCTCACTGTCCACTCTGCCTGTAAAAACACACACACACACACACACACACACACACACACAAGGCTGAAGCCCACACACAGTTGCTGTGTATCTACAAAGCCAACACCTCCATGGCAGTTTTTGTTCAGCTTCTAGAATGTACTACCAATGAAATACTGAAGCTCGGTCTCAAGACAGTACACAAGATACAAGGAAACCTTAAGGTGGATGAAAACTGAGTTCTGCTATAGGAAGATCACCCTAGAATCCCGGGTCAGCCAAAGCAAGCATTCCATCTTTCAGATCAAAAAATTACAGTGGGTAATTCTGTCCCCAATTATGTTAACTGAGTACTCTGAACATGCCGAGTTTTTTCTTAGAAAAAGTGACTTGAGGCAAACCTGAAAGTCTAGCCAAGATTCCTTCCCTTTTTGGTTAAGGACATCACAGACACACTAAAGGGGGGTAAAGAAATGCCGTCATCCGGCCTGAGATACCTATCAAAACATGCCGTCCATGGCTGTAGGGGGGATCACACAAGCGCAGACGCCAGCCTTTTCCACGTCTTTCAATTCACCTTGGCAGATTTTTTTTTTTTTTTTTTTTTTTTTTTTTTTTTTTTTTTTTTTTTTTTTTTTTTTTTGACAGGCAGAGTGGACAGTGAGAGAGAGAGACAGAGAGAAAGGTCTTCCTTTGCCGTTGGTTCACCCTCCAATGGCCGCCGCTGCAGCCGGCGCACCGCGCTGATCCTGGCAGGAGCCAGGAGCCAGGTGCTTTTCCTGGTCTCCCATGGGGTGCAGGGCCCAAGCACCTGGGCCATCCTCCACTGCACTCCCTGGCCATAGCAGAGAGCTGGCCTGGAAGAGGGGCAACCGGGACAGAATCCGGCGCCCCAACCGGGACTAGAACCCGGTGTGCCGGCGCCGCTAGGCGGAGGATTAGCCTATTGAGCCACGGCGCCGGCTGTCACCTTGGCAGATTTTATCTCAGCCTGTGCAAGACGGTGAAGAACTCCCCAAGGTCATCTGCGATTGCTGTGTGTGGGGTCTCCTGTATGCAGACTTTGAAACACTTCACATCCATGTGCGCCAAAATAGTCCATACTTAACAACGTTGCTAAAAAAAAAAAAAATCCTAGAAGGCAAATGCATGCTTTGAGGATGCTGCAGCGCTCGCTCTTGATAGCGCATCCAGCACCCAGACAGGTTCAGCTGGCAGTGCTGCTACACCACACGCACTCACCTTTGCAGTTAATGAAGATTTAACAGGGAGCCGAAGCTCTGGCACACAGCAAAAGCAACAGGGATCCTAACGAGCAAGCAAGACACGGCCAGGAAGCACAAGCTCCAGAAAGTCCAAAACTACACGAGCCCAGCCTCAATATTTCACCTTCCCACTGTGGCTTGGCAGGGCTAAAATTGTACTAAGTGCTATCTAAACTAATGGCAGTGCTTCAGCCTGGAAAAAAAAAATACAGGCAAGAGATTAAAGATTCTAATGACTCCTTAATGAAACTTAAAAGAACATAGATCATCTTCTCTGGAATTGAATTACTCACTCCAAATAAGAATAGTGAGAACACATCCTCACAGCCCCCAGCGGAGTCCTGCCGCAGGTTCCCCGGCAGAGCTGCGATTACGCGAGGCTCTCGCAGAGGCAGAATCCCTGAGCAAGGGATGCCTGTGATCAGGGGCTGGAAGGGGTCTCTGCCGGCCCGCTCCTCTCCACTGTGAGAGGCTGAGGCTATAAATCATCCAGGATTCAGGGCCCTGGAAGAGGCAGAGGTAAAAAGTACAAGATAAATTATTTGGACTCTAAAGGCGAAATTTCAGTGTCATTTGCTCCATAAAATCTTTCATGATCACCCCAGTCTGCCCACACAGATCTCATTCAAATTCCTAGGCGTTTTCTCTTCCACTCATTTGGAACGTTTAGGAAGCTGATTGTTAATGCAGGTTATCATTACCATTTGGCTGCCTAATATATTTAACTAGATCAATAATTCTTCCTAGCAGAGGATTTTTCATCCACACCTGCAGCCACGCACGTGCACATATCCCCTACCCCTCAGTATCCAGCAACAGAGTATTACTGAGTACTTTTTGCTAATTGGAAGGCAGCACAGCAGGGAGGACCTGTGTTCACAGCCCTCACAAGTGTAACATGAGACAAGCCACTGTCTGTTCAAGGTGGTCTTTACAATTGTGATGGGCTTAACATCTATGACTCGGATACAAACACACCATCCTTCTGAGCCCAAAATACAATGATTAACTGGCCCACTGCTTCAGCTGCCAGTGCCTGCCATTCCTCATTACATGAGATCCAACATCCTCCTTCATCAGCTTGTTTGTAATTTTACTGGATACTTTTTGCCTCCTCTGCTTTAAGAGATCAGGTTCAGATAAATCCTACTTTCTATCTGGAACCAGAATGTTAACAGCATGTGTCATCAATATTAACAAAAGTATTAAATTATCAAAATTGAAACAATCCATATGCAAGAAACTCCCACATTGTATCCTTCATGAAAAAATTTCACTACTTCCCTATTTAAAGGATTATAACTTTACAAAGCAATCTAATTCTGTTGACTACGATAGAAAATTCATGTGCTTCATATAGTAATTCAAATATATGCACACATTTATGTACAAAAGGGGACTTCACAAAGCCCATAGAAAATGGAATTAAAAGACAAGGTTTTCAGTGGAAGATAATTTTTAAATATATAACAAAATTGTTCAACCAAGACCTAATTTTTCCACAATATACACTTTCCATGAACATTCTGAAGTACCCATCTACATTTGTGCACATACATATCATTGATTATTTGTGTTCACCCCCAAATTCACATATTCAAGTCCTAATCCTCCATCTGACAGCACTGAACCTTTGAGAGCTAAGTAGGCTTAGGTGATGACATCACTAGGGTGGGGTCCTTACAATGGGACTGTTGCCCTTATAGGAAGAGGCAAGAGAGCTTGTTACCTGCCCTTTCTCCCTCCCAATCTCCTGTATATACACACACACACACACACACACACGGCCACATAAGGATACACCAAAAGTGAGGCTACTTAAAAGCCAAGAGAAGACTTCAAAATAAAACCTACATTTCTAGGCCTTTATCTTAGACAGTTCAGTCTGAAATCTGGAAGGTGAAAGTCTGTTTAAGCCACCATGTCTATGATATTTCATTATAGTAGCCTGAGAACCCTAGGACAACGCATAAAAATATACAGAAATGTGTAACGTGTGTAAAAATGGCAGTCTTACAAATCAAACTGTACATTGCTTAGGCCTAGACAAAGGAAAGCTAAAATTTATGAGTTCCCAATACTCATTGTGTCCCTGTTCACATCAACATGCTTTAAATAGGCTCTTTGGTGTTTGCTTTCTCTCTGTCTGTAAAGATTTATTAATTTATTTGGCTGAGTGACAGAGAGGGAAATGAAAGACAGTGAGAGATCTTGGATCTGCTGGTTCACTCCCCGAACACCGCAATGCTGTGGGCTGGGCCAGGCAGAGACCAGGAGCTTGGGACTCTCTGGGTCTCTCACTTGGGGAGCAGGGGCCCAAGTACTTGGACCATCTTCTGTTGCTTTCCCATTAGCAGGGAGCAGGATGACAAGTGGAGCAGCCAGGACTCAAACTGGCACTTACATAGGATCTCAGCATCACAGGCAGCAGTTTAACCCGCTGAGCCAAGATGCCGGTCTCTGCTTTCTCCTCTTGCACCATTGCTTTTCCTAACTTGGTTTCCCAGATAGACTGTCTAGGACAACAGAGAATGTGGGAAGGCCGGAGGACACAGACACAGGGGCGCACTGGGTAGATGATCTGAAAATGCAGCTCTTATACAGAATACTCCAGGAAAATGCTGGGAATGTGGCAGCCATCATTCCAGGAAAGAGTCATGCAGACGTTAAGTGCCAAGTACAAAGAACAGAAAGATCACGTGAGGAGAGACTGCACACAGGTGTAAGTACAGTGGGATCAACTAGGCTTCGTGGCTTAGGTTGCTAAGAAAAAGGGTGCTGATGAGACTAAGGCCTCCTGCATGGGCACTGAGTGGCAGGTGGTGGGCATTTACAGAAAGAGAGCAGACGCAGGTGGACGGCTTTGTAGAGTTGATGGAAAATGAGCTAAAATGTACCTCAACAAGGTGCACAACGTCCCGGTGAGCGGATGGAATGCTGCAGAGGGAGTTGGGGCCCTCACCAAGCTGCTGTACGACCTTGTCAGGGCCGGCACATCACTCCAGGCTACCATTGTCTCCCGCCTCCAGTGCAGGCTGAACGCCAGGATGCTCATCCTTTCTTTAGCGCAGGAGACTACGGCTCTGATGCTATCACTTCTGTGTCCCCAATCAGCACTATAGGAAATCAAAGGAAACCTCTATTCTTGACATGCGAGGTAACTCTAAAAATAACGTGAGAGGATGCTCTCCTCCCATCCTTTCTAGGGATCTCCCACACATCAAGAACACCTGCCGAATTGTTGCCACACCCACACTTGACACAACCGAGGACCGTGTTGCTTTCTAATGGCACAAGGAGAGCACAGTGACAAGGCAAACTCACCAGGACCACTGCGGGAATTCCCCACGCCCATCAAAACAATTCCAGGCTGCACCTTTCACTGTCCTCACGGCTGTTCTCCCATAGCACCTTTACAATGCAGGTGCGTACCAGGAAGTTAGATGCCTCGTCTCTCTTTAGAGCTTCCACAAGCCAATGCAACAGGAGTTCAAATGCCAAGGCAGCGACAGCATGAACACAACATCCTAGGTAGCCACAGGACTTTCTTGGAGAAGAAAGAAATGGAGGCCAAGTGCAGAATCAGGCAGGTGCAGCCCTAACCAGGGACATCATGAGTTCAAGTAAGAAACATGTGCGTGAGGCAAGCCCTCATCACACAGGAGGGTCTGGTTTACAGGCCAGCCTCGGGACACCAACATTGGCTTTTGATTCATAAGCACAGCCTCGATTCAGTCTCAAAGAGGCAGGCCATGCAGAAGCCTGGATCGCAGAAGTCGGCAGACAAGCAGCAGCTAAGCCAAACAGCACACCCACGGGATGCCTAGAGGTTGCACAGGAAGAGGGGCCTCTGTTTCAAACCTCCCTTGAAGCACTCTTTTTGGATGGAGAGAGGACACGGAAGGCCTGCCTTCCTCTTCAGAACTGGGCTGGCTTCTTCCAGGCCTTGCCGAGGCTGGACATACCAGGAAAGGAGTATAAGGGTTGAGAGCAAGTGAAAAATGAGTCGCGATGGGAAATTTCGTGTTTGGGCAGAAAATGGCACACATACAGGTCTTTGTATCTATAAGGAGATGGATTGCAGGATGACTTAAACACACAGTTACAGGAAGGGCAACCACAGGACAAGGAAACGGAGTGCAGAAGATAGGAAATCAGCATTTTCACAAAATAGTGTTTTCTAGAACACTGAAGGTCTAGGGGTGTAGAAGGATAGCAGAGCAGGGGAGTGATCAGACAGCAGCCGCCACATTAATTCATAATCACAAAAACATGGAAGTACAAAGACAGGAAGAGCCCAGCAAGGCACTGTAATGTAACATGGAGGGAGAACAACAGATGATCCTTAGAGGGGCTGGAGCTGTGACACAGGTTAATCCGCTGCTGTTGACACCCACATCCCACATTCGAGCGCCTGATCCACCCTCGCAGCTCTGCTTCCTATTAATGCACCTGGGAAAGCAGCCGATGATGGCGCAAGTGCTTGAGTCCTTGCCACCCTGTAGGAGACCAGGATGGAGTTCCAGGCTCCTGGCTCTAGGCTGGCCCCGCCCTGGCCATGTGAGGAATGAACCAGCTGATTGAAGTTCTCTCTCCCTCCCCCCTTCTCTTTTTCAAAAACAAGATGAACATGCAAAGAAGAAAAACAATAACACACATATAATAAAAATGGACAACTGCTCTGGAAGAAAATTAACCATAAACTCACAGCACACAGATTCAGAGAAGAGCACATTAAAAAAAAAAAAAGTCCAGAAAGTACCTTGTGCTAAAATCCTTGAGAAAAGCAACCTAAGATTCTACAGGGATCCAGAAGCTTATACACATGTGGTTGTGTTCCCCTTGTCTCACCCCGAGACTCTTCTATCACAAACACAGGTAAACAAGGCAGATGATCAAAGGCAGCCCGGCAGTGCTGCAGTCAGACTGTGGTTCACTAAGATACTCCCAGGCTGCTCAGCAGGAAGCTGGGGTCAGCAGCATGGAAGGTGGCATGGGGAGAGGCCCCACCGGGCAGCAATTAGAGAATCATGATAGCCCACAAACCAACCCATGCAGAGTCAGTCTCCCTCCCAGCCTCCCAGCACTACCTGCTGTGCAACACAGGAGATTGTGCCCAGCAGGGGCAGGGTTCAGAGACTCCTGGCAGATGTAAAATGCTGACAGACACCTGTGCTGCCACAGCACAGGACAACAGTCTCAGCACAAGCCAGCCAAGACGAGGTCCTACCAGAAAGCCTCATCCCATTACCCAGGTCAGCTTTGGGGTCCAAAACCAGCTTTTTGGTGAAGGTCTGCAATGGATCCATATGACCACACACAAAGACCCTCCTGGACAAAAGGCACTAGGGTAACTGTAAGGGACAAAAAGCAATCGATTACCTGGGCCTTTGTGGCAATGCCTCCCATACAACCAGAGAGGATAACCAGAACATGAAATAAATACGCAAGGAAGGGCACGCCCTCAGTGCAGGATACCCATGTCCAGCATCAAAGGCAAGTTCAAAAGAGGACAGCCCTGTGAGATGAGATGGTCAAGGACATTGTTAGGAGGAAGTTAAGATTTCTGCTGGTCTTTTGAGAACGGTAAACATGTGGACTGGGGCATGAGGTGGGGGGTGACCGTTTGTGGCAGCTGGTGAGAGCAGATACGGTTGGAAAGCAATTAGATACTGGAGAGCTGATAGAGGCAGGCAGATGGGATTAAATTGATTAGTGAGCCAGAGAACATGTCTTCACCCTACCCGCTTTCATGATCTCATGCTCCTACCTGACCTCACCTGTACGCCCACCTGCCAATCAGACTTACGTAACCACTGCCCTTTGGAAGTGAATAAAAGGCCTGGAGCACAGTGGGCCCCTCCCTTGTTGCCCCTTACCTTTAGGCATGTGGCCTTTTGGCTGTCTCTCTGCCCGTTTTCCTGCCCACTCTGCGCTGCCTGTGGCTGCTCCTAATCACAAGCTTTGCTCCACGTGGCTCCTGGCCTGCTCTCTGCCTGGTATGGAGCCAGCTTATGCTTCCAGACTTCTTCCTCCCCTAAATAAAGCCTGTGTATTTCTTTCACTGAATAGATGCCAAAACCTTACCACGTTGTCTGGTTTATTCAAGCTGATATTCAGAATTCCTATCTGAATAGACAGCAAGAACTCTGAAAATACAGAAATTAATAAAGATAGATGATTTCACAGCTCATGACCCAAGTGTGGAAAGCTTTGAATGGATCCCCAAATCCAGGTATTAGATCCACTGAAAGTTCTGGGGTTGAGGACTGATAACCTGCCAGTGTCACAGGACTCATGGGTTTCTAGAAAATGTCTCCACATATCTTCATCAATCCTCTCTTAATCAACAACACCAGCTTGCAAAATAACATCTGTAAGCATACTTCAAAAAGTCTCTGGAAGACAGAGTTCAAAGATAATCTTCTTTGAATGTAAAAAAAAAAATAGAAATCCATGCACAGGTGGGTTATCCAGAAAACTTTTTAGGAAATGCATATTATGAAAATAATCCACATAGATTTCAAGTGTCTTTGCACTCAAGTCAACATTTTTTCCATTTGGATGGAAGGTTTTGAAGTCCCCTTGAGTGACATGAGCTTTTCAGCACAGAGATCTGTCCACTGAAATCAATTAGCCACCATTCACGTGATTTTGCTCCCTCTGCAGTAAGTCTTCCAGGAGAGGCTCGGCGTTCACTTCCCCTTTTATTGCTGGCATTTCATGCTTACTAGGGCAAACAGAAAGTGCAAGGCCCACATGATGAGACCACATCAAATGACTCCCTGAGAAGGTGATACTCAAAATGCTCAGTTGAACTTTCAATAGCTCACTAACACAGATTTCGGCTTATTTCTGTGACTTCAATTTTGAGATAAAGTATTAATTTTGTTCTTGTGTTTAAAATAAACCACTATATAGGAATTTCTTCAGCACAATGAGATACAGACTGTCAGCCCAAACCAACTCCTGAAGGTCTCAAATTTCTTCTGACATTCAGAGGGTAGCAGAGTACAAAGCGGTGGTTGTACCTGAAATTTTCATATTCAAGGCAGACCTAAAATTGATCAGCATTTGGGTTTCCAAACACTGCTCTAAGCTCCAACTCCAAAGAGATTAAAAATATAATTTTTCTTTCGAAAAATGCAATTGAACTAATGGGATAAATTCAATTGCCCAGCAATTCCTGTACAGCATTAGGAACTGCAGACTCCATGAAATTCAGCTAAATCAATAGTTTGGATTAGAGATGAAAATTCTCCATGACCTTTATTTATTCTATTGCTTTCTCTAAAATGTTGGTGATTTGTAACAAATGGAATTCTACTGTTAAAATTAAATATAGATTGTACAGCCAACACCATTAATCTTGTTTCGTACTATTGTTATTGTATGAGAATTGGTTTGCCATCATTGAGCTTGGTCTGAACTATAATTCTCAAGTATTTGTGTATAGGTGTGCATGTTAATTTTTTTATTAGATAGACGCTCAACTGCAGAAGTACCTTTGATTTCCATTATGTGAAATTTGTCACACACATTTTCCCTTCTCACCTTCCCTGGCACAGCACAGTATGGTGATTATCAAGGTGAAGATCATTAAGAAGGCAAACTTCATTGACTCATGCTTTTTCTATTGGTCCCTCTAACAAAATGTTAGCAACAGACATTTTTACCTTAGATGAGCTATGGACAGAGTCTTGCACAGACAATTTGTACAGAGCCTTTTCCCCTTCATCCTTCAAATTTAGGATAGGCAGAGTAAATTTCTGGGTGAATCTCGATGGGCTGGGCCAGCAGAGTGGCACAGAAGGCTAACTTGAGCATAGCCATATCAGATAAGTTTGAGTTCTGGCTGCTCCAGTTCCAAGCCAAGTCTCTGCTAATGTACTTGGGAAAGCAGCTGAAGATGGCCCAAGTTCTTGGGACTCTGCCACCCATGTGAGAGACTGCGAAGGAGCCCCTAGCTCTGGCCTGACTATTGTGACCACTGGGGGAGTGAATCAGCAGATGGAAGGTATCTCTTTGTCTACCTCTCTGACACACTATGCTTCAAATAAAAAAACACAATTAAAAAAAAAAGTGTAGATTTTCGTTCCCCATTCTAGGCGGCAGTGAAAACACTTTTTCCTAGGAAACAACTACAAAGTTTAAAAAGTCCAACTTTATATTATGAATGTTTTATTAAAAAAATTTTTTTTTGACAGGCAGAGTTAGACAGAGAGAAAGGTCTTCCTTTTTCTGTTGGTTCACCCCCAAAGTGGCCACTATGGCTGGCACGCTGCGCCAATCCGAAGCCAGGAGCCAGGTGCTTCCTCCTGGTCTCCCATGTGGATGCAGGGCCCAAGCACTTGGGCCATCCTCCACTGCTTTCCCGGGCCACAGCAGAGAGCTGGACTGGAAGAGGGGCAACCGGACAGAATCCGGCATCCCGAATGGGAATAGAACCCAGGGTGCCGGCGCCACAGGTGGAGGATTAGCCTAGTGAGCCCTTTCATGCATGATTCTTAAAAACAGTCCACCATGAAAATAAATAACAAAAGATTTGGGGAAAAAAAAATAACGCTTAACACTTAACACCTTATGATAACATTAATTTTGTTTCTTCTTAGGTGGTTCATTTATGTATGAAAATTTGATCTGCTAATTAAACTTATCTTACTTTCTCATTAAAGCAGAGCTTCAAAGAATCTCAGACAAAACTGTGAACATTTAATTCTCAATGTATTATACAGATGTCCTGTGTTCCATTTCTTAAAATTCTATTACTCACTTATTCCTCATGTAGGATCTTTGTCCTTAGTGTGCTGTACATTGAGATTTAATGCTATAACTAGTACTCAAATAGTATTTTTCACTTTATGTTTCTGTGTGGGAGCAAACTGTTGAAATCTTCACTTACTGTATGCTAAACTGATCTTCTGTATATAAAGAGAAACGAAAATGAATCTTGATGTGAATGGAAGGGGAGAGGGAGTGGGAAAGGGGAGGGTTGCGGGTGGGAAGGACGTTATGGGGGGGGGGAAACCATTGTAATCCATAAGTTGTACTTTGGAAATTTATATTCATTAAATAAAAGTTTAAAAAAATAAATAAAATTCTATTATTCAAACATCATCAACAGTTCTGCTTCCTTCACAGAGGGGTTGAATCAACAAAAGGCCCAGATGTACAACTGCCACTTGGTCAGAAGGCAGAGAAGCACTGGGCATAAAGAAAAAGGGGACTGAGTATGTCCTTTGGAGACAGTTTTTTTAAAAATATTTAATAAATATAAATTTCCAAAGTACAAGTTTTGGATTATAGCGGCTTTTCCACCCATAACCTCCCTCCCACCTGCAACCATCCCATCTCCCACTCCTCCCATACCATCCCTCATCAAGATTCGTTTTCAATTATCTTTATATACAGAAGATCAACTTACTATCTACTAAGTAAAGATTTTCAACAGACTGCACAAAAGTATGCACAGACACACAAAGTATACAGTACTGTTTGAGTAGTTTTACTGTTAATTCACATAGTACAACACACCAAGGACAGAGATCCTACATGGGGAGTAGGGCACAGTGACTCCTGTTGTTGATTTAACAATTGACACTCTTATTTATGACGTCAGTAATCACCCGAGGCTCTTGTCATGAGCTGCCAAGGCTATGGAAGCCTCTTGAGTTCACCAACTCCGATCTTATTTAGACAAGGCCATAGTCAAAGTGGAAGTTATCTCCTCCCATCAGAGAAAAGTATCTTCTCCTTTGATGGCCCATTCTTTCTGCTGGGATCTCACACAGAACTTTTTCGTTTAGGTTTTTTTTTTTTTTTTTTTTTTTTTTTTTTTTTTTTTTGGCGCCACAGTGTCTTGGCTTTCCATGTCTGAAAAAGTCTCCTGGGCTTTTTAGCCAGATCCAAATGCCTTAAGGGCTGATTCTGAGGCCAGAGTGCTATTTAGGGCATTTGCCATTCTATGAGTCTGCTGTGTATCCTGCTTCTCATGTAGCATGATTCTCTCCTTTTAGTCAATCAATTATTATTTGCAGACACTGGTCTTATTTATGTAATCACTTTGACACTTAATCCTGTCTTTTTGATCAAATATGAACTTAGAAAAATACTAAAAGGAATAAAAGAGTAAGTTGTTCCTCCACAGTCAGGACAAAGTCTGATCAAGTCATTGTTTCTCATAGCATCCATTTCACTTCAACAGGTTTCCTTTTAGGTGCTCAGTTAGTTGTCACCCATCAGGGAGAACATATATTTGTCCCTTTGAGACTGGCTTATTTCACTCAGCATGATGTGTTCCAGATTCCTCCATTTTGTTGCAAATGACTGGATTTCAATTTTTTTTTACTGCCGTATAGTAGTCTACAGAGTATATCTATCCCATGATTTCTTTATTGGAGACAGTTTCTAACACATACTCAGGGCCTCACTGATGCCTGACAAAGGACGAGAATGTGGATAAGAGGAAGGTGCTAATTCCCAACACCCTCCTTTTAGCCACATTCCATTTTTAGGCCCACACTACTTCTATGAAATCCATTCTTTATGGACAAAAACTTTGTGTGCAGGAGTGGATGCCATGACTCAGCTGGCCAAGCTGCTTAGACACTCCTATAATATTACCAGAGTGCCTGATTCCAGTCCCGGCTACTATTCCTGGCCACTCTTCTGATCCAGTTTCCTACTAATGCACCTGAGAGGGTAGCAGACAATGCCCAAGTAGTGGGGGTCCTTGCCACCCACTGGGGAGATCAGAATGAAGTTCCTTACTCCTGGCTTCAACCTTCGCCAGGCCCCTGATTGTTGCAGAATTTGGGAAGTGAACCAGGGGATGGAAAATCTGTCTCTTCACCTCTTTCATGCTGACTCTCCAATAAATAATAAAAAGAATTGTGCATTCCTTAAGCTAGACATCAACTCTGAACCTCTCAGATGAGTTTTTATATCAACTTTTTACCTATACCACAAATGGCTGGATACCCTTTGAAAAATCATTCTAATATTTTTTTTCATCCAGCATCCTTTTACCCGTCTAAGTTTAAACTCCTAACATCGCCTCATCATTGTTCAGCACCTGGGTGGAAATAGCCAACAAACTATTTAAAAATGTGTCCTTTCTGACATCCTTGAAGTGAGTTACTTCTTATACTAAATGGCAAAGGGAACAGTGTATAGTAAAAGCAAAGTAAAGGTGCACTTATAACTTATACTGCAATGCAATATCATCAATACACATTTCAGATACACATAAAATGACTAATGTATCTCCAAGGAAAACATGTTTTCTTTGCCAAGTTCGTGGTGACTTTTGAAGTGAATCCACTGTATAAGAAAATAGCTCAAATTATTCATTCAGTTGCATATCCCTTTAAGACAAAATAATTTGTAACCCATTTGGGAAAGTGAAGTACTCCTAATAAAGAAATATCGCTTTGATCTCTAGAACCCTGGTGCTGGAATGAGATAAGGAAGTGTCTGCGTCGAAGTATTCATCGTTTTCTATAATAACAAAAGTGATGAGTTTGGACTCATGAAACTTAACTCAGGAGTTTCTGCTTTCAAATTGTGTTCAAGTGTGCAGAGTTGCCACTGATCACTTCTCTCAGCTCACTCGCTCTCTTTCTCTTCCTTTCCAGGGTGAGCAGTCTTAAATGCATTGCTGATGTGCTCTCAAGACAGAGTAAATCCAACATAACAACATCATCTGCTTTATCAAGGGGTCCCTTGGCTGCAGGAATTGTCAGTGTTATTGCACCAGAGATAGTAATTAAAACTTCACCAGCTCACAATATGTCCCTGTGCAAGCTGAACGAGCATACGGCCTCATATTATGTGGCGCTTATTAACTAGAAAATAAACGCTGTGTTAAAAGACTGTGCCTGACAGGAGAAGAGAAGGATAAACCAGTCCATGCTGTATTGCTACACGTATTCTTTTAAGAAGTGCCTACTGTAACATGCAGTAGGTAAATTGCCCAGTATGTTTGCGATCACTCAGTGAGCACCATATGGTAAGGTAATGTACCCGAACAGTGGGGCACAGAGAACTCCCCATTCATTTCACTTTGCACTCTTAGTTGCTTAAAAGCAAAAACTATTCTGAACCGCAGCATTGCCATTTGATGTTCCTCAGTCAGGATGGGCTGAGGAATTATTTATTTATTTTTTTGTGTTTGACAGGTGGAGTCAGACAGTGAGAGAGGGACACAGAGAAAGGTCTTCCTTCCATTGGTTCACCCCTCAAATGGCCGCTACAGCCAGCACGCTGCACTGATCCGAAGCCAGGAGCCAGGTACTTCCTTCTGGTCTCCCAAGCGGGTGCAGGGCCCAAGCACTTGGGCCATCCTCCACTGCACTCCCGGGCCACAGCAGAGAGCTAGACTAGAAGAGGAGCAACTGGGACAGAATCCGGCGCCCCAACAGGGACTAGAACCTGGGGTGCCGGTGCTGCAGGTGGAGGATTAGCCTAGTGAGCCATGGCACCAGCCTGGTTTTTTTTTTTTTTTTTTTGAACAGATGAAACCATGGGAGAAATATAAGGTGGAAAACTATCAGGAAAGGATCTAAATCAGGAAACCTATGAGAATGGAGTGGGACAGGTGGAGAGAATGGAGATTCTTTGTATGGATTCCCCAAAATAAAAGCTAATTGGCTTTGGAACAAACAATCCTTAGCACTCACCCAGGTGGGAAGACAATCAAAGGAAATATGAGTGGAGTGGATGAATTAAAATATTCAGATCATTTGCCCCAATATGAAATTGGGTGCTTCTACATTTTCATTCTGAAGCCCTGGCTTCCAATATCAAATAATGGCCATGGTCAATAAGCCCATTTTCTCTGCTTCTCCATTTAAGTATAATGACCACTAAAAATGTACAAGGTTAGTCCTGTATCAAAGAGCTGAAAACCATGGCTGAGCCAAATTAAGTAAAGCATCTTAATGAGCCAGTATCAAATGGCTGGATGGGAAAAAAAAGTGAAAGAAATAGATTCAGATCAGGGGCTAAGATCAAAGATGGTGAGAGCTGCCGATGCTGTATCACCTTAACTCCTCAGTAACCCAACTAGTTAGACACCGTTCATGGTTCACACCTGTGTATTCTGTCTGAAAGGCCCATGCACCCACAGGTCCTAATTAAGAAGAAGGATTGTAGAACCATCATTCATTCTAAACGTCTACTGCCTAATGGCACACTACGCAGAAACATGGTAATAGACAACAAGAGAAGTAAAACTAAAAGCAAACAAAAGAACTTCTAGGACCTAGAATTATACAAGGAATGGGCAAAGATAAAGACTATGGGAATTACAACCTGGACCAACTTTGCTTTCCATTGAGTTTCTGAAGTATGATAGCTATGAATTTTTAATAATCTATAATGCAGCTCAAGTTCCTCTTGCTAAACAAGGCAAAACAGACCTTCAGTCAATGTAACCCCCCCCACAGCAGATGTTCTCTAGACAAAGGCTCAACTCACAACCACAGTCCTCAGTGAGCTCTAAGTTTTTAAAAATAGGAAAAAATTTCATGTATTTCATATATAGTTTTAAGAGCATAATATACTTCCCACCCTATCCTCACCCCTCCCTTTTACTTTTCTTATTTTTAACAATGTCATACTTTCAACTTACTTCATAATCATAGGGTTAACCCTCCACTAAATAAAGAATTCAGCAAGTAGTAAGTAGAAAACCACTGTTCAAGAATATAGGTAAGGGCTATAAACAAATCTCAAAAGATCAATTTTACTTATATTACATTTTACTGTACTCTGTATATTAGTTACCACAAATCAGGGAATACATGCCATTTGTCTTCTTGGGACTTGTTTCTTTCACTAAGCATAATGGTCTCCAGTTGAATTCATTTTTTTTTTTTTTTGCAAAAGACAGGCTTTCATTTTTTATTACAGCTGAGTAATATTCCATTGTGTATATATACCACAATTTCTTTATCCAATCATCAGTTGATGGACATCTAGGTTGATTTCATATTTTAGGTATTGTGAATTGAGCTGCTATTAAACATGGAGGTACAGCTAACTCTTTCATTTGCTGATTTCATTTCCTTTGGGTAAATTGCCAGGGTCATATGGTAGATCTACTTTTGGATTTCTGAGGAATCTCCACAGTTTTTTCCATAGTGGTTGTACTAGCTTACATTCCCACAAATAGTGTATTAGTGTCCCCTGTATCTTTTTTAAAGATTACATCAGCCTAATGCATGCCAAAACTACAGATTGTCATCAAATTCAAAGGAAGGAACTGTTTAATAATGCTTGTCGTTAGGGTAGGAAAACTGTGTCATATGTTCGTCTTCCACATTAAGGGACCCAGGTGTTGCATTCCTGATCAAGACAGAGCAATGCAATGACCAGGAAGTGTGGGCTAGACATCAGAACAGATTCAGCCTTACTATCTAACGTACTTTTTAAAAAAAAGTAAAAATCAGCTTTGTCTGAAATGATTTTAACAAGTACACTGTGAGTAAGTGCGCAGGAATTATCCATGGGTTTATTCAAATGTGATTGACAAGGCTGTTTTGACACTCACGTAGTGACTTCATTTATTCAGTCCACTTCCATGAAGGACGGTAACCATGATTATGCTCCAAGATTAATTCCCTCTATTGTTAGAAAACCGTTGTGACACTTGGCGCCAAACCCACAGAGTGAATTCAACGGCCTCAGCACGGCTTTCGTGTGTGTTTCGTAAAAGTTACTTTTATTATTTGGTTCCATATTTTTTTCAGTTAACAGGAAATAAAGAAGAGGCTGGCAGACTGTTAAAAAAATACACAACATTCTAACTAGCACAAATATAAGTGAACCATAAAAATCTCAGGAAAATTAGCATTTTTTCCAACAACAGTTTTAATTTTAAACACTCAATAGTCGTATGAAAGCTCCTAGACACAATTATGTTGACAAGGCTTTATACATTTCAAAAGAATATGACAGAACACTTAGTTAAATGTTATATTAAAGATTCATTGTAAATTAAATATTAAAAAGTATTCAACAGAGCCAAGTGTGGTTCAAATCCATCTGTTACTGCAAACTATATTTCTTCTTTATCTTAGCATTGCCATATGCTGTGGCAGAGCACCCAAGCCTTTTTTTTTATTTTACACTTGAAAGCCTCCTTCGAAATGAGTAGCCATGGTTAATACAGAGCATTTATTCTGCACTACAGATGACTATAAATCACATTTCACTGAGTTCAATGAAGGGACCACTGCTATAATTTAATTAGACCAAACCTTTGCCCCCAAAGGTCGGTTAACTTTAGAAAATAAGTATAAAAAGCACATCACCAGACTATTTTAAAGTAAAAAGAGCAACGAAGAAAAAAAAATCAATGGTACCTTTAATATTCCCAAGTATGGGAATGCAAACAGCCAGAAAGGCTAGAAATTCCAAAGGTAAAGCAGAGGAGAAAACTAAAAAAAAAAAAAGGTATGAGTATGTAGGCTTGCTCTTCCATTCCTGAGCCACTGAAACAGATTACTGACCATACAGGACCTGATGCTGGTCGTTCCCTGCAAAATGCACGTTGAAGCCTCATTGCCAAAGTCATGTGTTAGTGATGTTTGGAGGTATGACTTTGGGAGATAATTAAGATTACATGAGGTCATAAAGGTGAAGCTCTCATCGCTCTATTAAATGATTTTTTTTTTTTTTAAGAAGAGGAGGAGACACACAAGTTGGGAAGTTCCTTCTTCCTTGCCATGTACCGTCTCGCTCACCTTGAACACTCTGCAGAGTCCCCACCACCAAGCAGACTCTCAGTCCATGATACGGATGCCGGCACCGTTCTTAAGATCTCCCAGTCTCTGGAACCACGACATAAATAAGTTTCTAATCTCTATAGAAATTATCTAGTCTACGGTGTTCAGACTGAGACACAGAGAAAGCATGGCAGTGAAAGATTTAATGAGGACCTTACTCAAAAGAGCTCAGAATACACAGATCTGCTCATTATGGTGTCTTTCCTAGGCCTTTCCTTGGTATATAGGCATGGAGACAGAGGGAGAACAGCTCTCTGGGCCTCGTCTTCAATTAGCACCACATTGGGGATTAAAACTTCAATATATGAATTGAGGTGTGGGTGTGGAGCACAAACATTCAGTCCATAACTAATAATCCATAGTGAAATTTATATTTATAAATGTATATTTGTTACACTAAAAGTGTATTATATCATAAATATGCCATGTTTTTAAATTGTATTAAATTTATATTAAACTTCTTATATTAAATTTCCTGAGTGTGATATGATAGAGTGGTTATGCAAAAGAACGCATTTCCTTGTATTTATCTACTGAAGAGGTAAAACGCTATATAGAGTAATGAGAATGAAACTACTACAAAATCTTAGTAATTAGTGAATCTGAATGAGTTCTTACATAGGGAACTCTGCTGTCAGAATTTCTGATCTTGTTTTGCTCTTGGAACTTTTCTATAGGTTAGAAACTTTTAAAAAATGGGAAAATATCAAATTAACCAAAACTATGTCTTTAAATAAGACCAGTACTATAGTTGTACCAGCTTCAAAGTCTCCTCTGTTCTTTGGCTGGGCATTTGGGAATGCATCATCTAATGGACATAACTTGGCCTGTTTCAATTTGCATGAGCTACAGTTCACCACTACTACTAATGAAAAACGGAAGTAGGATTACACCTGTGCACAGGCATGCCTTCCAGGAACCCAGAGGGACAAGTGGACAGAGGGAAGAAACATGAGGTGGAGAGAAAGGAAGGCATGAAGGGCACAGTCGATGACTTATGCACTGGCAGCCTCTCCATTGTGTCCCACACCACATGACAGGATGATGGACTGGTTTGGCTCACTGGGGAGAACAAGACTGAGCGGAGCTTGCAGACGCATACTCCAAGGCTCCCGCAGCCCAAAGCACTGTCACTCTAAATTCACTCGTCCCACCTATTGTTTAATTTTTAGCTTTACTGTTTTTGTATTTGCTATCGTAACCATGACAGAAATAGAACCAAAGCATTTTAGAGTTTACATCATTCAGATATGCATCTGTTCTGTTGTATTCCCAACAATTACAAATGTATTCCCAAGGGCATTTAACTACATCCACTACCAACACGCTAATCCTGCCACGATTCATCTCTAGTCACTTTATCATCTGCAAAGGGCCAAGGTTCCAGCTATGATACACACACACAGCATAGCTGACCTCTTTCTTTCCTTTTATAGGGAGAAAATTAGAAATTGGCAAAAGATAGGGCCAGTGCTGTGGCATAGCAGGTAAAGCTGCAACCGGCAGTGCCGGCATCCCATATGGGCAGCGGTTCAAGACCCAGCTGCTCCACTTCTGATCCCGCTCTCTGCTATGGCCTGGGAAAGCAGCAGCAGATGGCCCAAGTCCTTGGAATCCTGCACCCACATGGGAGATCCGGAAAAAGCTCCTGGCTCCGGATCCGCCCAGCTCTCATTTGGGGAGTGAACAAGCAGATGGAAGACCTCTCGCTCTGCTTCTGCCTCCCTATAACTCTACCTTTCAAATAAATCATTAAAAAAAAATTGGCAAAAGAAAGTTTAATAGCAGAAAGACTTGTGGAGTGGTGTGAAAGGAGGAGGGAAGAACCTACTAGCTTTTCTCTCAATAGACAGGCAGGCAATAATAAGCCCTGCTAGCAGACAGTTGTGGGGACAAAAAAAAGGATGCTCCCTGACCAATTTGGGACTGCTGCACCCCATATCCTTGGAGGGATTCCTAATGAACAGTAGTGTATGACAGGTCATAAGAAATTCTGCAAGAATAAATAACACCATTTTAAGTCAAGAGATCTGCAGCCTGTTGTTACTTTCGCTAAGTAAATTCTAACCACTACAGGCATGTCAAATAGCTACACATTTCAAATTATTTTACTGATCTTATTCCACTTGGAGTGGTACAAAAGACTGCACTAGACTTGATGATCGCTATTATGACAAGAGCTAAGAAAATAATTTCCATTAATCTTAGGTGATTAGACTTTTTATCAGTCTATGATTTAACAAAGAATGCGCAATATATCTTAAGCAATGGTAGCCATGCTATAATAACCCAGTCTTCTTCTATTGACTATTTTTCAATACACATCAAATTATATCCATAGTCACTAAATTACTCAGGGGAAGGAGGACTTGGGTTTTACATTATCTAACAGTTTTTGTGAATTCTTTCATTTAACAAGTACACATGTTGTGGCAGTGAATACTGCTCTAGATGAATATAATGATACATGTGACAGACATAGCCTTTGCACTCAAAGACTACAGAGAAGAATAAGTGGACAGTTATTTAAGTAAATGCTGCACTGAATTCTGGACACCTGACAAAATAAATACAAAGCAAAACATCCTCACCAGTTCCGGAGGATCATGAAAACTGCCTGACAAATCACATCAAAACCAAGCCCTGAAGACTAGATACAGGCGAACAAAATAAGGAGAATAACGTGGCCTGGAGGGGAGTGGGCATCCAGGTAAAGTGAGACGCACACACAAAAGCATGTGATGAGAGATGGGACCCAGGAGAAAATGCAAGTGGTACAATAGCATCTCTCCTGGAGGATGGGTGACAGCAGCGGGAAGCACTCAGCAAAGAACACAGATTTATGATCTCAGCTACTCCAACATGTCTGGCGTACAATGGAACACATCACTGGCTCATTGAATTGGGACTGAATTCCATGTTCGCCTGCATTTTGGCCAAGCATCCCAGGAGTCCATATGGGATCACTTCTGCTCTTCTCTTCTATCTACAACGGTTTGGAGGTAGTGAGTAGGGTGTGAGATGAGTCTTAAAATTTTCATCTCAGTGGCTCATTATGTCTACATATTTAATTCTTATTTGTTATTTCTTCATCCTTTATTTTCCCCAAAGCCATGGACACTTTTCATGGCCTAGTTCATTTATTAGAAATCTTTCCTCTTAAGCCAGGATTTCTTCATTGTTACTGTTCATTAAGTTTTCCTATTTTTTCCCAGCATGGTACACTCAAAGCACCAACTAGACCCATATTTAGAATTTTTTTTTTGGACAGGCAGAGTGGACAGTGAGATAGAGACAGAGAGAAAGGTTTTCCTTTGCCATTGGTTCACCCTCCAATGGCTGCTGTGGCTGGCGCCCTGTGGCCGGTGCACTGCGCTGATCCGAAGCCAGGAGCTTCTCCTGGTCTCCCATGGGGTGCAGGGCCCAAGCACTTGGGCCATCCTCCACTGCCTTCCCGGGCCACAGCAGAAAGCTGGCCTGGAAGAGGAGCAACCGGGACAGAATCCGGCGCCCTGACCGGGACCAGAACCCAGGGTGCTGGCACCGCAGGTGGAGGATTAGCCTAGTGAGCTGCGGCGCCGGCCTTCTTCCCCATTTCTAACAATGTCTAACATCTGAAAAATTCTTACTGTATTCTTTGGTCAAGTTACTTCTCAAAACTCCCCTCACTATAGGTGACTGATACCTGTTTTTTTACTATTTTAAAATTTTATTTTAGGTTCTTAATTTTTATCACATTCAATATAGATCATAGATCTAGTTCCAAGAATACAATGATATTCGCTTCCACCTCCCCTCTCTTCCTTTTGTTTTGGTCCCTGCTTTTTCTCAGACATCTTCATTCAGTAATGAGAGTGGGGAGGAATGAAACACACAAGACTAAAACACTAATAGAGTATCTAACATGTAATCTTTAAGAGAAATGGACATTTTGAGAATCCATGGCTCTTTACAGCCCTTGTCTACTGTTGAGGAGCAGTGTCTATTTTTTTCATACTATCTGTTGAACTTTTTACTTAGTGTAGGATTCATCTCATCAGTATGAAGTCAACTGAACATATAGATCTTTGTAAAAATTAACAGTAGGCCAAGGAGACAGAGGAAGAAGGGAGGAAATGCGGCTGGTAAGCCCTATATTCTTAAATCTGCATATATAAAAAGCATACATTTATATACTTTAAATGTTTTTAAAAATTATAAATAAAAATAATTTGGAAAAAAACACACTAATCATCCAATGAGAATATTTTGGACAAAAAAATATGGCAGAGAAGGAACCATGTAGAATGACCTTTTCTTAAAGCTTCTTATTTTTTAAATAAATTATATGCTACAGTTTTCTCCATTCAAAAGAGATGTTCTTCATGGTCATAGCTACATCACACTCCATGATGTGAAGGTACAACCTTTTTCTTCTTCGTAGGTGTTGATGTTGCTGCCAGTAACTTATAATTACAAACAATGCAACAATAAAAAGCTTTTGTGCATTCATTCCCTACTGCTGAAGATATTGGAGTATATTAAAAAATCATTTATCTGTTTACTTGTGCAAAATGAAAACAGAAAAGATGGACCAGGCACTAATGAGATTACTTATATCAAAGAGATAAATAAGAAATGAAACATGGAGAAAGGAGGATTGGGCAGAGAAGTGGGGGAAGTGACACTGCTCTATGGGTTTCCAGCTATTTTTTACTTTAAAATATGGCAGTGATTCAATTACACAATAAATAATTAAAATTAAGGTGGAAGGACAGCATACAACCGTTACAAATGAAACTAATGATATTATCGAGTACTGTGACCACATGGGAATGAGGGGGTAACCCAGGTAAACTTGGCTATAGGAAGGTGCATCAAAATGCTGACGGAAAAGTACAATTCAAATTTAGTATATCCTTGTACAAAAAGTTTTTTGAAATCCATACAAAGCTTGTTTATAATATTTGTTTTCAATTGAAGGCCTTATATATATATGGATATTAAAATTCGTGTGCGCCATACCAATATTTGGTTACACTTTCCATGAACTTTCTGAAGTACCTTCCTAATTCAGTGCTGGTATATCTGAGGGTGAAAGGCAAACCTAACTGCCCACAAACAGTAGGTTTGCTTTCAAAGTAGGCTAGGTTAGAAATTTCCAAGCTACCTATTTTTATTCCTTAATTAAGCACATTTTGGGCGACAGAAGTCAATTTCCTCCATTCTCTTTTTTCCCTTTCTCATATTTCATTTCCCTTCCTTCCTTCTCATTTCTTTGAAAGACATCTCATCTCATTTGAAAGACAGTGAGTCAGAAAGAGATCTTATATTTGCTGCTTCCGTCTCCAGATGCCTGGAACAGCTGGGGCTGGGTCAGGCTAGGCAAGCCAGAAGTCCAGAACCCAGTCTCCCAGGTGCTCAGCAGGAGCCTAACCACGTACTTGAGCCATGCTCTGCTCCTTCCCAGAGGAGCATTATTAGAAGGGGGCAGGATCAGAAGCCAAAGGCTGGAGCTCAAATCAGGGAGGCTCCAGCAGAGGGCCCAAGCATCCCAAGGAGCAGCTACAGGGCTGTCACACGCTCATCTGTAGACAACTGCCTTACTGGACAAAGAGGGGTGTTACAAACAAGGCATAGGAAACACAGATTCCTGTCCTGTTGGACTGAAATTGGAGGCATCGACATGAACTTGAGGATTTTAACATGTGTACTAACAGATATAGAAACAACACACATACATGTGTATGCATATATGGACATGTTTTCTACCTTTCTACCTTGTTTTCAATTGAAGGCCTTATATATATTATATATATATTATATATATATTAAAATTTGTGTGCACCATACCAATATTTGGTTACACTTTCCATGAACTTTCTGAAGTACCAATGGCACTCCAAAATCAACATGCCTCACTCCTCAGTTCAGAGTTTCTCCACACTGCACTATTCTGTAATATCAACAATAGGGAATCCGTAGTAAAACACCTTGATGCCATGGCCAAGGCAAACAAATCAGATGAGTGTCAACTCTCTGGGGGAACCATAAAATAGAAAATTGCTTTTAAAAACGGAAACATTCAAAATGTACAGCGAACTGCAGGGACTTTCTGGGTTAGTACTAAGAAGCAAATATAGCCAGCAATGGAACTCAACCAGAAGTATAAAAAAGGAACCCACGAGCTCAAATATAGGCAAACCAACAGGGAATGAAAAAAATGCCCTTACAGAATTCCAAGTGGTAAATCTAGAAGCAATAACTACACTAAAAGTCACCATTCGGCAAACCACACAGTATTACCTGTGTAAACAAAGAATATCGAAAGATGCTAAAATTAAAGGGCAAATGTGTGAAGAGAAGCAATGTATATGAGAGCGCTTCCAAAAACTAATGGCAAATGGCACTTAATGAGTTAATGTGTAGGTGCAAAAAACTTTGAAATCCATGCCTACAAGGAATCTTCAACAGGCTCATGCAAAATGTATTATGATGAAACTATGCATGGATTTCAAGTGTTTTTAAGATTTTTTTTATTTATGCATTTGAAAGAGTTACAGAGAGAGGGAGAGACAGATCTTCCATCTGCTAGTTCATTCCCCAGATGGCCGCAACACCAAAGCCAGGAGCCAGGAGCCAGGAAATTTCTCCAGGTCTCCCACGTGGGTAACAGGGGCCCAAGCACCTGGGCCATCTTCTGCTGCTTTCCCCAGGCCAGCGGCAGGGAGCTGGATTGGAAGTGCTATAACAGCCAGGATGGGAACTGGTGCCCACACAGGATGCTGATGTTGCAGGCAGTAGCTTTATCCATCCACTATGTGACAACGCTGCCCCCCACCCCCACCCCAGATTTCAAGTTTCTCCTATCCAACATAATTTAATTCAATTTTCCAGAAACCTTGTAAGTACCCATTTATGATTTCTTTTTATTATTATTATTATTAGGCAGAGTTAGACAGTGAGAGAGAGAGACAGAAAGAAAAGTCTTCGTTCTGTTGGTTCATTCCCCAATGGCCACTACAGCCAGAGCTGTGCCAATCTGAAGCCAGGAGCCAGGTGCTTCTCCTGGTCTCCCATGGGGTGCAGGGCCCAAGCACTTGGGCCATCCTCCACTGCCCTCTCGGGCCACAGCAGAGAGCTGGCCTGGAAGAGGGGCAACTGGGACTAGAACCCGGTGCCCACATGGGATCCCAGCACCACAGGCGGAAGATTAACCAAGTGATCCACAGCGCCGGCCCCTCCCTTTATGATTTCTACAATTCTATCATCACATAGATACCTGCAAAGAGAAAAAGAATTACAAATGGAAAAAGAATAATCTTTTATTAAAATCCTAGATGAGAGGCCAGCACCGCACGGGTGCCGTTCAAGTCCCAGCTGCTGCACTTCTGATCCAGCTCTCTGCTGTGGCCTGGGAAAGCAGTAGAAGATGGCCCAAGTGCTTGGGCTCCTGCACGCCTGTGGGAGACCTGGAAGAAGCTCCTGGCTCCTGACTTCAGACTGGCCCAGTTCCAGCCGGTTATGGCCATCTGGGGAGTGAACCAGCGAATGGAAGACCTCTCTCTCTGCCTCTCTGTAATTCTCTACCTTTCAAATAAACAAATTAAAAAAAAAAATCTTAGTTGACATTATCAACTGACACATGTCAGCATCATGACTAATGGGACAGATTGATAAATGTGCCTCTTGACAATGCACAAAGGAAATCAAAATACCACCTTTGTTATGCTTAATGCAAATGCGCACTCTAAATACAACCAGGAAGAAATAAGCACTCAAACTGACCCACAGCTTACAAAAACTTGTCACTATGCCTCAGAAGTTATGTTGAGAAATCACTCCTATAACAGAGACAAAGGACACACAACAACTACAATGCAATGTGTAATCTGGCAATGGGCTCTCGACTAGAAAGAGGGCATCGGTGGGAAAATGGGCAAGTTATGAATAGGCTTGTAGATTTCATGGGTTTGTGTACTGGGTGGTCACCTATCTGCACGATTAAGTGTTTCAAAAGAGTCCCAGCCATTCTTTTAGATGTCTTCAACCTACTCTTGTACTACAACCACAGAGAGACTCGTGGCTACAGAGACCTTACGATGAACAAAACCAAAAATATTTATTCTCTGACCCTTTAAAGAAAAATTGCACTAATCTCTTGATTATAAAATAGCCCTGCATCAAGGTTAATTTCACGATTTTGATGAGTGTACTGCAGTTCTGGAAAACGTTAGGTTGGAGTATGTGAGACAAGAATTCACAAGTCTGTTTTTTCTAACTGCTTTGTAGGTCTGAAAATATTTCAAAATGAAAAATGTAACTATGATCTATACCTTAGAGCCTAGTTATTTCCATGGTCAAAGTAGTTCAGTAATTTGTAAGCTGGATGCTTCCCTGGCATAGCACACTGAATCTGGCCTTTCATTTGCCCCTGGTGAGAGATGCTACCCTTGCAGGCAGCTAAATATGGAAATGCAAAATACATGCATTTAGCTAGAAAGTGCTCTACTGTACAGTAACCATTTAGCCTGCGTTAGGCTCTGGGCTGAGTGCTTGACATCTATCTTCCTATATGGAAGTACATTTGCAAAAAGGGAAAGCCATTTATTTAAAAAGTTCTAATTCCATGAAAACACTTTTTACTAGCTAGTGAAGTGGACACAAGGGAGCTACAGAGGGTGACATGAGATACTTGTAGTTGGATCAATTTTAAACTGCGACTCGTGAAAAGATCATTTTTAGCAAATTTCACCATGCCAAATATCCTAAGTGTGTTCATGTAAGTTTCCTGTCTTTTATTACGATTATTGTTCCTAGAAAGGGACTTAAATGATGTGTGGTGATACAACTCAACACTATAACCTTTTACATCAAGGATATCATTGAATGAAAAGATGCTCCAATAATTTATTTACCACTAAAAGGGGTTTTCAATATTGATTGGAAGATTTTATTGATTATAAGTGCCCCAGACTTTCAACTCCAGAGTTATTAAAACTCAAAAAAAAAAGTGTACCATTGATTGATGCGATTTCAATGAACTTACAGCACACACTCAATACATTGTCACCAGGACTGAAGGCAGTACCTATTACTAATTTAGATTGCTCTAAGTAGAATATTCCAGGTCTGACTCAACAAAGAAATTATTGGAAGCAGATGGTCAGTTAAAGCTGCTGCTAAGACTCACATCACCGGGATGGAGACAGGAAATTTACAGCTCCAATGAATGAGATCACATAAATGATACTGAGAACCCAAACCTCCTCTGCTGCAGACCCTGTTGGCCGCACCAATCACCCCTCACACATCTCTGGAGTCTACTACTTCTTTGCCACTGGCAATGGGAGACTCTCAGTTCCTCACATGAAATACCTCTGCCAAGCAGGGAGGGATTTCTAAGCATTTAGTGTTGTGGTTTTGACAGGCAGAGTGAACAGTGAGAGAGAGAGAGAGAGAGAGAAAGGTCTTCCTTTGCCGTTGGTTCACCCTCCAATGGCTGCTGCGGCCGGCGCACCACGCTGATCCGATAGCAGGAGCCAGGTACTTCTCCTGGTCTCCCATGCAGGTGCAGGGCCCAAGCACTTGGGCCATCCTCCACTGCACTCCCAGGCCACAGCAGAGGGCTGGCCTGGAAGAGGGGCAACCGGGACAGAATCCGGTGCCCCGACCGGGACTAGAACCTGGTGTGCCGTCGCTGCAAGGCGGAGGATTAGCCTAGTGAGCCGCGGCGCCGGCTCAGTGTTGGCATTTTGGAGACACTGAGATACATGATTGTTTGTGGCTTTTGTACTGAATATCGCTCTGAGGAGACTGCACAGTTTCAAGGTCACACGGCTCTGCTTATTTACCTGTCTGTTTCTTATCCATGCTAAATTCTAGGAAAGAAAGGGGATTTCATAGGCTTTAGATATTCCTGTCTAGCTTCTTGTCTTTTTGTTTCTTAAAGATTGGCTGACTTGGGGAACCAGCGCTTTGGCACAGTAGGTTAACCCTCCATCTGCAGCGTCGGCATCTCATATAGGCACCAGTTTCAGTCCTGGCTGCTCCTCCTCTGGGACAGCTCTCTGCTATGGCCTGGGAAAGCAGTACAAGATGGACCAAGCGCTTAAGCCCTCGCACCCGCGTGTTCAACCTGGAAGCTCCTGGCTTCTGGCTTCAGATCGGCCCAGCTCCAACTGTTGTGACCAATATGGGAGTGAACCACTGGATGGAAGACCTCTCTGTCTCTCACTGTCTCTAACTCTACCTCTCAAATAAATAAAATCTTTGAGAAAAAAAAAAGTCTGATTTGAAAGGCAGTGCATAAGAGAAAGAAGGACAGAGAGTGAGATCTTCCATTCTTGGTTCACTCAAATGCCCACAATAGCCAGGCAGAAGTCAGGAGCCAGAACCTCACTTTGAATCTCCCATGTGGGACATCGTCCACTGCATCTCCAGGCACATCAGCAAGGAGCTGGATTGGAAGCAGAGCAGCAGGGATTGTAAATGGCACTCTGATGTGAGATGCAGAGACTGCAAGCAGTAGCGTAACTAGCTGTACCAGCCCCTGGCTCCTGATTCCACAAATGAGGAGACAGAAGATGTGAGAATATTTGCATCAAGACAGAAACTGAGGCAGGCTGGAGCAGACACCAGACTGGAACCCAGGTCCTTTTACTGTTGGTCCAAAACTCCTTCCATTTCATCAGAGAGGCCTGAACCTTCCTGGATGGATATTCACAGCCACCCTGAAACACCCTCATCACCCACGTGCCACGATCACAATCCTGGCAAGAATGTGCGTTGTTAGATATTCTGGCATCCATGAAATTTATTTTCCAACTTCAAAAACGAGCCCAAATGTGCTTTTCATGTTTGAGGGTATGTATTTTTAAAAAAATCTTTTTGAAAGCAACTTGAGTAAAAATAGATCTATCTAAAGGAACAGAAATTTTGCAATAGTGTTCCAATCACAGTTCTCCCATCTGGGAAACCAACAGCAAACACAGTAGGAGTTTTAAACTACACACTGTCAGTAGTTACAATTTGGATTTTTAAAAATATATATTGCCAATTTCATATCAGTTCTTGGAACATACATTCACAGAGCACAGCCCCAAATTTGTTATCTACCAGCAAGCTCACACAGTCTTCCCTTCTCCTAAAAATATGTACTCACAGAGCAGAAATTAATAGCTTGAATTCAGAGATGCACATAGTTGAGTCACAACACAGTAGCAGTTGAATTTCAGATACATGAGACAGAGAAGACAATTTTTTCCTTCCAAGTAGTGGCTGGTAACCTACAGGCAGGGCACGCAGCGTGACAGATCACAGAATTCTGGACCATACTCGGCATTCCAGGGAATATGCTGAGCGGCTCATCAAGACAATCAGCAGCTCAGCATAGCCCAAGATCAGAGACCACATGTCCCAGAACTCTGATTTTGTCAAGTTTACCAAAGCTACTGCAAAGGAAGGAACATTTGAAAATTTTTACGGTACAAGGATTTTCTAATTAAAGCACTCTCCACCCAAGTGAAAGCTTCTGGCATGAATTATACAAATTCTACACATCACAGGCTTCTGGAAGGGCTACTCACACCTGCACGCGAGAGGAAAGCGGAGACACCACTGCTGTAGGAACACGGGGAGATAACACCAGCGCCTGACCTGAGCAGATAAATGGCTGCAGACAGAGCCTCCGAGGGCAGGGAAAGGAACTATTAATGACACAGGCACAAACTAGGTTTCCAGTGTATTATCATTCCAGTTTGCACACTAACTGGAAGAAATTCAGAAAAAAATGAGAACTGATCATAGAATTAGCTAATGCCAAACCACATATTAGTTCTCGCTTCAAAATTATTGCAGCATGATCATTAGTATTCATAATTTTAATGTCTATAGCAATTTCTCAATCATACAAATAACAAATTCAGAAAACGCCCATTCCTGATCATGATACAGTATACAGTTTGGATAAGCTACTGTAGTTGATGCTGACTGGTTAGAAAATAGAAAGACCTAGTGAAATTGCAGTATTTATGCAATTTATTTATATACAGTAAACAAGTCATTTATTTCATATATACAGATTTAGGAGCTTAGTTCTTTCCCACCCCCCTCCTTTCTTATTCTTTAATTTCTACAATAACATTTTCAGTTTATTTATAACTTAATTCTCTGCTAAGTGAAGAATTCATCAAATAGTAAGAAAAATAAACACTGTTCCTCAAAAGTAGAGACAACAGCTGTAAATAATAAAATCTCAAAATGTCAATTTTCATATACATTAGTTTTTTGTACTCTACAAACTCAAGCCATCATCTTACTGAATGGGGAAAATTTGGAAACATTTCCACTGAGATTTGGAACCAAACAAGAATGTCCACTTTCACCACTGCTATTCTATGTATTTCTGAAAGTTTTAGCCAGACCTATGCCACAAGGAAAAGAAATCAAATGGATACAAATTGGAGAAGAGTAAGTCGAATTATCCTTGTTTGCAGATGATGTGACTCTATATATAGGGAAACCAAAAGCCTCCACTAAGATTATTGGAACTCATAAGAATTTGGTAAAGTTGCAGGATATAAAATCAACACAAAAAAACTTAATAGCCTTTGTATATACAGACAATGCTATGGCTGATAAAGAACTTGTAAGATTGGTCCCATTCATAACAGCTACAAAAATTTTTAAATACTTTAGAATAAATTTAACCAAAGAGGCAAAAAATCTCTACAATGAAAATTACTAAACATTAAAGAAAGGAACAGACAACACAAATAGAAAATCTTCCAAGTTCATGGATTGGAAAAATCATCAAAATGTCCACATTTCTGAAAGCAATTTACAGATTTAATGTGATCCCAATGAAAATACCAATGAAGTTTTCTGAGATCTAGAAAATATGATGCTAAAATTCATCTGGAAACACAAGAGACCCCAAATAAAAACAAAGCTGGAGGCATCTCATTACCAGATTTTAAGACACCCTACAGGACAGTTATCAAAACAGCCTCTTATTGGCACAAGAATAGACATGTAGATGGAACAGAATAGAAACCCCAGAAATCAATCCACACATCTACAACCAACTAATCTTTGACAAAAGAGTTAAAATCAAACCCTGAAGAAAAGACAGTCTCTTCAACAAATGGTGCTGGGAAAGTTGAATCACCGTGTGCAAAAGTATGAAACAAGACCCCTATTTTAGCTTCTGTATTGCAAAGGAAACACTCAACAAAGTGGAAAGATTATTGACAGAATGGGAAAAAATATTTGCAAACTATGCAACTGATAAAGGATTAGCATCCAGAATCAATAAAGAGCTCAAGAAACTCAACAAAACAATCCAGTTAAGAATTCGGTAAAGCTCTTGAACAGGCATTTTTCAAAAGAGGAAATTCAAAAGGCCAACAGACACATGATAAAATACTCAGGATAACTAGCCATCGGAGATGGAAATAAAAAACACAATGAAGTTTCACCTCAACCCAGTTAGAATGGCTCTCACACAGAAATCAAAAGACAATAAATGCTGGTGAGAATGTGGAGAAAAAGGTACCCTAATCCATTGTTGTTGAGAATGGAAACTAGTACAGCCATTGTGGAAGACAGTATGGAGATTCCGCAGAAATCTGACAATCAATGTACCGTATGACTCAGCCATCCCACTCCTGGGAATCTACCCAAATGAAATGAAATCAGCATATGAGTTATCTGAACCCACATGTTTATTGCAGCTCAATTCACAATAGCTAAGATACAGAATCAACCCAGGTGTCCATCAACCAATGAGTGGATTTAAAAATGTGGTACCTATATACAATGGAATACTGCTCAGATATATAAAAGAATGAAATCTTGTCTTTTGCAACAAAATGTATGCAATTGGAATCCATATGCTTAGTGAAATACACCAGTCCCCAAAAGACAAACATCAGATGTTTTCCCTGATTTGCGGTAACTGTGTGTATTTTTCAAAACTGGGTAATCCATACAGGCATACAAGATATATTCAGTAACTGGAAAATTCAGTTAAAATGCCTTCTGCCAAAAAAATACTGTTCACCTGCATGATTGTCTCAGGACCACAATTTCCTCATTCAGACACATCAAAAATGGTGAGTATGTTAATGGAGACACGTGCAAAGTGATACAAATTCTAAAAGGGTATGAATTCTTCTCATCCCATGATTTGGCAGTCATATAGAATTTGGTAGCTATAAAAAGAATTCCTGATTTCAGAGTGCAAAGGAGAAAAAGAAACCTTGTTATCACAGAATTAACCAAAGCTTTGTGATATATTAAAGAATGTCAGACAAGCAAAAAATGTGCATTCAAAAACAAATTTCCTCTTGAAGAAGCTTATAATCTCTATGATCATTTTCCACCTATATCTTATCAATTCATAGCAGTCATGATTTTAAATAGGCTAACTCTTAACTCATTCATATAACAATGAATAACAAATTCCACTTGACCCAAGATGGCTTACTATGATACTGGTGGCACAGGATACCAAAAGATAGACCTAGTAGCAGCTCCTGAATTTTTTTTTTTTAAACACAAAATCTTGAAGAAGAGTCGGGGACATAACTATGTTTATCACAAAGAATTTCATAGACGTTATAGAAAAAGGAATTAAAAGATGATTTTCATTAAAAAGAAAACATCAAATCATACAAACAGAGGGTCTGCAAAAAACTCATGGAAATAAGCCAGACTCAAAGACACAAATACTGCATGTTCTCCCTTATATGTAAGAGAAAATTTAAAAAAAAAGGAAAAGAATTTCATATATCAGTTTTGTTGCAAATATACTGCTTTGTCAAAGTACATTAATATTTTTGTCAAATTGGTAAGTACTTACTATTATAGTTTTACTGACGTTGTGACTATTCTAAAATTTTTGAGTGAAGGTGAATTTCCTTTCATTTGTTTATTGCTTACAGACCTTATGTATTTTCCTGCCAGGCCATGGTTTTTGTTGTTGTTGTTAAACTATTTAGGAGAACCTGAACCCTTAGACTAGTATATAAATTAAAAATCTCAAATACAATAAAATATTAAGTGGAAAAAGAAAAAACTCATGGAGAATGCCTATGATGAAAACTTATTCATGGATTAAAAAATATTTATACCCAAATAAATTTAGCTCCATTTTCCACAAACTTTTTGAAGTACCCCCACAGAAGAATGATTCCGGCTTTAATGTACCTTTTGAAGGATGCAGTAATGTTGAATTATGATTTTTACACAGACAAGAACAGAAACCGCATTCCAAAAAAAATCTGGAGAGTGAACAAAAATACAGGGGCAGACTGCAAATTTCCCAGGACTCCAAATTGATGTAACTATGGTAAGATACTGTTACAAATCACAGTAAATTCTCACTGATCTGGAAGTCACTAACATGGAAACATGAAGTTCACAAATTAAAACACTATCAAGAAGGGAAGGGGGGGGGGAGAGAGAGAGAGAGAGAGAGAGAGAGAGAGAGAGAGAGAGAGAGAGAAAGGAGGCAGGCAGGGTTAGTTCCAGGCAGCAAAAACTACACTGTCAACAAAAATACATGGAAAGTCTTCAAAAAGCCCATGGGAAACACATATTATGAAAAATCATTGATTGGATTTACAAATGTTTGCAAATAAAATTATCTTTTAATTCAATTGTCCACCAACTTTAAGTCCCCTGGTAGATGAAGTCACTTTACTGAGGCGAATAGTAGTCAAAGCATATTTACTAGTAACTATAGTTAATCCTGTACCTGATCTGCAGAGGGGCCAGGCCATATGACTCAAAAATACCCAGCCTCGAAGTGAGATACACAGCAGACCCACAGAATGGAAGATGTCCTAAACAGCACTCTGGCCTCAGAATCAGCCCTTAAGGCATGCGGATCTGGCTGAAAAGCTCATGAGAGTATTTCAGGCATGGAAAGCCAAGACACTCTGGGGGAGAAAAAAAAAAAAAAAAGTGAAAGATCTCCGCAAGTGAGATTCCAGTGGAAAGAACGGGTCATCAAAGAAGGAGGTACCTTTCTCTGAAGGGAGGAGAGAACTTCCACTTTCACCATGGCCTTGTCTAAGTATGATCAGAGTCGGTGAACTCAGGGGGCTTCCATAGCCTTGGCAGCTCATGACAAGAGCCTAGGGTGATTACTGATGCCATAAACAAGAGTGTCAATTTGTTAAGTCAACAACAGGAGTTACTGTGCACTTACTCCTCATGTAGGATCTCTGTCCTTAGTGTGCTGTACATTGAGATTTAATGCTATAACAAGTACTCAAACAGCATTTTTCACTTTATGTTTCTGTGTGGGAGCAAACTGTTGAAATCTTTACTTAATGTATGCTAAACTGATCTTCTGTATATAAAGAGAATCGAAAATGAATCATGATGTGAATGGAAGGGGAGAGGGAGTGGAAAAGGGGAGGGTTGCGGGTGGGAGGGACGTTACGGGGGGGGGGGGAAGCCATTATAATCCATAAGCTGTACTTTGTAAATTATATTCATTAAATAAAAGTTAAAAAATTTAGAAAGTAGGAAAAAAAAAACCCAGCCTCGATTCCCTCATGCTTCTTGTCTAAGAGATATAGAACAGCAAGGAAGCAAAGACAATACAGGGGCCGGTGCCGCGGCTCAATAGGCTAATCCTCCACCTGCGGCGCCGGCACCCCTGGTTCTAGTCCTGGTCAGGGCGCCGGATTCTGTCCCAGTTGCTCCTCTTCCAGGCCAGCTCTGTGGAAGATGGCCCAGGTCCTTGGGCCCTGCACCGCATGGGAGAAGCTCCTGGCTCCTGCCTTTGGATCAGCACGGTGCGCCGGCTGCAGCGCGCCGGCCAAAGCGGCCAGTGGAGGGTGAACCAACGGCAAAGGAAGACCTTTCTCTCTGTCTCTCTTCACTGTCCACTCTGCCTGTCAAAAAAAAAATTTAAAAAAAGACGACATGGGAGCATTCAGGAACATGGATTACAGGGGAGCTGAGAGAGAGAAGCAGGAGTGCACATCTTAATAGAATTAACTTGACTGTGGAGGGTGAGGGAAGGTAGCTGGGAGGAAGCTTCCTCCAATCCAAGCAGAAGGAGCTGCAGAGGTGAAACAGGAAGGAAGAGTGGGAATTCATCACATCAGACCTGAAATTAAGAACAAGCTCATTCATTAGAGAACCAAAGTGAACCATCCCAGCGGCCCTCAACAGAGGAGGGAAGAGAGGTCAAAATGAGACTGGAGGAAGGCAGCAACCAGTCATTCCGACTGAGCACTGACTTTGCTCCAGTGACAAGGGAGCCATTCATGGAAGAAACTGAAGCAAAGATACGACATGAATAGATCCTTACTTTAGAATGATGGCTTCAGTGCATTGTGAAGATGGGAAACCAAAGTGGTAACTGGAAAACCAACATCTGGGAGATGAATCTGGATCAACAGAAGAGGTAACAGTAGCCAGACAGAGGAAGTAGAAAAGGGAGCAGAAGGAAAAGAAGAGTCAGACGAACTTAAAGAAAATAATTTTGCTATCACTATTCATTTACATTGGATTGAACACTGAATTCCTGGAGCTGCCTGGCACTGGGCAAACAGAAGCCAATAAGATACAGAGTTGGCACTGAATGTTTGAATTCTAGGTGTGTTAGTCTGTGACACCCAGTCTGTTTCCAAGATGACATCTCACATAGTGGAAGAGACAGAAAGGCCAATGGGTCTAGCATAAAAGGCCTCTGGCCTTTTTATGAAATCATGGATCCATTCATGAGGCTTTCTCCTATGAGTTAAGCACCTCCTAAATGTCTCACTGCTTCGAAGTTTTTATTTACTTATTTCAGCAACGGAGATGGGAGAGAGAGAGAGCTCTCATCCGCTAGTTCAGTTCCCAAATGCCTGCAGTGGTGCGCACTGGGCCAAGGCAGAACCAGAAACTCAATCCACATCTCCCATGTGGGTGGCAGGGACCCAGCTACATGGTCATCACCATCGCCCCCCAGGAAGTCAGAACTGGCAGGAATTTGCAATCAAGAGCTGGAGCTGAAGATGGAACCCAGGTTCTATGATGTAGGCATTCTAACTATTAGATGAAATGCCTCTCCCACTGGCCATTAAGGATAAATGAATGTATTATGGAGCACACATTCAGACCTTGGCAGGAAGACAGCAGGGGAAGTGGAAGAAAATCCTGATTTCTTAATAAGAATATAGCAGAACAAAGTGCTTAGAGACTGTGTCATCCTCTGCTTCCTGTACCAAGAAGGAAGACCAAGAAAATTATGTTCAAGCTGCTTTTCTGGAATAAAGAGCATGCAGAGTTCGGGACTAACAGTCAAGTTAAAAAGTCTGCATCTAATATTCGGAATTCCCTCCTGGGCAGGTACTTCCTAGCAAAATCAAGAAAATTAAGTTCCTTGGCCTTGGCATGAGGTTGACTGCTAACACGTACGGAGGTCCGGTCTGGGGTTCGAGCTGAATGCCAGTGTTCAGAATCTTCCCAAGGCAATCTTTCCAGACTTCTCCACATTCTTCAAAAGGGAAGAGGCTCAGTGGGTTACAACTGACCGAAAACTTCTTTGACACACCTCCCAAGGAGAGGGGGGCCCATCTCACCTTCCCTTAAATCTGAGCAGACTCTGTAACCACACTGTCAATGGCCAAAATGACTTCGTGCCAGCTTCATGGTCATATCCTAATGAAACTACCAGCGTCCACCCCCCCCCCCCCTTAGAATATTCACTCCTGAAATGCAGCTGCTATGGAAAAAGTGCAACTACCTTGATGGCACCACGCTGTGAGAAGCCCAAGCCTCAGGGAAAAGCACACTAAGATAGCAGTCATGTGCAGAGAGAGGCCCCGGAGAAGTAAGAGGCTGCACATGTGTGTAGATACTATCTTAACCTTCAAGTGCATCTTTCAGCCTCAGTGTGGACCAAAGACAAATCACTCAACATCCTCACACAGGAAGTCATGGGGCCAACGCTGTGGCTCACTTGGTTAATCCTCTGCCTATGGCGCTGGCATCCCATATGAGCGCCAGGTTCTAGTCCCAGTTGCTCCTCTTCCAGTCCAGCTCTCTGCTGTGGCCCGGGAGGGCGCGGAGGATGGCCCAAGTGCTTGGGCCCTGCACCCACATGGGAGACCAGGAGGGAGCACCTGGCTCCTGGATCGGCGCAGCGCCAGCCGTAGCGGACATTTGGGGAGTGAACCAATGGAAGGAAGACCTTTCTGTCTGTCTCTGTTTATAATTCTACCTGTCAAAAATTAAAAAAAAAAAAAAAAGGAAGTCATGAGTTACATAAAATGGTTGTTCTAAATCTAAGTTTTGAGACAGGGAAGCCACTGTTGTGTTAGCAGGTGAAGGTGCCACCTGAGGCACCAGCATCCCACGTGGATGCAGATGACCCAATTGCTTAGGACCCTGCCACCTATGTGGGAGACCCAGATGGAGTTAAAGGCTCCTGGCTTTGGGCTGACCCAGCCCAAAATAGCTCCCTATTGTGGCTCCATTGTGGCCATTTAGGGAGTGAATCAACCAATGGAAGGTCTAACTTTGCAATCAAATATGAAAAAATTAAAAATGTTTATATAGCAACAGAGGACTGGAATAAAATTACAAGTGAACTATAGAGAGAGTTTTTTAGGATACGGACCAAAAAAAAAACTACTTTCATAAACGGGTTGCAACTGACCACAAATTTGAAAACCAGTTTCAAAAGAATGTCCCCTTCACCTCAGTGAAGGCATACCAGCAACAAGAGACCTGGTCAACGATGGCAGGCATGATACAAACTAAGCCACATAAATTATGCATAATGAACAGCTTAGCTACACTTTGAAAACATGCATATGAAACACCTCAAGTTGCACTGGAGTTCACGACATTTCTGTTAACATCTTGTAACATGTTAATTTTAAGTGATTATTAACAAAGATGCCATCAACTCAAAAATTCCATGAACTTTTTCAGTGACAGCCTGTCACTCATATTTAAGCATTGTTTCTGCTTTGCCTAATATATAAGACAACAGAAAGAGCTGGTAGAAAATGAATAACACATAGGCAATAAAAATAAATGGTCTTTTATTTTATTTGCCATGTAATACCAGATTAAGACTTTAGGAGAAAAACAATAGTACTTTGCAACTCCAATAAATTTTCCTCTATTCAATACAACCTTCCTTGTGAAAAATAATTAGTGGACATATCTGCAACAAATTACTGTGACCGGTTATATTAAAGTGCTACTCATATTGCATTTTAAGCTGGTTTCATCTAGTTTTAGGTTACTATATTTACAATGTTCCAACACTAAGCTTTGTAAACAGTGTACAGAAAAGTCTTTCAATTCTGTATTCTGCCTTGAAAGCACCAAATATGGCCAGTTTCCTGTATCTGTTTTTAGAAATACTGTATTCAATAAAATGAAAATGAAGGCACATATACTTTTATATTTAAAAGACATACCATATATGTATAAAATTAGAGGCACATTTTTCATGTCATGTCTATGAATGGATGGGAGTCATTTTCCCATTTTGCTACACAATCATTAGACTGTGTCCTGAACGTTCCCAATGTATTATTGCACATTTTTCAAAGTTAATACATATAAAGGTATCTTATTCTTTTGTGTCTGAGTAGCAAGATACAGTATGCTGTGCTGTATTTAAACACAACCCTATTCAATAACATTGGGAGGCGTCCGGCGTTTCCTCCTTTACCACTAATGTTATAATGAATTACTCCTAATATACACATAACATGAGCTACTATTCAATATATCTAGCAGTATAAAATTATGAAAGTTCTGAGTACATACATGTAACTCAGATACTCACTGAATCTTGCCTACATGGAGATACTGGTACAAAGTCAATTCTAATGGCAAGAGTTGATTTTATTTATAGGTATGATAATGGTATCAAATGTTTTAGACTTGCCATCGTCTGATAGATGAGAAGTTAATATTTTGCTGAGTTTTATTATTTTCTTATGAATGAAGAGCTACCTGTGCTCCTTATTCTAGGAATGCTCTGCTTATATTCTTTGTTCATTTGTAACTGAACGATAAGGTTTTTACCTTTTGCTTTCAAATAATTAAAGAAATTAGCTCTCTGGCTATAAAAGGAGTTCTACTACAAATTATTTTTCCCAAATGACATTGGTTGTTTTTAACTTCCTTATGGTGGCTTTTGTCATAAGAGTTTTGAAAATATGCTGAATTATTAACCTTCCCTTCTACACTGACACTTGTAGTTGTGGGGACTCCTTGACTGACTTCAACATGTCTACTACTGTGCTCCACAAAATGCAAAAGACTTGACTTTGTTCAAATGTCATTAATAAAAAATAACTGCTGAGAAAACCTTCATAGAATAAAAATGTCTTTTAAGACCTTATTAATCATTTATTTCCAGTAACATGATTCAATGATAGCACTTTATTTTAAAAAGTTTCTGTATATAAAAAGTGCACTTATTTTGGGAATACTATGTAATGTTTTATCACATGGATCCATGGTGCAATACTCAATCAGGTAAATTGTCAGGGAGACAATTTCTTTACACTAAACAATAGAATTTAACAATTTTTGATGATGTTAAATGTTTTTAAATAACTTATGAAAGTTTCTGAAGACAGCAAGGACCAATCAAGCAATTAACTTTTCTTTACATTGACAGCATCCAAAAAATTGCGGCTTCTAGTTTTTGAAGAAATATATCAAAAATTAATACCATCATCACCTTATTGTCAATAGAACCAAGGAACTTTCTTAAAATTTGTATTTAATGAATGCATTTCTACATAGAAACAACTTTAGGAATACAGTGGTTCTTTCCCCGTTACCCCTACCCTCAAGCTCCCATCCCACCTCCCTCTCCCATCTCCTTCTTCATTAAGGTTCATTTTTAGTATGACTTTATATGCAGAGGGCCAACTCCATGCTAAGTATAGACTTCAACAATTTGCACCCATGCACACACACACACAACATAGAGTACAGTTTGGGGAAAGAATTTGCAGTCGATTCTCATTACAATTCATTATGGACAGAGGTCCAACATGGAGAGCAAGTGCACAGTGACTACTGTTGTTCCTTTAACAATTAACACTTTTTTTATGATCATCCGAGGCTCTTGCCATGGGCCACCAAGGCTATGGAAGCCTTTTGTGACCATAGACTCCAACAGTATTTGGACACGGCCATAAGTAAAATGGATGTCTCTCCTCCCTTCAGAGAAGAGTGTCTCAAGGAACTTTTTGTTTCTATCTATTTTTTTTTCTTCCTAATTTATTTACTTGAAAGGCAGAGCTACAGATAAAGAGGGAGGCAGGGACAGAGTGAAACCTTCCATCCTCTGGTTTACTCCCCAAATAGCTGCACTGGCCAGAGCTGGGCCAATCAGAACCTGGAGGCTCTTCCCAATTCACTCATATAGTTTCGGGGCCCAAGCACTTGGGCCATCTCCCACTGCTTTCCCAGACCATTAGCAGAGAGCTGGATCAGAAGTGAAGCAGCTGGGACATAAACCACTGCCCATATGGGATGGTGGCACTGCAGGCTGTGCTTAATCTGGTATGTCTCAGCACAGGCATCTAGTTTCAAATTTTAAAAATAGGAGAGGGAAGAGGAAGAGGGGTGGGAGTGCGGGCAGGATGGTGGTTACGTGGGAGCAATCACTATATTCCTAAAGTTGTATTAGGAAAAGCATGAAGTTTGTATTCCTTAAATAAAAATTTTCTGGGGGAAAAAGAAATCAAGACAATTTCTTGGGGCCAGCAATGTGGTACACAGAGGGTTAAGCTGCCGTCTGCAACACTGGCATTCCATGAGCTTGAATTCAAGTTTTAGCTGCTCTATTTCCAATCCAGCTCCCTGCTAATGCGCCTGGGAGAGCAGCAGCAGCTGTGCAAAAGTGTTTGGCCCAGATGGAGTATGGCTTCCACTTAGCCCAGGCTGGGTCACTGTGGCCATTTGGGCAGTGAACAATTAGATGGAAGAACTTGGTCTCTCCCTCCAACTCTGTAATTCTGCCTTTCAAATAAATATTTTTAAAAAAAGGCGGGGCGGGGAGACAATTTCTTTCTTTACACTAAACAATAGAATTTAACAATTTTTGATGATGTTAGATGTTTTCAAACAACTGTTATGAAAGTTTCTGAAGACAGCAAGGACCAATCAAACCAAGTCAACATCTGGGAAAATCTACAGTGGATCACAGCTTACTTACACATTTCCTGTTTTCTTTCCATTATGTACTTGAATATATAACCTTGAATTTTACAGATGAATCGACTGATTCATTTTAACATTATAACATCACCTTCCTGGATCAGCAACTATAGAACTGCAACCTGATCTTAAGGGTTGCTTACTTCCCCAAATATTTATATATTTTTGTAATCCCCTTTTGTTGGACACTATAGTTTTTATTTTCATGGAATACTAAAATCACTTTGATGTATTCTTATGTACATATATAACTATGCTTGCACTGTTTTGTTATCTTCAAAAAATTCAAAAACTGGAAAACATACCAATTTTAACATTTTTTAGACTGTCCTCCAGGAAAACTGTCACCAGTTTACCTGTGACTACCTGCATTCATTTTACGTGTTCATGCCAAAATCAGCACTGGTTATCAAATATGTTAATCCTAAAAGGGAAAAAAAATGGTATTTCCCTATTTTAGCATGCACTATCAAGAGTTTAAAAAATAGAATCAAACCCTCATGTCCAATTCCACCAACGCAAACCACCTCTCACTGTAGACAAGGGCCTGAAGGTTGTCCACAACCCTGGAAGATGCGCAGCTAGTGCATTCCACCCTTTTTAGCTGGTGATTCCATCATGCCATGAACTCTTTCCTTCTTGGTGGATTACAATCCTATGCACGTACGGGTTGAAGAGCAGGGTTTGGCCCTGCAATCTTCAGGAACAACACGGGTAGGGTGTCTCAGATGTTCATGTATGGGAAGGAAGACGCCGTGCTGATGTAGTGTCCCATCCCACAGTTCTTCAGTACTTTTCACAGGTATGTTTCAGCCCGCGAGCTTTCATCGAAGGATATCAAAATGTGACCGTAGTGTCTCCCCTGCCAGGGACAGATACAGTTCATATCTGAGTTCCCTTGCTTTAAATACTACTGTCAGGATTATCACTGAAATCTCTATATAAGATCACCTCCAATGCTAAAAAACGATCTACTTAAAAAGGCACAGGACTTCTAGGTGAGTAGGTTGAGCAGGAAAAAGAAATGAGAATGAAATTTCAATGGTGTTTTGGGGGGCGGGCGGGGAATATTCTCAATGGTTTGGAAGTGGGGCCTCTATTAAAAGCACTTGCACATGTGTGGATGCCGGCAGCTAATTTTCAGCCATCAAATGCATAAGTGTATTTATGCTGTTTTCAACTTGTCTGCTTAGACAAGGCTAATTACATATATGAACATTCTGTTGTTTAAAGCCAGTGGAAAGAAATACCCTCACCAGAATAACTTGAAATCTCAAGACATAAACCTATTTGAAACAACCTTTTAGGTATTTTTAGAATCTTTTCCCATAAAATGAAATATAAACATTGTCTACCTACTGAATATAAGGGGTTCTGCTGAAAACAAAAACCACAATGAGCTGCAAGCTTTTGATAATCACAAAAGAGACTGCATAGATTTGAAATCTAAACAAAAAAAGCATTTAGAGAACAAGTTCTCACCCATTTTTCTCAACAGGCTGCATACGATTCTCCCAATTACTAAACTATGATTCTCACTTCCATCAGACACAGAAGGTGGGAACATAGGAAATTTGACCATTTCTAAATAATCATGCCAAAATTTGTACAAGTATGAACTGCTTTTCAGAGTCAATTTTGACACAAGAAATTTTGAAGTCAAAATCAGGAGGGCTGAAAGGTTTATTTTCCCCCAGCGTTTTGTAAACATATTAAGTTTTGTACATTTTTGAACTTATTAATAGAAATTATTAATTCACTAAACACATATTGATAGAGCCTTTAGGATGTGCTAGGCACTTTTATCGAAGATACAAAAATGAATCGCCTAGACAAAGACACCAGCCCCCACAGGAACGTACTTTAGTGGAGGCACCAGACTGCATTGAGTTTTTGCGTGTCTGTTGTCACCTAACTTAATCCTGAGACAGAACCCCACTGTGTGACTACACTACAATTTCCTTATCCATGCCCAACTTAATGGATGATTGAATTACTCCTAGTGTTTCTTTATACACACTTGTATGATAAGCATTCTTGTACATACAATTTGGTGCCCAAGTGCAAGTTTTTCTGGAACTCTAGCAGTTTCTAGATTCTTTCTGAAGGTCTAGAAATTGAAAATGCATCCATTGATAATGCAAAACCTGTTGCATGCTTTGTTCTGACACTGCAGTGTTGGTGTAAAAATCAAGGGTGTGTGAAACTTGCTGCACTGCTGCACAATTCAAACAAAGACGCCCAACTCTCATAGTGATCACTGTCTTCTCCCATCATAGGTGCAGTTGGGTCCTTAATGACAGTAAAAATCATTAGTTTTATTAGGCATTTCCCTTGGATATCTTTTTTAAAAATGTATATGTATGTGTGTGTGTGCATGTGTGTGTATAAATAAAGATGTTCAGAGGAAAGAGCATTTAGCCTATTAGTTAAAACGTCCAAATCCCACTTCAGAGGATCTGGTTGCTCCCAACACCAATCCCTGATTCTAGCTTCTTGCTAATGCAAACCCTGAGGGCAGCCATGATGATCAAGTAATTTGCTCCCTGTCACCGACTTCGAAGACCTGGATTGTATTCCTGTTGGACTTCTAGCAGTAATGGATAATGGCACTCACGTTACCTGCTGTCCAAATCCTGAAGGAATCACATCCCAAAGTTAAGAGAACAAGCTCTTAGTGGAGGAAAAAATTAAACCAATTATGCTATCAACAAACATTTTAAGCATATGTGGAAGAGAGCTTCCACCTCACTTCTGAGAATGCACATTAGCTGTAAAAAAAGAAACTATGCATGTGTTTTTAATTAATATAGATGACTAGGGAATGTCACATGTCCAGCATCACATATGCAACGTCCTTCTCCAAGTACAACAAAGTTGTTTGCATTTGGTTGTGAAGCCTCTAACAGAACAGCTGGACGTACACACTACAAACCCAATTCATGGGCACAGGATTGGCTGCAGAGCCACTGCAGCTGCTACTCATGGGCCCAGGCTCTGTGCTGGCAGTCTGCCACAAAGAACCTTCCTCTGCTTCAAATGCACTGAGTATTTTATCTTGTCACAATTGATGCAACCTGTTGATCGCATTCACATTACAGGACTCGCGGGCCATTTTACCAAACATTAAGCTGTTCCTCACTATCCTTTTAATAGTGGTGAGCGTTGCTCTTGCATTTGCCCAAATTTAGTTCAACTTTTGCCAAGCTTCAATTAACCTAGAGAGTAATGGCTGATGCGCTGTAACACCTAAATTGTCTCATCTGCATTGATGTATTACATGACTCTGAAGAGTTCTGATGTGGATTCACAAAAACAAACATAAGATAGAAAAAAGCCCACCTTTGACACCAACAATCACCAGAAAGGGGCAAAAAAGTGTATATGAGGCAGTAGTCAGGTTTACTGTGCTGTCCCTCCCAATGGTGACGGTCATTGGAACAATAATGGAAGATTAACATTTGGAACAAAAACTATGTGAAATCAAAATGAGCAACTCATTCCATTGTACAGTCAAGGCCATGAGACAAGTCTTTCTAATGTTTGGTTGCGCTAAACACCACACATGGCAACTTCAAACTTCTTGCATATATAAAGCTATAATATAACACCAATTAAGTAGTAGTCACACACATACTTTTAATTCAAGGTTTTTTTTTTTTTTCCTGAAGATGCTCATTGATAATTTTTCTCTTCAACATTCTCTGCATTTTCTTCCGACAAGCCCATTCCAACTTTAGTTCACGTACTTACTGTGAAAGCACATACCGAAGGAAGCAGAACAGTTTGCCTATTTGAAGATGAAGTTTCACTTGAAATCCTATACATCAAAGCTTTACAAGGACTCTCCCAAGACATTCATGGGCAACACTCCTGCATCTTCTGGGGTGTCCATTCCTTTCTACGGGATTAAATTGTCAATTACTCACTGTCATTTAAACAGTCTCTATCTTATCTCGTGGGCAAATCCACTGGAGGAATGCCACTGCCTCCCACACAGCACTTCTACGTCATAATAGTATTCTGGCTTCTATTTAAGGACTTGCCTTACCCTGGAGCTGGAGAACATGTCTCCCATCCCCAGGGGGAGTGCACAGAGTAGAAACAAGGCACTAGGCAAAGCAAATGGCTTTTGCATTTATTTCTTTTTTCTCCTTCAGGAATTTCAGCATGCTAAAGTTTGCTTGGGATTAATCCAAAGAAAATCATGCACCAGGACCCAGGAGGTTAAGACAGACTGCTATTTATAGACACGTCCAGACACTATAGGCCACTAGAAATTAAATGTGCAAATCTTCTTTATCTTTCAACTGCTTGGTAGATGCTCTTCATAAAGAGATGACTCTGCTTTTTAACTTAATTTTTTTCTGTCAGTTCTGTATTAGAATCATAAAAATCCCTGTTCCTTACTTTGGACATTATCCATTTTATTAGGCACTTTCATGCATGAGTTTTTATTCGGTGGTTGAGGTTAAAAAAAAAAATCTAAAATGTGTTTCATATCCTTTAAATTTTTGTGAGCGCTCAGAACATTTAAAATAAAAGTTTATAGCAAAGCCAGAGATATAAAGTGGACATCGTGTGTTTCTGAGCACAGGGCTAGTCACTCTTCTCCCCATGCCTGACACTGTCAACGATGATGAAAATTCCTTTCCTGCATATAAGAATTTTTTTTAGGAAAAAATACATTTATTTATTTGAGAAAGAGAGAGGGGGTGGGGAGGGGTGAGGAGGGATGGGGAGTGGGAAAGCTCCCATCTGCCAGTTCACTCAACAAGCAGGGACCAAAGCCTGGCGCTGGAAACTCAGGGGAGGTCTCCCAATAGGTGGCAGGCACCCAGTCCATTTCAGCCAGCACGGATTCTCCTACCCCCCCACCTCCCCACCCCCCTGAGTCTGCATTAGCAGGAAGCTGGGGTCAGGAGCTGGCGCTGGGTTTCAAACCCAGACACTCCACTACAAGGCACAGCGGTCTTCACTACTGGTCCAACCACCTGCTCCAGAAATCCCTCTTTAAATTAAAATGAAAATGCAGTCAGGAATTTACTAACGCTGACATGTCATTCCAAGCAGAGCACATGGCAAGAGTTTTATGTCTAGAAAAGTCTAGAACAAGAAGAATCACACAGTAGGAAGCTTTTTTCTGTAAGTCCTCTTGGAAGGGCTCAAGTACTCTGCAGCAGGCACTTTTTCTGCCGTTCTGTGTCAACTTGTTTTTTCTTTTAATGCGAGTGAGGAGGGTCACGGACAATTCTCAAAAAAAAAAACAACTTATTAAAGGAAGACACAGCAGGTCAGGAATCAACGCGGGCATTATGAAATGTAAATAGCACTGACTACAATCAAATATAATTAGATTACAAGCTTTCTTTCCAGCTCACACATGGAATAAAATGTCCATTTTTAGGTCAATGTCTGTGATTGAGCAAATTCAGAAGTTAATATATAGATTAAACTTTGCCATATTTGAAACATTACATATAATTGAGTTTTACCATGTAACCCTTTTTGGCATTTACTACTGCAAACCCATTACCCAATAGGCCAGAGGCATGAGAAGATCACCATTACATTATTTCAACACATACACACACACACACACACAAACACACACACGCGACTTATCTAAGTATTAATACTTTTCCAAGCTATTAAATGCTAATATAATATGGAAATCATCTCATTTTTAAACTCCCCATTCTTAATTTTCTGTCCCCTGGACCCCATGTAACATTTCTATTCTTTTGAAAGATGAAATATAAATGGCTTGAGACATCATAGGACTGGATAACCATTCAATAAAGCCAAAGATGCAGTGCAGTAAACCCCTTTATGAGACTGTAGTAGTTGGAGATGAAATTGTAAATGGGGAAGTGAAGATTGCTTTGATTTAGAAAATCGTTGCCATTAAGCAGTTTACAAAGAGCCTACTGTTTCTGCATCATTATCCACAATGTGTCAAAGTCAGCATTTTCACAATATTTAAAGCACTCCCAACTTCCTCATAAATATCATTTATACTCCTGCACAGCCATTCAGCATATCAAGGGGCATCATTCACAGTCTGCTGTGTAGCACACCGTTTGTTAGGTCCGGCACCCCGAGCCTATGCATGCGAACCTGAGATAAAGATATGAAAAGGAGAAGATTCTCCCCAAGAGGAATCACGGAGATCATGCCATTTTACTGCTAAATTTGACCCAGGACCCAGGCCACTGCATTTCTTTGTGTGGCCAGTAGCCCCAGGGCTCAGCTGGGCCTTGTGTGTGCAGCAACATCTTGCTGGCTGGCGCCGCGGCTCAGTAGGCTAATCCTCCGCCTTGCAGCACTGGCACACCGGGTTCTAGTCCCGGTCGGGGCGCTGGATTCTGTCCCGGCTGCCCCTCTTCCAGGCCAGCTCTCTGCTGTGGCCCGGGAGTGCAGTGGAGGATGGCCCAAGTGCTTGGGCCCTGCACTGCATGGGAGACCAGGAGAAGCACCTGGCTCCTGCCTTCGGATCAGCGCGGTGTGCCGGCCGCAGCGAGCTGGCCACGGTGGCCATTGGAGGGTGAACCAACAGCAAAGGAAGACCTTTCTCTCTGTGTCTCTCTCACTGTCCACTCTGCCTGTCCAAAAAAAAAAAAATCTTGCTACCAAGAAACTATTTTAGATGAGCAGGTGTCTCATGGACCAGCAAGGCCATTCATTTTTATTTGCTCTTTGTCACAAGAGACTTCCCCATTTTTAACAAACCTAAAATGGTGTTTTCCTGCCTCTGTACCCATGTAAATCCCAGCAGAGCTATTTCGAGTCACTGCCTCCCACAGACGCTGGTCACAGCTTCCCTGAAATTCTCTAGTGTTGGCCAATCAAACTGACTTTGATAAGCAACCTTCAGTAGAATTCAGATGGGTCCTTTATGAAATTCTTGTCTCCAGTCTTTGAGGATACAAATCCTACCGGGCGATAGGGAAACAAATGCATTTATGTTCAACACAGCAAGGCTACAGAACTGTAGGAAAAAGTGACTTTTTGTTTTCAGGTCTCTGCAACAGAGACTACCCTAGATGAGATGCTTACAAGATAAAAGGGAATCACTTATCAAAGAAGGATTTCCATTTCTTCATTAAAACTGTCATGCTTCGAGTAGCGAATGTCACAGTGTCATGTGCTTAAAAGAAAATGCCAAACCGGGAAATCATTCCCAGATAAATGGGTAACTACTTCTACCTCATAAACATTCTTTCAAAAAGTTAGGGAAAGCCTAAAACCTCAATCAAAAAATAGGTCACAAGTCATTCACCAAATTAAAAAGACTGTGTGTCATACAAAAAGTGTTCAATGTTAATAGTGATCCAGGAAATCAGATGTTTTACAAGATATTTATCATTTGCCTAACAGAGTAACAGAGATTAAAATAGAATGATGACTTCTAATGTCTTGGAGTTCCTGGCAAAATCACTATAACCCATGAATTGTTGAAAGATAATTTGGCAGCATATCTCAAAGTATTTGAAAATTGTAATGTCTGACCTAGGAATTCCACTTTTAAGAATTAGCCCAGGGGCCAGCATTGGCTTAATGGGTAGAGCTGCCACCTGACACTCACACCAGTTCGAGTCCTGGCTGCTCTATTTATTTTATTTGAAAGACAGAGTTACAGAGAGGTAGAGACAGAGAGAGAGGTCTGCATCCCTTATGTAAGTGCCTGGTTCGAGTTCCAGCACCTCCCCTGGGTCCCAGCTTCTTGTAAATGCTCACCCTGGTACTCAAGAGATGGCTCAAGTAGACGGGTTCCAGACACCTCAAAGCGAGACCCTGACTGGGTTCCTGGCTCCCTCTTTTGGCTTGGGCTAGGTCACTGTAGGTATCTGGGGTATGATCCAGCAAATGAGAGATCTGTCTGTCTCAATGTCTTCTTGTCTCAAACACATAGAAACAAATACGAAACACAAACAGAGGTGTAACTTCAAGTACGACCTCCCCATTTGAGGCAGCAAAGAAAAGGGAGTTGGGCAGACTGAAGGAGAAACCTTGTTTTCTGACTCCTCACTCAAAACAATGCGCACCTTGATGCTGGCTAATAGTTCCCTGAAGGGCGGCCTTCAGATAGCAGTGGCCATCTCACCCGGGAGCTTGTGGGAACCCACCTTCTTCGGCCTCACCCCAGAGCTGCGGGGCCAGAGGCTGCATGTGGACAGAACCTTCAGGGAACCACTGCTCCCAAGACTGGTTTCCAGTTGCCCAGAATGTCACAGGACTGATGATAGAGGTCAAGTGTCACAAGGTCTGCAGCCATGTTTGCAGCAGCGTCACCTTCTCCGTGGGACACAGGCAGAGAGAGAAGACATCTGGTACACGTTGTGCACGTGGAATCTAACTGGAGGTCCTACAACACAATAGGCTGGTGCTCGGGTACGTGGACTTTCACTGAACATCATAGGTTGTCTTTAGGCCAATGGTTTGCATCAATCCATGGAACACCACTCTAGACATCTTCAGCATTGAATAAATGGTGGTATGGCAGATCAGACATCTACCCAACAACGTGTGAGCAAAGGCTTAGTTTTCACCAACCAAACTGGTGGCTAGTTTTGATTGCACCCCAATTATCAGCAGACAACTGGCTCCCGATAGTGGATCTGAGGGTTGTCATTTCCCCAGACAAACCAGAGCAGCCCACGCCCACCATCTTGTAAGTCAGAAGGTGACACAGCTGACAGATAGACTCATCATGTGGTCACTCAATAGAGAACCAAGTCCCACACAGTGAATAAGCATTTGGGGAAGGAAAGGGCTCTTCCCAGGTTCAGTCTGTCCCTGAGGCAAGCTCACATCTACCCAGGATTCTAAGGTCGCACGGAAGCTCAGAATTCATACACCCTGACTCACTCAACTGTGTATTGTTTACAAAAATTCCTATAGATGAGCTCCACTGGTCCCTGAAGTTCCATGAAGAACTCTGTTCAGACATCAGATAACCTGGGAAGAAATCACTTCGGTGCTGCAATGGTAAATTAAAGTTTTCAGAACAGTACAAGAGAGCAAAGAGCTGTGAACTAACAGGGAAAATTATAAAATCTATAGTTAGTCTACAATGTTAATACAGCCATTCACATGACAGTAAGACTGTAGTATTTGACATTTTGTCCTATTCTCCCTGTAGAAAACAGAAAATTGTTGCATAAACAATCCACACATTTTTTTAAATGCTTTTGGTCTCAGAAAGCTGAAAAACCTGTAATTGTCTCATTTTTAAAGTATTAGTTGACTGCCTTAAGTTTTACTACTGATTTCATTTGCAGAAAATAGTTGTCACACCTCCGGTCACTTGTTAGGAAGATGCTTAGTCATTATTTCTCCTATCAAAGACATGTTTTTTCTACCCAGTTATGATAACTTGCTTCTGAGTTCTTGTGTACAGATTGTATCCAGATGACAGAAGAGAAACAATAATTATCAATAAATACTAATCAATGGCTAATGGCATAGGAAATGATCACCTCAATCAATCTGAAGTTTGTCCTCTTTGCAAAAACTCCCCGGGTCACACCATCCTGAGTTTGGCTGTTTCCCTCACTCCTAACCTTACTTCCTCGACCTACATGGGTATCCGAGGGACAGATGAAGAACTGAAACCCAGGCAACCCCCTCAAAGAGAAATGTTATTGAATAGTCCTGTTTCCCATTTGGGTACATATTAAGAATGGGAAATAAATTCTCTTAAATTTGACAAAATCAATTTTGAGTATTTATAAAATCAAGACTAAATTAAAATGCGAAAAACACTGAATTATTCCACTTGTAGAAAATTGGTGGGATTTTTCTACTGAGCAGTATAGTTTCTGAAAATTGAAATCTTTATGATTGGCTTGTGTTAACAAAGAATAGAGCTGAGTATCACAGATAGGTGTATTTACATTGGTCATAACCAAAGGTGGGCTCCCAGGTTCTAAAACCAAGTCTTTTTAAGGTAAGCAAGATGAGATTCAGGAAAACATTCTACTTTTCTGAAAATTTCTTTTCATCTCAGGTAGGTGGATGTCAAGAGAATATATTTTTGGTCAAAATAATTTTTATCCACCTAATATCAGATTTGAATATTCTGGCCCCTGAGTTTCATGATTAGTAATAAGTCACCAATGCTTTATCTCCCCTTGTATGGCTATTACTGATCAACTCCAAGGTCACAAGTCAGAGTCCTAGTTGTTCTCCATGCTCTGTAAGCTGGCATACACATACTCGGTTTTACTCCTAAGTGTCCTTCTCAAATAACAAACACATTGCAAAAACCGAAGCCATTAATTCTGGGCCGGGTCCCAGAGACAATGCAGAAACAAGCTCTCAGGAAGTGACAAGGGGAAGATTCCAAATCATTCCACGAACCACACACAGATACCGTCTGCAATCCCCTTTGAAACTTTATTATCTTCATCCATGCTTTGAAGCCCTCATGTGCACCCTGAAACACACCAAACCAGTGATCACACGTCACCAGGAAAGCAGCTAATTACACAGAATAAGCACAGCTCTGTCACATGCAGCCATTTGGCGTGCCATTCTTCTGTCAGTCAGCAGTACATCTTCCATGACTCCATATGGGGTGTCTAACACCAAGGCACCCACTCCCAAGAAAATTTCTGCTCAGAAATGCATATTCCTGCCACAAGACAACTTTCTATACTGTTGTGACAAAGTGCTTTTGCATTATTTTCATGGGAATGGGGACTGATAAGGGTTCACTGGAAAACCCGCTCCCCCTCATCTTCTAACGCATCTCCAGTCTAATGCATTCCAGCCAACACCCACCCTCTCCTGCACCAGCACATCACCACTCCACCTTCGCAAACCCGCCGTGTGCTCTGTTCCTCATTCCTTCAATTCTCTTCCAACTTCTGATGCCCTGCAAAAGTCCTAGTTATCTTTCAAATGCCAAATCCAGCAGCCTTTTCTCTGGATTCTTCATTGTGAGCTTGAAGAAGAAACAGAAGGAGAGAAAGTGAGGAGTCTCACTATATTCTGTCACTGGCCGACCCACCATGTTCACGGCCTGGTAATATTAAAAGTGATGGTGGCCGGCGCCGCGGCTCACTAGGCTAATCCTCCACCTTGCGGGGCCGGCACACCGGGTTCTAGTCCCGGTTGGGGCGCTGGATTCTGTCCCGGTTGCCCCTCTTCCAGGCCAGCTCTCTGCTGTGGCCCGGGAGTGCAGTGGAGGATGGCCCAAGTCCTTGGGTCCTGCACCCCATGGGAGACCAGGAGAAGCACCTGGCTCCTGCCATCGGATCAGCGCGGTGCGCTGGCCGCGGCAGCCATTGGAGGGTGAACCAACGGCAAAGGAAGACCTTTCTCTCCGTCTGTCTCTCACTGTCCACTCTGCCTGACAAAAAAAAGGGGGGGGGGGGAGGACTCATCACTTTTCCGTGATATTAGCCAAGGGGTGGCTGATACTGAGACACTAGATGTTCTCTGTGTACACTTTGGTCTAGCCCAACATGCAGCACGCAACTCTTGGTAAGTACTAAAGAATGAAGGAAGGAAGGAAAGGAGGGGTGGAGGGGCAGAGGGATGCCTCTCTATTTGCACAGAGCTTTGTAGTTCAGAGTAGACTTACAGCCTGATAGCAATACACGGTTCACCACAGCCAAGTGTGAGATCGATCTCATCACTTCCTGAAATTCTGTATCTGCCAACTCAGTTATCAGAAAGACATTTTTAGTGTGACTTGTGATATTCAATATCCTTTACAAAGCGATAGTCGTTAAAATGCCCCAAAAGAGTGGCAGACGCAGCCCTTGGCACTTACAGAACTGTACCAATAGAACCAATACAGATTTACTACCTGGTTGCTTGCAGGGGCTTAATTCTGTATAGGCAAGGAATGGGGCTCAGGGAAGGAGGTCAGAAAACATTTTATAAGGCAGGACAAGGCTGCAACATGGAGAAGATGGGACGGGGTAGAGGTCAGATGCAGGCAAACAGCAGGACAAAGCTTTGAACAAACCAGAACGTGTGTATAAGGTGAGGCAGAAGCAAAGCAGACATAAGTCAGAGAAGGGCGCCCAAACTCTGCTCACCCAGAATCCTGATCTGCCCGCTCTGGCCTTGGGCCAATCCTGCAATGGGTATTTAGTACAAGACAAAATCTCATGGTCACTGGAAAAAATCAAAATAGAAGGTTTTTACCCACTGCTACCCTGGCTCAAATGATCTGGTTCTCAAATCCATCTTCAGGAATCAAATACAGCCCCCTCTTGCTCACACACGTGCACACCACACAGTCAAGAAACAAACACTGGCAAGAATTAATATTGATGAAAGTTTCATTCAATTTTCAGACTCATATCAACTGCCCAGTACAAATGAAAAAACAAAAACCCATGAACAACAGCAAATGTGATCATTTAGAAAACCAACGCTTGCAATCTATGCTGTGAGGCTATGTTCTAGTCAACTCTCTCCTAAAGCAGAGTGCATCACCTTTGTGTTAAACAGTCCTTTACCGCCTCAGAAACTGAGTGCACACACACACAGGCATTCAAAAGGCCAATGGATGAAAGCTGGTAGGTGTCACCTTGAGTTTTTTTCAAAATGGTGAAGTATCTCTAATGATGAATACTCTACAATCATTTTAATAGAATCATTTGCATTCTGCCAACATGTTAAAGCAATGAGAAAGCCAAAGGCAAATTAAATTTTTACTGTATGCCAATCCATTTGGATAATGCAGAAATGAAATATTATCCCAAACACAAATATTTAATCACTTACAACCTCGACAGTAATAACTAAAAATATGATTACCACTTCGGAAAAACTGACATTAAGCCACCAGTGGACTTCCTTGGCAATCTGATTTGGGATTTTTTTTTTTATTGAAAAAGGAAAGATATTCTGTCTATATATGCATAGAATGAGTTTTTCACAAATTTTTCTAACAAAGATGATCAGATCTTGACTTTGAGAGAAAATGTTTATTCAAGTGACTTACTGAAGGGAGCAAAATTCAATGTACATTGCGTACCACACCAGAATACTAACAGCATTCGCCCACAGATTGGGGCATAGTCTCTTAACTCGGTAGGCAAAGCTAATTGCGTTGCAGATGATTGCAAGCGGAAGTCAATATGTGTACATCATCCCAGCAGAGCCACTGAACAGGCTAACTGCATCCAACCCACTGTCTTATAACAATAACGGAAATACAGAGCCAGCACTGTGGGGTAGTGGGTTGGGCCTTTTCCTTCAAAACTAACATCCTATACGAGCACCACTTCATGTCCCAGCTGCTCCACTTCCAATCCAGCTCCCAGCCAATGACTTGGGGAAAGCAGAAGATGGTGCAAGTGTCTGGGTACCTGCCACCCATGTGGTAGACCCAATGAAGAGACCAGGCTCAGCCCTGGCCATAGCAGTCATCTGGAGAGTAAACCAGCAGATGGAAGACCACTGTCTCTGCCTGTAACTCTAACTTTTAAATAAATAAATCCTAAAAAATAGAATGTAAAGAGAACATTCTCTGTGACAGCAAGACCTAAACAGCATCAAATAGCCCCCGTCTGAGAATCCTCACAGAAGACTATCAATTTTTATTGAAAAGCTATTAGCAGGAATCTTGGAAACTGCTACCCCAAAATTACCCAAAAACCATCTCTTGCACACTGCTGGGTGTTAATGCTACAGTAAACGGGCAGAGCCAGGAGTTCACTGGACACACTGAGGTCTCCTCAAGTGTGCATCTGAAAAAGACCAAATTAAAATCACTCAGCAACTCAAGTCTGTGATGTATTACATCAGAACTGATAACCACTGCAATATTTCTAAATCATTACTCTCCTATAATGGGGTCAGCATTTTGAATATTACCCAGGGAAAAGCAGCTAGCCATATAAATAAGTAAATGTGTGAACAATGCAAACAACAGTCTGAATACAATAGTGCACAGTGTCAGTGGACACCAGTTGGTCACTAGCATCCAGCTGTGAGCTGAAAAGGCAAAAGCAGGTGACAAGTCAAGTGCAGCAGCAGAGGCAACGTCACATACAGCTGTACCGAGAAGGAAACTCTTCAACAATAAAACCAAAAGAAATATCACCATGCCTGTGCCTGTGCTTTGTGTCTGCCAAAACATCTCCTCCCCGCAAGGGTCCTCTCTAGAGTGCTACTCACCAGTTGAGAGGGAAAAACAAACCTGCACGCTACTCACGTCTGGGCAGGTTTTGAGCAGAAACAGTGTGGGCAGTGCCCTGTTCACTCTGACGCTCTATCAGTGTGGACAGCCTGAGTGGGCAGCTCCATCTCCTGAAATGACAAACCTGATCCCCACGGCTGGTTCTCAGCAGTCAGACGGATAAAGGTAGCAGCACTGAATCCAGACTCCTACACAAATACCCTAAAAATCTACCCCCTTTGCAGCACATACAAAATTATCCATAGACGTCATTTACTAGTGATTTCAACTCAACTTTACATGGTAGGGAGTGTCTGGATGGTTAAGGAAGCACCTTGTCAGGTACTTCCTATAAAAATGGATCTCTACCTCCCTATAAAAATGGATCTCTATCACCAACTCACTTAATGCATTATGCATTCTGTGTGTTTTAATGTATGAACAGTTGCTCAGAAAGTGGGAGCTCTCAATTTAACCAAGGGCTAACCGCTTATTATGCTATGGATTTCACTAGCTAATAGTCATGCACACACCTTATGTTACAAGTAAATATATCTTTCCAAAATAGTTTTTATTTGACCTATTAGATTGCATGATCAAATTATCATGGATTTTCCTGATAAACAAAACTTAGAAACTGTAAAACTAAGATGTCTTAAAGTACTAAAATTGCTAGCCTTAAAAAAATAAGATAAAATAAGTAAGATAAATAAAAATAAGATAATAAAAAATAAGATTTGGAATTTTTTCTAGAAGTTAGGCACAGGGCTAAGTGGTTCACCTGACTCATTTACTCCTCCCAAAATACTGCCCTTTATAGCAGGTAACAGGTCACACGACTACAGCAGAGTCCTAAGTTAGCAGGTAGTACAGCAGGGGCTTACATCCCAAGAGTCACCATATGGTAGCATAGGATCCAGCACTCCAGTTCTAGGTATCTTCCCAAAACGTTTCAAGCATGTTGACACAAAGATCTACACATAAAAGTCTTTAGCAGGGCTGATAACTGTGGCACAGCAGGCTAAGATGCCATTTGCAACGTCTGCATCCCATCTAAAGTCCCTGGTTCAAGTCCAGGCTTTTCCACTTCTGATTCAGCTTTCTGCTAAAGAGCGCCCTGGGAGGCAGCAGATGAAGCTCCAGTGCTTGGTTCTATGGCACCCACGGGGGAGACCCCACTGGAGTTCCAGGCAACTACATTTGACCTGGTCTAGCCCCATATACTGCAGACATTTGGAGACTGAACCAGAGGACAGAAGAGCTCTCCAATCTTTGTCTCTCCTTTGCTCTGTTTTTAAGAATTTTTTTAAGGAAATCACAAGGGGCTCTCTTTAAGATTTACTTATTTACTTGAAAGGCAGAGTTACTAGAGAGGAGGAGAGAGAGAGAGAGCGCCTTTCCATCCACTGGTTCACATCCCAAACGGCCACAGTGGCCAGGGCTGAGCCAGGCCAAAAGCAGGAGCCCAGAGCTTCCTCCGGGTCTCCCATTTGGGTGTAGGGTCCCAAGGACTTGGGCCATCTTTCACAGCTTTCTCAGATGCATTAGCAAGAAACTGGATCAGAAATGAAGCAGCCGGGACTCGAACTCCATATGGGATCCCAGCATCACTGGTGGAAACTTAACCTACTAAGCTATAACACCAGCCCCAATAATTTTTAAAACCAAAGCACTTCTACCTGTAATAACCCAAAAGTGTCCTATCAAATGGTCATCAATTGGTGAAATGATGAACCTTATCACATGCAGATGGAGTCAAAAAGTTCAAGGCAAAAAATAAGTTTATTTTGGTTAAAAAAATTTTAAATCCATGGATAGTTTTTTTCATAATGCATATTTGCCATGAAGCTTTGGAAAACCCACCTTGTACACATTATGGAGTAGTACAACAGAAAAACAAAATATGGACCTGTACAATGAGGAGGAATTTCAAGATAAGCTAATGGGAGAGACATCTGACAAGAAAGAGCACACATGGTATGATTCCAATGTACAAATGTCTACAAAGAGCAAACCTGCATTGATGCAGAGCTGATCAATCATTGCCTGGAAAGGGAATATATACAAAATCCCTCTCTAGGGAGGGATTTCACAGAAGAGGGAGGAAACTCTGGGATCACGGATATGCTCATGGATATGGTTTTCCAGGTGCCCCTGTGGTCCACACTCATAAAACTGCACACTTCAAAAATGTTGATTATTTATACTTCATAGAAAAATCTATATAGCCCAACTAAAAAGCTTGTATCCTTAACCACCACAGTATATATAGCATATATATAATATATATATTTAAGATTGTTTGAGAGGTAGAGTGAGACAGAGAGAGGGAGACAGAGACAGAAAGGCCTTCCATTTGCTGGTTTACTCCCCAAATGGCTGCAATAGCAAGAGCTGGGTCGATCCAAAGCCAGGAGCTTCTTCCAGGTCTCCCACACAGGTACAGGGGCCCAAGCACTCGGGCCATCCTCCACTGCTTCTCCAGGCCACAGCAGAGAACTCTATCCAAAGAGGAGCAGCTGGGACACAAGCCAGCACCCATATGGGATGCCAGCACGGCAGGTAGACACTTAGCCCACTATGCCACAGCATGGGCCCCTCATTATTATTTATGAATTTTGAGGATTTTGTTTTCTTAGCAAAAGAAGCATATTAACTTTCATCCAATGTTATTGTAGTGCAATTTCACTTATTGAATTCTATGATATAAAGGCTCAATTGATGCTATTTTTTTCCACCATACAATTATTTTACTTACTTATGCTATAAAGGGTCCACTGACGTTGGTCTAATTATTGCTTCTGTTACCTCCCTGAAAGTGCAACCCTTAAGGACAATTAGTTTTGATCAATCTGCACTGACAACGTGTGACCCCAAATGTATCGTTGTGTTCACTGGAGCCGCGTCTGCGTTTGCCCAGCCACCTCTGATGGCTGCAAGGTGGGTCCGCTGTGAATCTATTCTTTTCATCTGCTTTCTACAATGCCTGCTCTTTCAGTCTCCTGGGGTGTGAAGTTACACACACACACCCAAAAAAAAAAAAAAAAAAAAAAAAAAAAAAAAAAAAAAAAAAAAAAAAAATGGTAAGCAGAGAAGTAAAGGAAGGATCAGAAAGGTTTTATGCTGAAGGGGCCTCTGCCACACCTTTCCCACAGAGTAAAAGGCTCTGAGCATCAGTTTTACTGAAGTTGACGTTTCATTCACCTGCACCACTCAGGGCTGATGGGAGACTCTCACAAAGTGTCCAAGATCTGAACACTGGGAAATAGGTAATCTACCGAGACAGTTACAGTGCGACTTTCACATTTTAAATAGTAACGCATTCTATCAGTATGCGACAGCCTGTGGGAAAATGGAAGTAATGGGCTTATTTTGGTACAAAGAAATTTTGAAATGCACGCATAATTTTTCTTTTTAAGATACATTTTCCATTACCTTTTTGGAGACCCCTTGTGTGCATGTTCTAAACTAAACTGACAGTCGAAGCTGGAGCAGGGGGTCCAAGCTTTCTACTCTTGTAGTAACAGATGTACTCTGAATTCATGGTTAACAGAAATACTGATCATCCAACTTCTAAAAAACTTAAATGTGTATGTGCTGCCAACGCAAGCACAGAAAAGCCTAAATGTTATACAATATGAGGCAGTCACTTTAAGAAAAAGAACTACAAAATAACAAATGCAAAACTAAATCGTATTTGGAAGGGTCCGTATAAGGAAAGGGTTAAAGCTTGGATATTGTTAGCTTCATGGGAAATAGCCCTCTGAGCTCAGAGCACCTTGCTCACAAGGGCATCAGAAAGCCAAGACAAGCGATTCCAAGGTGGCTGCAAAGGTACACCGTGAAAACACAGTTTACGTAAGTACGTACTGTATGTCCCCCCGCCCCGACTCGGAAGAGTAACCAAGATTTGAGGCTTGGGGAGGGGAGTGCCCATGTCTGGACCGTTCAGGGAGGGGTGAGGACCCAGCCATTCTCTTCTCAGACCCCTATACCCAGGTTCCTGCACCTCGAACTCGGCTCATCTCCTTCCAACTCCACTACACTTAACCTGTGAGGGTGGGGAAAGCCGAGCCTTCCATCCTAATCAGTGCTGGCCCAATTATCAAATTTCTGGGCCCACAAATAGTCTGGAGCTTTGTTGTGTTTTTCCCATGGCTGAGCTGCCCCTATACAATTGATACTTGATTGCATATAACTAATGGTTAGACCACCAACATTTGATGTCTGCAAACCAAATGCAATTGTGCCCATCCGAACTCAGCAAAGTGAACAGTGGCAATGACAACCAAGGAGCTGTCTCCAGCCGGCAAAAGTTCTGGTAAAATCTCTTCATTTCCAACAATGCTTCCACAGGCGTTACTGAAAAACAGAGGGAAGATATTTGCTTGCAGAACGGCTGCTGCTTTTGCTGTTATTGCTGCTACCCACACTGGAGCCTGGAAGATGTGTATTGGAGAATATTAGATCCCAAACTTTGAGAGTGAGCATTTCATAAACCTGCCCTGCTGCGTGGCAGTGGGAAGGCAAAGGCCTGCCCGACACAGGCAGACTGAACACAAGCACAGCAAGTTAGCCGGCGCCGCGGCTCACTAGGCTAATCCTCCGCCTAGCAGCGCCGGCACCCCGGGTTCTAGTCCCTGTCGGGGCGCCGGATTCTGTCCCGATTGCCCCTCTTCCAGGCCAGCTCTCTGCTGTGGCCAGGGAGTGCAGTGGAGGATGGCCCAGGTGCTTGGGCCCTGCACCCCATGGGAGACCAGGAAAAGCACCTGGCTCCTGGCTCCTGCCATCAGATCAGCGCGGTGCGCTGGCCGCAGCGCGCTGGCCGCGGCGGCCATTGGAGGGTGAACCAACGGCAAAGGAAGACCTTTCTCTCTCTCTCTCACTGTCCACTCTGCCTGTCAAAAAAAAAAAAAAAAAGGAAAAGAAAGCTGAGCCTGCAGCACACACGCTTATCTTCTTGAAAACCTGTAGGTTAGCAGACGTCTAGCATCACGCTGCGTAACCATAGCTGGTCTACTCCAGAAACAAAGTTTATGATTCTGTCCATCAACAGAGCAACCTCGTGAAAGCAGTCAAAAACCTAGATGTGCAGTGGACAGTTAAATATAAGGCACCTTTCTCTTAGAACAAGAGTTTTTATCAGATGTCAGTGGGAACCCAGAGTATTCATGACTGCAGACTGGAAAGGGTGGGGAAGAGAAGCCAGGCAATGAGTACCAACACAGACACAAGGTATACTTTCTAGTATTCCCTAGCATGTTACTGGGACTCTAATTCGCCACAATGCAGTCTATTCTGTAGAAAGAACTGGAAGAGAAGAGCTGGCAAGCTCTCAACATAAAGATAAGGCAATGGAAACGCAAGCTGGATGATCTGGTCAGTTTGTGCTGTATACATGTGTTGAACTGCTGCCCGGTACCTCATAAAAGTGTACAGCTGTTACATGCTAATCAAAAAATTCTAACAAAGAGAAGAGTTCATTCCTTCAGGTAAGACAGAAACAAGTGCAACTGACATCGCAATGACCACCACCAAACACATCATCTACGGGACTGGCATGGTGCTCTGGACACACTGCTACCCATTGCCCCAAGAGCCTGGCAAAGGAAACACTGCTTTCCCTCCTCCAGGTGTGGCAGAGAGGTGGAACCCAAACATCCTATCATTAGCAATGATGGAGCTGAGGCCGATTCCAAAACTTGCTCTCACTGTGTCAGGTGGTTCCATCAGGTTCTGTTCACTTTCTATTCTTCCTCTTCGTGAGCACTGGTTCCCAATGCAAAAACTTTATAATGATTCATGTATGCATTAGAGCAGACCTCAAAGACTGGCCAACATGCAAAGATGAGCAAGACTGATACCGTAGGCTGGAGTGGCTTTCCCTTGCTCGGCCACTAAACCAGCAGATGAGCAGGAAAATGACACAAGAGTAGAGGGAAGTCAAGTGGCACAGCACAGGCGCCATGTTCAGGAGGTCGTCTTGCAGCCTTGTGGTTGCTGCCGCCTGCATGGTCCGAGCAGTGCACCCCATTCTGGGGCAGGTGAGCCTCATACCCCACAGCTGGCACAGTCCACATCAGTGCTCAGGGACGTATGAAATACCAGAGACGCCACTACCTGTGTCATTCACTCATTTGCTGTCACTTTTACTGGGCTCTTGAACGTAAAGCAAACACAACAGCCTCATCAAATGAAGGCCCGGTGCTTTTAAACTGGTTCTAGTACCTAGGAGGGTACTTTGAAAAGTTTAGAAAAATGGAATTAAAATTTTATTATCGGGAGCATAGCGGGTAAAGCCACCACCTGCAGTGGCGGCATCCCACAGGTGTCTGTCCGAATCCTGGCTGCTTCTCTTCCAATCCAGTTCTCTGCTATGGCCAGGGAAAGTGGCAGAAGACAGCCCAAGTCCTGCGCCCACGCGGAAGAACCAGAAGAAGTTCCTGGTTTCAGATCAGCCCAGCTCTGGCCATTGCGGCCATCTGGGGAGTGAACCAGTGGATGGAAGACCTCTCTTCTCTCTCTCTCTCTGTACCTCTGCCTTTCAAATAAGTCTTTAAAAAACAAAGAAAACCTGATGGAGCTTACACTGAGAAATAAATTTACTGTGGTGCAAAAAAACTTAAAATTTATGCATAGTTTTTTCACAAAACACATTTTCCATGAATTCGTTGAGTTCATGAGTCCTCTTGAAGTTATGCATTTCAAAATATTCTGCATCAAAAACTTTAATTCCATTATCCACAAGCTTTCTGAAGTCCACTCTTGTTATACAGGCTTATGAATTAATCACTCATATCCACTCACTTTTCCTTTGTGACTACCTTTTCTTATTTTCTATCTCTTTCCTTTCTCTCTCTGCCTTTATTTCTGCCTCAAGAAATTCTCCTTTGGGTAACAATTCCAAAAAAAAAAAAAAGACTAACAGTATCTTAACTTAGCAAACAAACCAAGCCATCAACAGCAACCCCTTAGTAGCCCTAGGAAGCACTTAAAAGAAAGGGAAGGCAGCTGCATTACATTTTTGGCCTCCCTGGAGCAAAACACTTTAGAACGCCACACAGCTCTTCACTTATACAATCATTTTTAAACTCACTTATCACTTTATCCACATTTTGTATAACACAGCTAGAATCCACTTGAAAGCTAAAGCATCCGTGCATTAAGGAGGCCTGTCATGGTTCATATCGAGTTCAATTTTATAGGTTTTTTTAACTGCAGCCCCCAGCTACGCCACTCTATGGTAATCAAAGTCAGGCTCCTTCAGATCATCTTCTGCATATTTCAGATTTCCAAACTCAGGGTTGGAGCCTAAATGCATTTTGTTTTTCAAACACTCTGAAAAATGATAGAGACCCTGCAAAAACATATCTGGATTGGATCTAAATGGAATTATACCACTGCAGCTGAACTGAAGATCAACTAGAATAATGCAATAGCTATTTGCCCAATGACTGTGCTGCATCAGCCAGCAGTGTTGAATTATTTTTTCTCATCACCATTTCTGGTTGCATTCGCCAGCATTTAGAAGAGATCTTGGAGCCCACTTAACCCCTTCTCCCTCATTTTACAGATGAAGAAAATGGAGACCAGAGGTGATGTGAATTACTGAGGTGTCAAAGCGGAATGCAGAACAAATGTCATTCAAACCTTTGTCTTTTAATTACCTGCCTAGTGTTGGCTTCCTCAGAGTACTGCTTCATTCTTTTTTTTCCAATTCAAGCATGTACCGAGTAATTAATATGTGACAAATAGCGTACTAGATAATGGAAAGATAGATGAGCTAGGGTTAAAGACTTCAGCTATGAAAGAGGAATTAACAGTTTGAATTCAGCCTCCCTACTTGCTATGTCTATGACTCTAGAAACTCTGGACAAGTCACTTAGCATCTGTGAAACCTCAGACAACTTAACTATATTTCTAAAGGATAGGTGCCTCTTTTGACAGATGAACAATTGGAAAACTTACCACACAGGGTCTTTGGGCCAATTGAATAAAATCATGCAACTCAAGCACTCAGCATAGTATGTGGAATTCATTAAATGTTAGCTATGATTTTTTTTAAGATTTATTTATTTGTTGGAAAGTCAGAGTCACAGAGAGAGAGAGAGAGAGAGAGAGAGAGAAAGTAAGTCTTCTGTCCGATGGTTCACTCCCCAAATGACCGCAACGGCCGGAGTGGTGCCGATTTGAAGCCAGGAGCTTCTTCTGGATCTCCCATGCAGGTGCATGGGACTTGGGCCATCTTCTACTGCTATCCCAGCCCATAACAGGGAGCCAGATTAGAAGAGGAGCAGCCAGGACTAGAACTGACGCCTATATGGGATGCCGGCGCTTCAGGCCAGGGCGTTAACCCGCTGTGCCACAGCGACAGCCCCAGTTAGCCATGATTTTTACAAGTTGAATAAAGCATTGTCTATACCTGCCCAAGCTCTATCAGAACCAAGTCTGGAGACAAGCAGAGAAACAATGAATAATCACAGGAATAGTTCAGGACAAGGACAAAGGCAGGTGGGAAGAACCAAGAGCAAGGAATGGCTGACAAGTTGCAAGTTTTCTCCATGTTTGTTTCATTTGTATTGTTTTGGTGTAGTGCTTTAACTGGTTTAGCTTGACAGTAAACCAACTCATGCCCCAATACAGGGAAAGGAGACAGGATGAAATATATAGGCACATCTGAAATAATGAGAAAGATGTTAGCCAGGAACACAAGTTAATAACAGCACTCAGCGCTGTTCTGGCTCTCATCCATTCTCTGGTCTCATTACAACCCCAAACTAATTTATTACTTCCAGCACTGACATCTAATTTTTCTATGATTTTCAGACACATCAACCCAATTAAAAGAAGGTAAAAAATTGGGAATATTCTATACCACCTACATTACCTTTATATACTGAAAGATTTTTTTTTCCAAATAGAAATATGAAATCCTTTTATATGACGGAAAAGGAACCAGAGTTCTAGAGATTACAACATAGTTGGAAAAAATAGTGCCTAGAAAGAAGACTGTTCCAAAGGCAAATTTTGGCACTGAATTTAAGTTATTTAACTTCTCTGACCACAATTTCCTGTAGGACAGAGAATAATATCTACACGATGGGTGCCGATGATGGTTAGAGAATGGTAAGACATGGAAGAGATTAAGCACGCTAAAACAGAAAAGGACTTCATTCCACAAATTTTTAAATGGAAAAAAAAAGTCACGAGCAAATAGTGAAGGAACTCTACAAAGTAACTTATCAGAACTTCAGAAAATATGACCAAGATAAGGGAAGAATGCAGGGATTTGGGCCAAGAAGGTGCGTGTATGAGAGAGAGAGAGAGAGAGAGAGAGAGAGAAATGAATGTATGTGTGTACTTGGGGAACAAACAAAAATAGAATACTTCCAAAATGTATTATGAAAGGAACTGTTCACCTCCGTGGTAATATCCTCAACGATCCTCCTGTGGCCTCCCAGAGTAAATGCAGCTCCTGACGCAGACGGACTGTCTCAGAAGGAGGAGCTCACGCACTGGGCCAATCTTGCTTTATTAAGTTTATGTGTGATGTCTGAGCTGGTGTATTAAAATTTTCTCTCAAATTCGAGTATTATCTGCCTTGGGGATTGCTATGTTATATCAGGAGGCCTGATATCAACAAAAGTTTATAAGAAAGGAGATTCATTGATATGTTTTTGAAGTGTAATTTAGGTAATTATTATAGCAGGAAGAAAATAAGAAAAGTTTGAAAATGCACCATGCCTGCAGTGATTAGTTCAGAAAGCATCAACTGAGCCTGGGTCTTTGCCCGGAAATGAAGTTTAAAAGTCTTCTCAAAGCCAAAGGATGGAGCCGATAATGAAAACACAAATAGCACCACAGATAATGATTTAATTTTTCCTGTCTCTGGAGAATAGGAGTCTGCATTGTCTGCAGAGCACAACTGTCATCACTCTGTGATCTCAATCATCTAATCCAAAAATCAAAGTCCCTGTGACTTTCCGAAAGGATTAGCTGACATTAATACACCATTAAGCCAGAAAACAGGGTGGGGTAGGGCATAAATCAGGGTTAAAAGACATTTCTGGGGTATCTTTCCTTTAGGGTCTTAAAGTCTTTAACAAATACATATGATGGAACTTCAAAAAAAATTGGGGACAATGGAATTAAAAGATAATGCAATTTTTTCAGAATGTTTTGAAGCTTCCTTATACAGAAGTCTTATACAAAGACTGGGTTAACCGAGTCTGAAGGGGTCACAGGCAAAACAAAGAATTATTATTCCAGGCAAAAATAAGAATCTACCCTGGCATTTCCCAACAGAAATGTCCATGGAGACCTCTCCTTATCCCAATTTCTCTATCATCCAGATCAAAGCTTAACAAATGAGCCCCCTAACCGTCATCCATCAAAGATTTTCTTATCGTAATCTTCTGTGAGTTATTTCTCCAAGTAGTGAGTCTAACAGCTGTCACCTCAAATGCCCAAATCTCTGGGTTCACACTTCTGATAAATGACTCTTGCAACATTGTACTTGTGAAATCAACTGACCAGCAGGGAGCTCAGAACTTCAACTCAGGTTGTCACCTTCAATCCATCACCATGGGTCAGAGGACAGGCACAGCTCTGCGAATGCAGACTGGGCCAGGGTCAGGAAGGGCAGCTGCAAAAATTAACCCATCTCAAGATCAACTTCCCAGGTTCCCCCTACAACAGATAGGCATCCTGCTCAATGGGAACATTTGTACAGTCATGCAGGAGAGACAGCTCAAACATGTGCCCTTCTAGACCTCCCATGCAGAAGTCTGGACTAGGGGAACTGGTCTTCCTGCCAAACAGAAACCATGTGACATTCTCCCTAAGTTGGGAATTCTCTTAGAGATTTGGAGGTGGGGTGAACTGACACCCGTTGTTTGCAGACCCAGACCGGAGCCAGGTCAGCAAATACACAATGTTTGGAGCAGACGTGGATAGGAGGCATTCGAGAGCAAACAGCTTCCCTATAATTGCTTGGATAGACCACCTAGGGCATGTAAAGCTTAACTGCTATGATTTACATAGCTGCAAGTGAGAAAGTTGTACGCTCATCACTGAAATACCCCCTGGGAAACATGGTTTTAGAAATACCGCTGCAGTTTTATGTTGCAGAACTCAGTGGGCATCTAATTTCAATAAGAGATTCCTCCTGTTCATCTTTCTGCTGGGGCTCTAATGCTATGCCCCACTGGCGTGCTGCCCTTCTTAGATACAGTCATCTATTTCCAAAAATTCAGACTTCTCGCTACCTGAGTCAATCCACTTGGGGCCAATGTTTATTACAGCACCACCACAACTAAACCTTAAAACCAATTAATGTGCTATTGCTACTGGGATTTACCCTTCAAGATCAAGCCCATATACAAGCAATATTCAAAAAGCTTACAGGAAATAAGACGTAAAGGTAAGTTTATCTTGGTGCAAAGAATTTTTGAAATCTTGGGCAGGCGTTTGACACAGTGGTTAGGATGTCACTTGGTACACTTGCATACCCACATCAGAATGCCTGGGTTTGAGTCCCGGCTCCACTCCCAATTTCAGTTTCCTACAGGTATACACACCAGCAGGCTTCAGGTGAGAGCTCAAGTTCTTGGGTCTCGGTCACCTTTGTGGGAAACCTGGACTGAGCTCTTGGCTTGGCCCTGCCCTGAGTGTTGCATCTGGGCGATGAATCAAGGAATGGAAGACAGCACTCAAGCTCGCTCTCTTGCTATCTCGCTCTGCCTTTAAATAGTTTTTGAAACTCATGCATAAGAGAAATATCCAAAAAGTTTATGGAAAATGCATGTAAGGGCAACTATGGGTGGATTTCAGTTTTCACAAAAATAAACTGATCTTTTCATTCTATTTTTTCCCACCAACTTTTCTTTAATTTCCCATCATTTGGGATCCCTGTACTGCACATATTCCTGGGTGGTGCTCACCCCACTGAAGACTCCTGACTTTGCAAGTCGTTATCTCTGATCGGTGTTTTCCTGCTGCTGATGCCTTGCAAGCTGTCTTTTCTGCTTAAGCCCCTGCTTCCCTGGGCTACTGTGGATCTGCTGCTTCTTCCACACCCACCACCGTCACCTTGCCTTTTTAAATGTGTCTTCTCTCCCTGCTGTCTGTCACCGGTGTACCTGTCAGCTTTTGTTGTGCACCTGCACATGATACTCAATGCAGACATTCCTAGAATCAGGAAAACACTCTTTCCAAAGTTGCAAGGAAACCTGAAGGGCACCCAAAACTACCCAGTTGAGGGGCACCCTGCTTTGGCCTGGAGAAGTCTACACCACACAGTTCCTGCTAAAGCCTATTCTATAATGAGAATCTGGTAGACAAGCATCCATGACATTCAGTCAGAATCATTGTCCAACCTTCCACCTACTGACCCAGACAAGAAGAAAGTGGAAGCTTTATGCAATGTGGACTTTGCAGGCTAAAAGATCCAATCAGGGCCATGGTAGTACCAAGGGGTTTGCTGTGTAGTGTGGGGCATAGGCTGGCCAGCCATGGGGTCCCCATGTCAGGGTTTGGTCTGATAGCTGTCGTGTCTTTATTGCAAGGCGGATGTTGCTAGTTTCAGTTAGGGCAATGCTTTCCAGCAGTCGGGACTTTCCAGAGAAGTTGAGCCTGTCTCGTAAACAAGATGGCGCCGAGGACTGTGCAGTGAGCCTGCCTGCTGCGTGACACTTCATCTGACTGGCCCGAGGACGCGTGCACACCGCGTGAACAAGCAGCGGATTGGAGTGTTCTGTGCATGGACTAGAGCCCGCTTGCGATTGGTTGAATTCTGTATATAAGCTGTGTGCCCAGGAAGGAGGGGGCTTTTTTCTCTCTCCTCTTCCTCCTTTCATGCTTTCTCTGTCACTGTTATTTTCTCAATAAAAGTCTACAGAAGACCGATCAGCTGCGAGTATTGTCGTTCCTTTGCGGGCAAGGGAACGGCAGTGTAGTTTTGGGCGTTACCCACCTCTTCAAGCCTCACTTTCTGAACTGTATGAGGGCATTTCAACATGTTCATGAGAAAAATGGAATTTAAAGTTTATCACAGTGCAGAAACTTTTGGAAATTCATCATTTTTTCTTTGGAAATTCATGCATTTTGCATTAACTTTTTGAAGACAGCTTGTATAATAAGGACCATGATGTAATGAAGAGCAACTGACATATTTTGATATAGCGTACAGGACTTAGAACACAATGTCAGTAAATGAACAATCCTTCCTTTTCCCTTTTCCCTTCTTGAACATGGAAGCTTGTCCCATCACTGCCTTCCCTAGACAGTCACTTGGTTTCAAATTCCTTACAGGTGACACTCCCTTGATGTGTCCCGATTCTGTTTTCAGCACCATGCCCAGAATGGCATGCACTACTTCATGTGTGTTCAGGTCAACACACAGCAGACCCGTCATTCTGATGTATCTGATGACACAGTACAAGTACCCCGGTGGACTCACATTGCCGGGGCTCCCGTCCAGTTCTCCTTCAACCTCCACCTCCCTACCTTCTGACTCAGTCTGACTTTTCTGCCTTTACTTCTTGTGCTGCACATGTAACTTCCTACCTCTGTTACAAAACCATTATGATCCTCTTAAATGCTCACTGGTGGTCTCGGGATTTTCAACCCAGAAGCACTTACAGAGCATTACCAAGTTAAGCCCCTTTTAAAATAATCACCAGATTGCTGTTTTCATTCCTAACCCCCAGGGTCTTAGGGTATAGATCTTGAAGATTGTTTTTTTCTGCTTTAATCATTAACCCCAAAGCCCCAAATTGGATGACTTCATCATTTCTCTACTGGCTCCTACTTCCCTGTTGGAAACCCGATTCCTAGGTGCATCTCTGAGGCCCTTACCAATTTCAGTTCTCCCCTGGCTCAGCGCAGCCCACGTCATTTGGAACCTTTAGTCTTCCCAAGGTTTGCTCCTATGGTTCGGTCTGATTCAGCTATGCCGGCACACGCGATGACACACGGCGTTCCTTCAGTACAATTGCTAGCACACGCCAATGAAGCCCATGAAGTGGATCCCTACTCCTTTTTTTTCATGTCTGTGCCAGGAAAATAGGGCCAAGAACAGCCCTCAGAGAAACAAGCCTGCCTGAGAAACACTGCCCCGGGGCTGTGCACGACACCTTTCTCAGCATGGACAACTAATTAGCATTCATTTGATAGAAAAACCCAAGTAAATTTGCAGCTTCCCTTCATCATATAATATTCATTTCCATTTAGCAACTTGGTCATCTTACACTGAATATTAGTTTTGAAATTTTAATTAACTGCATGTCTTTTACTCATAACCACACACCAAGTGTAATCATTAAGGTGGAATGTAAATGAAATTAACAAGCAGCTGAAGTTACCTAGAGGTGCACATAAAAGCTGTTCAATAAAAGTGTTAAGAAAGACTTAATGATTGCACGGAACCAGAACTTATGAAAAAAATGAGATTTATTTGAAAAGGCAGAGCGACAGAGAGGGAGGGACAGAGAGAAAACTTTTATCAGTAGGTTTACTTCCCAAATGGCCCCAACAGCCAGTGTTGGTCCAGGACAAAGCCAGGAGCCTGGAACTCCATTCAGGCCTGCTCACGTGGGTGGCAGAGGCCCAAACACTTGAGCCATCTACTGTTTTCCCAGGTGTCTTAGCAAAGAGCTGGATCAGAAGCAAAACAGCCTAGACCCAAACCTGCACTCCAATATAAGATGCCAGTGTCACGGGTGGCAGCTTAACCTACTGTGCCACAATGGCCACCCCCTTTTGAAATGCTTTAATACCTACATTAAGTATTTTAAGTACTTTAAAACAGCATGGAAACAAAAGATGGAAATAATGTAATGAAATTGGAAAAAGATTTTCTTTTTCTCTCAAAGAGTCTTACAGAAGAGTTGGCACAACGTAAGTATCCAGTAAGTACCCTCTTTAATGAATAGATGGAATGCCTCATCATGGACTCATATTTGCTCAAAAACTACACACATGGCATGCTATCAAGAGCAGTTAACAGGGGGTTTTCCTAACAAAAATGGATAACCAACTTGCGAGTCCAAGGAGACAATGACTTAGCTATTAATCATATTTGTGGATGTGGTTAAATAGAGAATGTAGAGAGAATATATCATGGAAAAACATTGCATGAGAACAGATTTACTTACTAGTGTCTTGGGCAAGCAACTTCCTGAGCTTCAATTTCTCTATTAGTAAAATGGAGCTAAGAGCTACTTAACTTATAAGAATTTTAAGGAAAACTGTATTAACAAATGTAAAAATATGTTTTATTAATATTTATATGAGAGACAGTGACAGAGGTCTTCCATCCTCTGGTTCACCTCTCAAATGCCTGCAACAGCCAAGGCTGGGCAAACCCAGGAACCAAAACTCCATCCAGATCGCTAACATGGGTAGCAGAAACCCAATACTTGAGCCATTATTTGCTGCATTCCAGGCACATTATTAACAGGAAGCTGGGTGGAAGCAGAGTACATGGGACTTGAACCAGGCAACCAATACAGGATATGGGTGCCCTAAGCCACAGCTTAGCTTGCTGTGCCCCAACATCTGCCCCTATGTTATAGTAATAATCTACACATTGCCAATAGCATATATGTGTTTGGAGTTGATAGTAGTGATATTCCCATTGCCTAACACAGTGCTTGCCCCAGACATCTGCTAAAGTTGTCTTTGTTGAAGGAATGAATGAATCTGACTTTTTCTTTTAAATGAGACAGAAAGGTCTTCCTTCCATTGGTTCACTCCCTAAATGGCCCCTGCAGCCGGCGCTGTGCCAATCCAAAGCCAGGAGCCAGGTGCTTCCTCCCGGTCTCCCATGTGGGTGCAGGGGCCCAAGCACTTGGGCCATCCTCCACTGCCTTCCCAGGCCACAGCAGAGAGCTGGACTGGTAGAGGAGCAATCAGGACTAGAACCACTGGCCCATATGGGATGCCAGCGCCGCAGGTGGAGGATTAACCAAGTGAGCCACGGCACCGGCACCCTGACTCATTTCTACTTGGAAGAATTGTATAATTTTCATAGTCTGCATTTTCTAGAATTACTCAAAAATGGTAAAGGGCAGCCTTGAAAGCAGGCAGACAGGTGACCCTGCAGCTCATTAAGGATGGTCCACCGTATGTCCTTAGGAGCCAAGTGATTCAGCGGGAATATTGTGTCAAGCACATCCAACAAAAACATGAGGATACCCAATTAGGTGGCCCATTCGTTGAGAGAGACCATGTACCAGTCTGTTGAGGCATAGCATAGTCCTCATTACTTCAAGATTGTTCTAGCTCTACTAATGGCTGAAGAAAAGGTTTTTCCTTTCCCAGTTCAATTCATTTAAGACAGCAAAGTAGGAAGAGAAAGCAAAAAAGATTTAAGATTTTTTTTCTATGTTAGAAAGGAAGAATAAATTAATGTCTACCTACTCTGATGGGTAGTGCATGTTCCCCTTTGCCTATTAGCACATACCATATGAAATATCTGAAGGTCATATTAACCCAAACTATTGAGATTACCAGAGCAGAAAAGCCTAGACTAAAATAAAAAAAGCCCCAAGATGTATCATCAAGAAATACAGCTCGCTTAATGGAAGGGTTTGCTTCTGTAACTAGATATTATGTGGAGGGAAAAAAGTGCTGTATGATTTGTCTCTTTAAACCTGTCAATCCAACCTCTTTGGAGAGTAGTAAACTCATCAAATCATTATAACGATTTAGAAAGATCATTTAAGAAATCGGAGGTACTGAGCCAAAACCTTGTGTCATGATTAGGAAAAATTAGAAGCATTAAGTTACCTATAAATAGGAAATCAACATATTAACCTTTACTTTACTTAAAGAGGCAGACACAACATGCATTGCAAATGAGGGCCATTCGCATACACTTATTCCCTATTCACATCATTATTAAGTCTTGAGAAGACAGGGTCTGAGAAGGGATTAGAGCTCGGTTTAATTTTAGTTCCCTGGGGGAAATAAAAAAATGTACTATGGGAAAGCAAGGGAGTGACACAGGGAATATGAGATCACAACTGAAAAGGAGGTACCCAAATCGGATGCCAATCCCAAGGAGCTAACAAGGTGAGTCCATATACATACATATATATATATATATATATATATATATATATATATAAACCCTAACATGTTTTGTCTTTGTTGCTTTAGCAGACACTCCTGCGGTAGAAATGTTATTTCCTAACTTAAAGGCAAAGAATAAATAAAAGGGGACAAAAATCCCTTACCTGTTTTCAGTTCTATATACAAGAATAAAAACCATTAAATATTTAGAATTTAGTTTGGTCTCAGAAATGTAGGTAATATATGCCTCTTTTGAAAAAAAAAAATCCAACAAAGTAAACTAATATCCCCTTCAATAAGATGCACCCTTGAAACAGCATAATCTGTTTATGATGATATCGTATACTTTTTGCATAGTACTCATTGGAAAATATTTTGCCTGCTAAGAACAATTCTTGATTATGTTGATAATAAAAAATAATGTGCTCCTCACAACAAGCCTATGAAATAGGTACTGTGGGTTTTAGTTGCCTGTCTACAGCATGGGGATAGAGATATTACTACATTATTGAAAACGTTTTAAAATTTACAAATGGCTTTCTGAGCATCTTAAGAGATGGTGAAATGAGAGGCAATCAGGACAAAGAAAAGCCAGGAGCCCCCTGAATCCTCACAGGCAGCTCTTGGAATATGGAGCCCTGGTGACTCAGGGACCCCAACTTCAAAGGAGACTGTCCACTCATCTGGCAGTGTAGTCTGCCGGTCCTGTTCTCAGCACAGCATTCAGTCTGGTCGCCATAACCTTTCATGCCCATGCCAGTTGCAGATACCAGGACAGAATCATGTCCTCAGTTTACAGAACAGGCTGTTTGACAGCTGGAAGATGCTTACTAATCAATGTTAGAATGTGTAACAGAATTTTGTGTAAGACCTAGCACAGGGCTGAGTAACCCTTATTCCAAAATGCTTGAGAGCCCAGGTATTTACTATTTGATTTTTTTTTAAAGATTTTTCAGTATCTACAGTAAGCATAATGAGATATCTTACAGATAGGACCAAAGTAATAACATGAAATTCACTGATATACATAAGCAGTATACAGAAGATGAAGGTAACTGCACACAGTTTTTAGTGCACCTGCACTGTGACTATTACACATTACATCAAGCCATGAATGGAACTGCTCACTCCTATCATCACATCAGCTTTCAAAGACCCCCCCACCGGGGGGGGGGGGGGAGAGGGTCGGGTCGGCACTGTGGCGCAGTGGGTAAAGCCCTGGGCCTGAAGTGCCAGCATCCCATGTGGATGCCAGTTCTTGTCCCAGCTGCTCCTCTTCTGATCCAGCTCTCTGCTATGGCCTGAGATAGCAGAAGATGGCCCAAGTCCTTGGATCCCTGCACCCACGTGGAAGACCTGGAAGAAGTTCCTGGCTTAGGATCAGCACAGCTCTGGCCATTGCAGCCAACTGGGGAGTGAACCAGCGGATGAAAGACCTGTCTCTACCTCTCTGCAACTCTTTCAAATAAATAAAATAAATTTTTAAAAAATAAAGAGCTTTGGGGGGCCCATGTTGCAGTACAGCAACTTAAGCTTGCTACACAAGCATCACCTGTCTGAACACTGGTTTGAGTCCTGGCTGCTCAGCTTCTGACCCAACTCCTTTCAGATGCTTATTAGCAGGAAGTTTTACATTTTGGAGCATCTTGGACTTTGACTTTCAGATTAGGGATGCTCAACCTTTATCATTAGAGCCAGCTGCCCAAAGGCAAGTTTTGTGGCACAAAGGATAAACAGTCCCTACCAGCCTCCATTTCTCAGACAAATGGCCAGTGTTTTCCCACAGCTGTGAAGGATCATGCTGTATTTTGTTACTTTAAAAGTTTCAACACCATAATCTAACAGCCAAAACAGGAGGGCACTTCAAGACAAGTCTTCAAAAAGGAAATTTAAAAGCTCACTTTGGAGCAAGAATTCTGAAATCCAGAGTCTACAAAACATTCATAGAAAATGTAAATCATGAAATAAAAGTATGCATGGATTTCAAAACTTTCTGTACCAAAATAATCTTGTGTTTTAATTCCATTTTCTTTGAACTTTTTGAAATACCCTCATATAGTCTCATTCCTTGCTGGCATCTTCAATATGTAAATTTAAATCAATTTATCTCAGTCTAGTGATTCTCTTAGCAAACTGTCATTTATAAAGAGTAAAAGGCAGCCACTCATGGCAAATAAGTGATAGAGTAGTCTTCACTAACACACACACGCAGGGAAACAACAACCTATTATATTGTAGGGAATCAGAATTATACTGTTAAGGAGTAAAGATAAACCTGACCTTTATTCAAATCCTCACTGGATCAAGGATTCAGACAGCTTCACAGACAGCCCTTAAGGGTTCTGGGCCACTGCTCACGCAGCAACAAAAACATAGCGTGATCTATTGCAACCAAACCAAGGAACAATTTACAAATGCAGTCCCAGAACTCTAGTTTGAGTAAACGGTGTCAACACCATGGGAGAAGGGGGTTGGAGGAAGATTGGCTCAGATTTCCATAAGTGAGATTAACTTGGCCTGAAGGGTACATTTTAATAGAAAGTTCTAATATGGTTATGTATCTCATACTGGGTGGGGGTGGGAAGAATCCAGACTTCATCAGCAAACTTGGATGGCTGCATTCAAAGGAGCCTTGTTAGCTTAAAGGCCTTCCCACAGACATTCTATTGTTACGAGATGCTATGCAGGAAATCATGAAAATCCCATTGTCTTCCGAAGACCTGAGGGGAGAACAGGTAAGAAGGGAACGCTAGTGAAACTCTTAACATTCTCTGCAGGCAGGCAGATTTTCCTGTTCTTTGAAATTCTTCAATTAGTATTAATTTTTTGTGTATTACAAGGATACACATTCAGATACTGTCTGAATGCAAAGGTTACAACCAATTCTAGAAATCCCATATCCGTAGCTTTGCTATCTTAAGGTCTCTCGTTAAAATGTGTTGTCTTACTGATCTGTGTCCTGGATAATAAAGCCTTAAACAAGGGCAAGTTGCTTTCTCCATCTTGAAACATTGGTGACCCATAGCTTTCACTGAAAAGACATGACTTACAACTCCCACGCAGCAGTCACACTGACAGTAAGTATACAGAACTTCTTGAAATTCTACAACTCTACAAGGTGGGCACTGTTACAATGTAACAGATAATGAAACAGAATTAGACATCAATCAGGTCCCGCCCCTAGTCACACAGGTGCTTCTAACCAGTCCCCTCTGACTTCAAGCTCATCTTTTGTGTATCCATCCCAGGGATCCCTGTACTTGATATGGGATCCCCTTCTGTGCTGCTTACAAGAAACACAATCTGCTACTATTACCCTGGAGGCTGGGTCAAAGAGAACCGCTATGATGGAAGACAACTACTCTTTGCGCATCAGTCCTTCTAACTTCTCTCAAACCGTTTTGATATTTGTGTCAAATTTGGGCTCTAAACTAGAGAGGGATGGAGGAAGCTCATGGACCTAATTGTGAGATGAGGTAGCATATCTTCCAAGAACTGGGAAGTAAAGAAAACTAGGTTGTCTGCTGAGAAGGAAGCAGTAAAATCAGAGCAGAATCATGAAAAGACCCCTTTTAGCGGCCAGTGCTGTGTTGTAGTGGGGAAAGCTACTGCCTGCTGTGCCAGTATCCCATATGGGCACTGGTTTGAGACCCGGCTGCTCCTCTTCCAATCCAGCTCCCTGCTATGGCCTGGGAAAACGATAGAAGATGGCACAAGTCCTTGGGCCTGAAGACAACCTGGTGTGTGTCTTAATTTTTATAATTAAGTGAGTCAATTCCCTTCTCCTACACATGAGAAATGGAATTAAGTTATTATGGTACAAAAAAGTTTGAAATCCATAATTTGTTCATAATACACATTTTTTTCAGGAACTTTTTGAAGAACTCTCATACGTATATACAAAGTACCCTCTTGGTTCTCTCTGGAGAATCCTGAGAAGTACACCCGCCCTCAGTCCAACTCTGGCAGGAGTGCACCCTGTGAGCCTCAGAACCAGCCTACCTGGACTGATTTCTTTCCTCGGTGCATAATGAGGGGCACCTGCTTTCTGTCTGACGACTTCAATGCTTCGTTAACAGGCATCAGCCTTTCTACGTAACTGCATCCTGGCATACTCTAACTTTTGACCTTGTTGGGAAAAACTAAGCCTTGGACCAGGGAAACATTATCATGATACAACAATACCAGTCTTTGTGGTCAGGGAACTCAGTTACGAGCTGATAAGAAAAATCCAGAACACCTTCCTTTAAACAGTTACAGAACCCATTTAACTCTTTGAAAAGTGGTGTTACCTATCAGTAAGTGGACAGAGCTCTTTATTTTAGCAGTTAACAGGTATACAAATCTTATGACACAATGGTTACAGATGGATTCATCATAACTAATAGGCCATTAAAATAGTAAATGATGATGGGAGATGCATTGGCCAGGAACTAGAAAGCTAGGCTATTTCCATAACTCTGCTAATTAGCTACACAACCTTGGGAAAATCGTTTAACTGTCTGAACCTCAATATCTTTATCCATAAAATGGAGAAACTGAAATATAGGCTGCCTCGTGTCCTTCTAAGGCTCTAACACTCTCTCACTTTGAGATGTTACCCCATCCTCTAAAAGTCAGAACATTTATTTTGTACGGAAATGACTTCATTTCTTTCAAATATTGGCTCTCCACTGTCACGGCTGCTCTCAGTGATTAAATGAATGTCCTCTGGTGGCCCTTAATATTGCCAACCAAACTGACAATATATTTCCTGAAAATGCAAAGTAATATAAGCAGTGAAGAAAACTGATCTGCACTGTGCTGCGTCATTGTGACCTTACGTACTCATCACACAGAAATGCAGAGTCAATAAAAATTTAGCCTAAATAATTACACTCTGGATTAAATCTATAATCATTTTCATTCAGACTCATAGAAACATCCCAGAAACGAAGGGGCTAGGAATCTCTCCATCAAATAAAGTAACAATCTCCCTTTCATTTCAGAACAGTTGGGCCAATGTATCTAATTTTTCTAAGACACTGAGTAAGTCTGTATTTTGCAGATATATATTATCACACCTTATAAATTAGTTTGGCAGACAGATGATCACAAAAGGCTTCTGTGTTCACATACCATGTATGCATTGCATTTATGACGACCAAACAAGGACTGGCATCTTTACAGCACCAATTAGCAAATATATTCATTAAAGTCCCTTTCACACCTCCTTCACAACTCCAATCATTTATTTATATCAACTAAAATCTGCTGTCATTACTCACTACTGGCTCACAAATGATAAGGGGACTGTGCTTCCCTCCCTAAATGTGTTACACAATTCTAGTTTTCCCAAGATACTAACACTCCATCAATATTGTCACATTTATATGAAAATTGTGAACATATTTCCTTTTTTATTTTAATTTAGGAGGCAGAGGGAGAGACAGAGGTCCTGTGTGATAGTTCACTTTCCAAATTCTCCAAAGGGGACTGTTCCAGGTTGAAGCCAGAAACCAGGAACTCAATCCAGGTCTCCCTCATGGGTGGCCTGGACCCAACTACTTGACCCCACACCTGCTTCCTCCCACAGTCTGCACTGACAGGAAGCTAAAATCAGGAGCTGCAGCCTGCAATGCAACCCAGGCATTCCCACATAGAACAAAGACACCTCAACTGCTAGATCAAATGCCCACTCTTATTTCCTTTACTTAAATACATGTGTACAGCTACTCAAATGCTACTGTCTTAGGTCAGACCTCCTGCAGCATACTGTCAGGCCGATGTGCTAACTGCTTGACTGGTCAGCCGATTTTCTATCTTGTGCTCCTACAATTCATTCTCCCTCTGAAGCTCAACTGGTCTTCCCAAGCGGTACAGCTGATCACATCAATCTTCGCATCTTCATGCTTCCCCGGGTCCGCAACGCCCTCCAGATAAAATCCCAACTTCTTACAATGGTATATGATGCAGTTCACCATCTGTACCTATATTACCTCCATCCTAAGAAGCCAACAGAGCAGAGGGGTAAGAGTCAGATTCCGGAATCAGACTGCCTGCTTGCAAAGCCCCAGACCTACCACTTACTAGCTATGTGACATTGCACAGGTGACCAAATCATTGTACCTCAACAGGTGGTTGGGACTGACCATAAAAGCACCTACTTCACTGGCATTTTAAAAGTTGCATAATATTACAAAGTTGGCCATACATGCTTTTCTCCCCTCAGGATGGGAGTAATCTCAAACATCCTTCAATCTGCTTTGATGGTGTGACCTGGTTTTTGACCAAAGGATGTTAGCAAAAGCTTCCAATATGCTTCAGCACAGAGCTGACCTTGGAACCTCTGGCTACTCTGAGAATAAACTTGGATTTATTTACTGAATGGCCACACACACATGTCCCAGTCATCACCATTGTCCCAGCCAATAATAAAACAATTTCTAGGTGTACAGGTTAGGCCATCTCAGATCCAAACTGGATGAACAGCCAGCTGTGCAGAGAGGGGTGAGTAAATCCTACCAAGATGCTCCAAGCCTGGCTCATGCAAGAAGAATCAACCTACTAATTCCTATACTCATGAGTGACATTAAGTGATAGCTTTATGTCTTTAATTTATTGGTTATGTAAGAAACCAACAGATATAGCAAAATTAAATGAGCTAATATATGTAAATCTCTTTAAAAATCACTAGGTATATATGAATATAAGCTATTATAACTCAGCAGTCACTAGCTCACTTTCTATTCTGGTACTTTGAATTCTAAAATTTTTTTTTCTTTTTTTTCCTTTTCTCTAAAATCTGATACATTTACATCTCTAAACCTTTCTGAAGCATATCAACATAGAACATCATTGTCCACCCTCACTAGGCAAACTTCAAATCCTCCTAACATCATTTTTTTGTGTCATTCACAAACACTATGACATAGTGTTAAATGTCCCTACTGACACTATTTCACCAGCTCCTTAGGACAAGGAGCTACGTCACTAATGTGTATTAGTTGCTGTTTTACTGTCAACTCCTCTGTAGTATATTGCTTAAGTCAAAATTATCTCACCAAAAGTTTTTTAAAAATGCTAATCAAAAAGAAATTTTGTTTCCAGGTTCAAAATGGTATAAACAATTATGTTGAGACTAAATTCCTTCACTTTGAGGTCATTAAACTATGACTTTATTCCTACTAAGTATCATGCCACCTGGTGGCCAGGGTTGATGCACAGAAGATTTAGCTGCTGGCTGTGACACAGGGATCCGGCATGAGCCCTGGTTCACATTCTGGCTGCTCTGCTTTCAATCCAACTCCTTGCTTACGCACATGGAAGACAGCAGATGACGACACAAGTGCTTGAGCCCCTGCCATCCACATAGGAGACCAGAATGGAGTTCCTGGCTCGGGCCTGGCCCAGCCCCAGCCATTGCAGCCATTTGGGAATTCAACCAGCAGATGCAAGCTCCCTCTTCCTAACTCTGCCTTTCAAATAAATCTTAGATATATATATACATATATATATTATTTCTCTCAATCATTGTTCCCACTATGTTTTTTGAAATAAGTATCTGTCATCAACATTATTTCTCCAAGTTGGATGTCATTCTCAGGATATGCATATATCTTTGGTCCTCATGCAGAAATTTGATGCAAATGTTGAACAGAAGTGGAAAAAAATCAACTGTACATTTTTAGCATAATTAGAATTTTAGACTTCTCTTGAGATTAACATTCTTAGAGTATTTTCCCCATGAAAATACTTGTCATCTTTCTTCAGTTTGATCAAAATATGTAATGAAACAAAGCATATATGGTTACTGCAACAATCCAGTAACTCCTTCCAAAAATAGGATTAGGCTGGTTTGAAATGACTCACTTTTAATTAACATATTATGATGGCTAGTGACCACTGCATTTCCCCCCAAGTGCTCAGAAGCCATCTGTTTAGTAATTTTGACTAGATTTTTTGGAGGATAAACTAATGGTCCATTTTCAGAATTCAAATGTTCTGTCAATTTAGACAATTAGAACAACACTTCCAATCTCTTGATACCTTTCCTGGGCTCAATGAAGCATCAAAAAGTTTGACAGTTCTTAACTCCAACACATCAATGTGTTAACAAAAGTGAAAATGATGGCTAGATTTACTAAGCTCTTACTATGTGCCAGACACTGTTTTAAGATTACATATGCAAACTCAACCTCCAAAAATAACCTAACAAAGTTGTACTACTATTAGGTCCATGTGACAGATAAACTTGGGTATAAAAGGACTGTATTTTGCCCAAGTAGATAGCTACTAAGTAACAGAATGAGGACTCAGACCTAGGTAGCCCCCTCCTGTGTTCATCCCCTCATTTACTAAGGGAGCTGCAAAAGGAGACCACTCAAGTGAGTCTGATGAGTCATGTGATCAGTCAGGCATCAATGTCAGTGGATGACCATCAAAAGACTTTGCCCACCTCTGGCTTCAGGTTTTTTTTTTTCTTCTTCTTCTTCTTTCTGCAAGTAATCACCAACTTCCATGTGGAATGGGAAAATTATAGTAATTTTCTACCACTGGGGACAAGGCTGTATTTCATTTCATGGAAGAGAAAATTTGATGAGAAGTCTGCAGTTTGGTCAAATGTTTGCAATCCAGCAGTCAAATACAGGATTACAAGGACAAAGTACCATTGTATTAAAAAACATTACTATATTACATGACAGAACAGTTCCACAAAATACAGAATGGATGCAATTTGCACAAGCTTACATCCTTGTATTTTAAGAAAAAGATGATCCATATTAATGACATATCATGGATGAACTTAAATGTATACTATGTATACTAATACCTAGTCCAATGGTAACTGGTGAGCTCTCTAGAAATTTCCATTGAATTTGAACTAATTATTCCTTTTAAATGATCCAAATTACTGGATTATTGTGTGATTTGTACAGTTATGTAGTATTGCCTCATTATGTCCTTTTAAACAACCTAAATTAGTGAATTAATGCTTACCAAGTTGATTAACAGAATATACCACATGACAGATTACTGTCAAATGAGAGTTCTTTGATAAGGCTAGGTCCTCTGTTGGTGGGGATGGTTGGTAATTTGCATTACAAAGAAAAAGGTAAACAAATGGTAAGACAACAGTGGCAATTCAATGAGAGTTAATATTCCAGAATCCTGTCCTATGTTGAAACAGTTAAGAGCTAAAACCAAGGTGACAATTCAATACTTCCTTTCATTCCAGTGAATGTGCTGTGATCTGACATCCCTTATGAGACAGCTGGTGTCACTAGAGTTCATAAGTATTCGGAGATGCTAATCAGTTGTTATGAAGCCTATTGAATATGTCAAAATTCATTTTAAAATATTACCCAATGTGACAAACCCATCCTATTCCCTTCAGAAGATTCTTGTATCCAATTTCCACACTTAATTCTCAGTTGCACAGAAAGAACCAGACTGCCCCACGTTCTTCCCCTACTTGGAATGTAGTATGAACACCCAAGAAGGAACTTTACTGGTACTCAGGACATCCAACTTTAAAGTCACTGAGGAGAAGTGATACTGTTTTACCTAACTATTGGATGTGTTCTGTACATATATTTCAATGTTATACTTGCCTACAGTCTTCCTTTGACATTTTTAAACATTAGTGAATGCTACAGGCAGTAAAAGCACAATTAGATATTTGACAATTATGTCCTCCTGGTTCAATACTGTAGATACTACCATAAACTGTTTGGGATCTTGCCACAGACGTGCTTTCAGAGGCTGTATGATGACAGCAAGGCATAATGATTTATGGTGCTTGTGAAAGCAGTCAATTAAATTGTTCTTAACTGATTTTAATTAATTGAAAAATGCTAGTTTGGGAAACATGACTTCACCTCGGAGGATAAAATACTGATTGAATGAAGTGCAACACTAGCATAAAAGCCCAGAAATAAGAAGATTGGGGGCGGGGGGGAGCAAAGGTTCTGTTTTTCATTATTCTAAAAAACAGAGGAAAAGGCATAATGCAAATGTGGATTCCAGGAGTGTTGATACAAGAACAGTAGATACAACAGGTCAAAACATATCCCACAGGAATGCGAGCTTGGTCCAGTAGTTAAAACGTTGGTTAGGATGTGCATGTCCCAATACTGGAATGTTAGGATCTGTACCCAGCTTCCTAGTAATGAGTAGACCCAAGCAGGCAGTGGTGCTGGCCCAAAGTAGTGGGGTTCGTCTAGTCACATGCGAGACCTGGGTTGAGTTCCAAGATCCTGGCTTCAGTCCAGCCCCAGTCACTGGAGGCATTTGGGAAGTGAACCAGCTAGTAGAAGTGATCTTTATCTCTTCCTACATCTCAAATTTCATGATACATTTATAAGTGTATATATATATAAAATCTCCACTTATTCTCAAAGATGGTCTAATGTAAGGTATATGCAATGTACTTAAAAGCATTGATCGGTCTCTAGGATTCTCATACCTCCATTCAACTTCAAGCTACTTGGCTTGCACACTGGTGCTAAGGATATGACATTGCATTTTAAATTCTATGCAATTTTCATCACTTTGATATCACGCAATCATCCCTCAAATACTATGCTAGGCTATTTGCTGAGAATTTGCTGAATGATGAGCATCACCCTAACATACATTGGGTATTTGTGTATGGCAAACGCTTCACATGCATTATCTCAGGTAATCCTCCTAACAGGCCTAGGAAGAAGGGATATGGTCATCCCTCTTTTTTAGACATGAGGAATCAAAGATTTTCAGAGCTTAAGTAATTTACCCAATTGAAATCATCTGAGTCTGAATATCTGACTACTGCTACATGATGTAGAATCCAGAGATCGCATTATAAGAATCTTTGTACAAAATGAATCATCCGTGACTGTAGCCATCTTGGTTTGTGTAAGTACACTCTACAAGGTCAACATAATAATGATGTCCTCACAGGGCCAGCATTGTAGCCTAATAGTTTGACCTGATATCTGCAACACTGGCATTCCAAGAAGGCACCAGTTGGAGTCCCGGCTGCTCCACTTATGATCTAGCTTCCTGCTGTTGTGCCAGGAAAACAATGGGTATTCCAAGTGGGTGCCAGTTTGAGTCCTGGCTGTACCACTTCTGATCCAGCTCCCTGCTAGTGCACCTAGGAAAGCAATGGAAGATGGCCCAAGTGATTGGCCCCTGCCACCAAGTGAGACACCCGGATGAAGCTCCTGGTTTTGCCCTGACCCAACTGTGGCCATTGGAGAGTGAACCAGCTGATGGAAGATCTGTCTCTCTGTAACTCTGCCTTTCAAATAATTTTAAAAATTGTGAGGTGATTTCATAATATTTTTTTGACAGAGTGGACAGTCAGAGAGAGAGAGGAAGTCTTCCTTTTCCGTTGGTTCACCCTCCAATGGCTGCTGCGGCCGGTGCGCTGTGGCTGGCGCGCCGTGCTGATCCAAAGCCAGGAGCCAGGTGCTTCTCCTGGTCTCCCATGCGGGTGCAGAGCCCAAGGACTTGGGCCATCCTCCACTGCACTCCTGGGCCACAGCACAGAGCTGGACTGGAAGAGGAGCAACCGGGACAGAATCCAGCGCCCCGACCGGGACTAGAACCCGGGGTGCCGGCGCCGCAGGTGGAGGATTAGCCTAGTGAGCCACAGTGCCGGCCAAGGTGATTTCATTATTGTGATGACTTCACTATGTATTTCTCAGAACACAGTCATTACAGAAGGTGTGACTGCAGTCTTCCAAGCTACATGATCCTTTTCCCTCTATACATTTTCACCTCTATTTATGGTTGTTCAAATGTGCAGCCCTTATACCACGTGCTTTGCCTCAATACCCTTATACCACTTTCCTCTCTGAACAAAAGTGTATTCAGCTCTGAGATATATTTCAAATAAAAGCTCCCCCATGAAGCTTCTCCAATTGGGTCCTACAACAATTTTGTCTTTGGCCTTTCATTGACTCTGTTCACATTTGTCATTATTTGTCACATTACAGCAGACACTGTCTTCAGTTCCTTTAGTTTAGTAACTTAGTAGCTAATTCAGTAACTTAAGAATAATTGTCTTAATTTTTCCTACTTACCCACCATTACAGATTGAGTTTTCTACCTCCACCCAATCATGTTTACCCCCTCGGTAATAACAGCCATCTACAATTAACCCTTTGTATTAATATTTTATGTTCTTGGTCTTTTCCATAAGAGACTTACACTTAAGCAATATTGATATGGACCAAAACAAGTTATTTCTCCAAACGCCTATTTTTCAGTTGACACAAAGACAAAAGGCAAGAAGAGCTTGCACGAGCTCTGACGGAAAGCCTAGACAGAATGATCCTGGGCACTGCTCCTAGTGCATGGTGCCAGGACCTTATCAGCTGCTGCTGAGCTTATCCACCATACGCCTCAGTGTTCCATCTGCAACACAGGGCAGGCTGGCATGCACGCCAGTTCCTTCCATTCCACAAACATCAAATGTTCGGTCCTGAAGTCTTTCAGTTACGCTTCTATTTCCAAGTCTACAGGCTGAAAAGGAACTCTGCTCACTGGCATCACCAAGGCTTGTCTATATCAGAAACATATGCAGGAATTTCGCAAGCATTGCAAAGTCCCAGGTGTGTTCACTGTGAAAGAGCGAAAGCCTGGCTGAGCTTTGATCTGCTCTCAGCCAGTGTTTTTGTGGAAATTGTCAGTATAAGACAAGGAGGAGGCAGACTACTACAACCACCTTATGTCCCAACTTGTCTCTCTCTCCCCTTTAAGCAGTGAAAACAGAGGTTTCATGTCAAGTCTTGGAGCAGAATGAATCTTTCCTATTATATTAGACCAAAATATCCATAGCATGGAACAATCATTGACTCACATCATGGCCATGTTTGTAATTTTAGGATAAACATCAACCATGCGTTCACGTAAGTCAAACTCTTATTCCAGGAATTGTCATTTTGTATGTATAAATATTGATTGTGCTTTGGTTTCTACTACCAGATGGCAAACCTGTGAAATTCCAATATCGCTGCAGAGATTCAAACAGATTATCATTCATTGACAGACACTGGAGACCGCCATGAAGGCCAAAGATTTTATTTCAAAAATAAGTAATTAGAGTTGACAGCAGAAGTATAAATAGAGCCCAGATGGATATATTTGTTAATTGGACTTCCCTGTGGTAGCTGTTAACCCAAGACTGTCTGGTCATAAACCATGTTCACTTGTCTGAAGTGTCACTGTACAAATGTCCTTGTATTCACGTCACCAAGCTGTGCCCCAGGTGAGAATGCTGCATTCTAATGGCAAATAAAAAATTCAGTTGTGCCTGCTTCATGTAAGACCTTGTTAATTACTTGATGACAGAGTGCCCTTTGGGCAGAATCCTATGGCACACAAAAATCACATGCTAAAATAAAGGTGGCCCTCTAGGCTTAGGTTTAATAGATGTATGCATATCATTATATGGAAAACGTTCCTGAGAATTACGACCGCTGCTTACACTGCAAACATCTCCTTTTCAGTAAGACATCTCTAAGTCATAATCAAAGTGCCATGAAAAAGCCTTCCTCTGTAGCACATGAGAAGTAAATCATCGTGGTCATGAGCACACACCCTGAACACCTCAACTGAAGCCAATAATCAGGGCTTGCACTTTCCCACGTTCCAAATGCAAACTTCAGGAGGTCCCTACCCCAACCCCCAGTCTTTTCCACTGCAGCCAATGTTGTGCTCCTGACATTGAATCAATATTAACTGTAAAGCCTCTACGTGGCATTTCCATATGCATGTGTAGGAAGCCAAGGTCAATTTTATCCCACAGCATTTTTTTCCTCACCTCCCCAAAAGACTACACAAGTGGAAATGCAAGGTTAATTAAACCAGGTACACTGCAAATGATGATGCATTGCCTGCTTTTCCTTGCCATTTCAAACTCGATCCGTTAAATTTAAGGCAATGCAAGAGATCTTACACTAACTAAGACCTCCCTTTCTCCTACCCAGCCCTGCTTCTCACTGGATCTTAAACCCTCCCTCACTTCAAAGAGTAAATTTGTGTCTCTTGATTGTCCCATGAGTCAAAATGCAGCAGCACAATCATCTCCCTGAAGAGGACCTGCTGCTTAGATTATCAACGCCTCCTCAGAGACTCGTGGAACAGCAGAAAACGAAGACCAGGGCACATTAGTGAGAAACTCCTGTGGAGGCGACCCATCACTCAGCTGGGAGAAGTGAGCGCCTGCAGAGCAGACGACCCACCTCAAAGTGAGTCTGCACTCCCAATGCCAAGCTATCATAGGGGGCAGGCTAGCACTTTCACTTTCCTAACTGTGCGTAAAGCTGTACCAATGACATTTGAGATTTGTCAATTTGTCCTCCCATAGACAATCACCAATGGCAAAGTACCTACAGAGACAACAAGACAATACATCTGATCTACTGACCCTATTTCAAATTTCCAGTCAAACCATGTTAAACTATTCCAAACACACAGGGACATTTAGCTTTAGGGCAAGGCCCGGTCATGTACGATGTATATTCTAACTGAAGCAGACACTCGGTATGAAAATTCTCCCTGCCGAATTTGGGAGTGAATCCACTGGGGATTTTCATACTGAAAGCCTACTTTATCAATTCCTCCATATAAATCCAACATCCTTTTAGAGGTACTAAAACTTACTACAGCTGGTTAAGGGCCAAGAGTTACTCAAACTTCACCATGGACTTAAAAACCCAATTTTCTGTTCACTCACAACTATCACTTTGAGAAAACAGAACCCACAGTCACCCACTCACTCTCAGTATTCTTCATATTATTCACATAAAGCCCAGCAAATTTTAACATGTTGGGACTTAAGAGTATATTCCTCTGTAGAAAGGAACTAAAATTATACTAATAAGTTATACCTTTAACCTAAAAATACAATTGGTAACCTCAAATCATTGTGAAAATATCCAGTAGATATTCTTAAACAAGTTCCATTAAGTGAGAATAGTTAAACCCACCTGATAAGTCAACACACAAAAAAATTTGGTCATTCCTTGCAAAGTTCATCATCTTATACTTTCCCTCTAATTCAAATGATTTGCTCCTTTGTGTAATTTATTCCAATGTCCTCTAGTTCACATTTAACGTCAAAAAAAAAAAACCTCTCAATTCTCTATTTTTGCAAATTAATTTGAAAGAGTGGCAGAGAGGAAGAGACTGAGATGAACAGAGATCACCCCCTAAATGCAGTGAGCCACACTGAAACCAGGACTCCATCTGAGTCTCCACATGGATGGCAAGGAACCAAGATGGAGTACTTGGACCATCTTCCACTGCCTTCCCAAGTGAATTAGCAGGAAGCTGGATCAGAAGCAGAGCAGCTGGGTCGCACTCCGACGGGGGATAGCAACATCCCAAGTGGCAGCTTAACCCACTGTGCTGCAATTCCCGCCTGAACTACCTCTATACTGAAGTATCATTGACCTATGTTGAGCAAATAGATCCATACATGCTACAGAAAACTGTGCTAAGCCAATCAGATTTCTGCATGTTAAGAGGAAAAAAATTTTTTTAAAGTTCATCTAGATAAATTGGGAAATAGTGGCTCAAGAAATTTTTCCAAAGTCATGGCAGCCAAGTGACTTACTCAAAATTCTATGACACTTTGCTTAAAACCCAGACTCCCTCCAGAGACCCACATTCATGGCCGTCTTCACTGGAAGGGACAGAATTTTTTTTTTTTTTTTTTGGTTTAACATCTAATTGTAAGGAACCTCCGGAATTAGAGGGGGCCCCTAAAAACTCAAACTCCCAAGGAATCCCAGGATCCTTTTAAGTACTTCTGACAATGATTACTTCTTCCTTGTATTCAAAATTAAAACTTGTCTTTTTGCTTAGATTCACCCATCCTATTTCTCCCCCTTGGAGTCTTAACAAATCTCACCCCTCTTTCATATGTGCTCAAATATTTGATGACAGCTATCAAGATTTGCTTATATCTTATGTAAAATGAAAAGGCTAATATTATTCCCATTTCATGAAGATGACCTTCGGCACAGAAAAGCTAGATGTTCACGGGGCAAAAAAGAAAAATCAATGGCACAGCTTCAATTCTTCAGCCTAGAATAATATAATACATTTCTGTGGCTTTCAAACTAATATAAATGAATATAATAACTTCCTTTTGTTCATGGCCGATTACATTATATTACAACAGCACGACTTCCAGGGCTAGCATGCAAAAGTAATTTATTTTTCCCCCACATCTGTAACTATTTGGGAGAGTAGCTAAGTCTTCATAATTATGCCACAGACACAGTAAATAGAGCAACCCCAATAGGTCACACTGCGACTATAGTTCAGAGAGAACAATTATTTTATCCCATATAATTTGCATCCAACATTTCCTATAGAAAATTAAAGAGGAAAACATAACACCGGCTTGCAAAATTACTACAGCCTTTTAATGGTCTCCCTACCCCCATGTCCAACAGCTTTTCCACCTCAAGGAGGACCACACACAGACACACACTCAGTGTAAATGCATACCTGAACAATTTTCATTAAAAAGTTCCCTTTTAGGTTGTGGTTCACTTTACACTGTCTGACACAGATGAAGTTATTATGAAATTAACTAAAATTACTGTCAAGTCATTCCATTTTTCTCTTTTCCTTTCCACTGTACAAAAACAATTTTCTACCCTCTGAAGAATGGTCAAATTGAAGGAGCAGGGTTTTTTGCTTTCATCAACACATACTGTCCAGCACATTTTCTTCCAGGTAGAAGAAAATGTGCGCTGTCAAAAATGCAGATCACTAACAAGCAAGTGTGGTCCCTGGGAGCCATGTCTGTAACAGGGAGGCCAGATGGTATTAAGAAATGAAATCAGTATATTTGTGGGTTTTATTATATAGTGAAAAATATGTGACATCAAAATGATTCAGTAGTGATGACAAAGGGGGAAAAAAAATCAAGACAACTTCCCCTGCCAAAGAATTTGTCTAGACTTTCCTTGCTTTGGAAGTCCAATCTCCTCAGAGATCAATGCCAGCCCCTTGAGAAATGCAGTCTAACCAGCCTTTAACATGAAAGAGCCCCGAAATGTAGAAAACAAAAACTGAAAGGCACCATGACAAGGGCAAACAATGCAGACTGCTAATGAAGTGCAACCAAGGAACCCTGGTAACACATTTGCTTTAGTGTTCTCATTTCACTATGGTTAGGGCTGAGATTAACTGAAAACTGCATTAGCATTTTGGTCTATGAATTGTACTTGCTTTCTACTCTCAAAGCGTCCATCGCCTCCCATAAACAAGCTGCCTCACAGTGGACAACTGATTTTAGACATTCCAGCCCATCAGCTGAAGTGCAATTATAAAAAAAAAAGCAGTTGAGAATCCATTTAACTAAGTAAACTCTCATTAATGCACGTTTCTCCTAAGGAACAGAATTTTCACACTAGCTGTTACAGTACAGGTCAAGAAATTTTTAATCAACTCAGATTAACACTTCCAGACTCCAAGACTTCAGAAAACATTTAGATTAAGCTTGCTTGCTCCAGCACTAGCCAGTTACAATATCGCTACCGAGCACTTGAAATGGCTAGTGCAACCGAGGAGTTGAATTCAAAGTGTTTCTTTTTCATTAATTTGAAGGGTCAATACCCTAATCAGTTATTAGAAAAACCTGTAAGCATGTTGCAACAAATTACACTTATAAATTATTTCAACTAAGCATTCAAATAATATTTCCAGTGGAAACTTAGCACTGACATTGAAATGGGCTCAATGTAGAAAGACATCGATTTCAAAGACTCAGTATTAAAAATGAACGTAAAATATCGCATTAATATTTAATTGATATTAAAATGCTGGATAAATCAAGTTGAATATTTAAGTAATTTCACCTCTTTAAAGGTGGCTGCTTAAAATTTAAAATTATATTTCTGGCTCCAACTTGTGATTTGTATGTTTACCAAACAATGCTGTTTCAAACTTTAGATTTCTTATTTGTAAAATGGGACAGTAGCAATTACATTGTAGGGTTTTGCAAAAGTCAAAATGTTCATGTGTGGAACCTATCTACCAGAATATCACATGGCATTAGATAAACATTTTATTGATGTTGTATTACCTAATGGCTTATCTTGAACAACAGTCAATCCCTTAAAATCCTAATAACCCATCTAGATTTCAGACAATGAGCTTTTTGTTTTCTTAAACTGTAAAACTTTGCAACAAAGTCTGCCTGAGCATACTTTACACGTGTTCTCCAAAGAACTGAAGGAATTAAAAAGGTGGCTCATCTTCCATTCTGCTTTCAGATAGTGTCCTGTCAAAATCCCTACACCCCTCGTTCCATCATAGGCACTCCCACACCCATCACCGCAGTACCTAGTCCTGGTAAGAAAGGCCTTTAAAGCCGCTTCTGAAAGTCATCTCAAATCCCTGATGGAGCACAGTGTTTCAGGAAAAGACAACATGGAGATGGGCCTGGAATCTGTTGTTTGGAACTGAGGTCATTTTGCTATATTGCTTATCAGTTGCATTAGGCTTAGCTTCTGCCTTCCATAATGCAAGCAGCATCCAGTATCCTAAGGAAACAGGGCAGAGATTGAATTTCGTCTAGGACAGGATTTCCCGATCTGGCTCTCAGCCCACCTCCATTTGGAGGTTCAGGGCTTCTCTCATTCCCTTCAAACCCACCGGAACCAGGGTGCCGTGCCATGCTCATCTTTCGAACAGAAGGGTAAACGGCTGAAGTTCTCCATTGACGATTAACTAGAGTTAGCTGTACCTCTTCTTCCAGCTCACCACTAGCATCTTTAAGAATTTATTTGAAAGGCAGAGGCAGAGAGAGGGAGCAATAAAGAGCAAATCTTGCATCCACTGAATCACTCTCCAAATGGCTGCAGCAGATGGAACTGGGCCAATCCGAAGCCAGGAGCCAGGAGCTTCTTCTGGATCTCCCACAGGGTGCAGGGGCTCAAGGACTTGGGCCACGTTCTGTTGCTTTCCCAGGCAGATTAGCAGGGAGCTGGATCGGAAGTGGAGCAGCAAGGACTGGAACTGGCATTCATATGTGGTGCCAGCACTGCGGGCAGCGGCTTGACCAGCTATGCCACAGCACTGGACCCACCACTAGCATCTATTATTCCACTTAGTCAAAGAGTTTCATGACTCTCAAATGCATTATTTTCTTACCATTGCTAAATTTCACAAATGTCCATGTGTACAAATGCACACATATGCTCTTTCTGAATAATTTCTGGTTAATATTTTATCAGCATTTCCTGTCTGTTCATGATCCATCCTTAATGTTAATAGCATAAAAACCATTTAATTATGAAAACCAGGATATTAACACGGGTACTATGTTCATCTACCAATTAGACTGATTCTTAACTATGTTAGATCTTATTTTCACTTTCTGCACTTTTTCCTGGCCTAGAATCCAATCCAGGATCTCATTGTGTTGAGCTGTAATATTTCCTTGGTCACTTAGAGTAGGACATTCCTCAGTATCTGTTGTCTGTTTATATTGCATGACCTACACACACACACCCTGGTCAAAAGTATTGTAGAATATCCCTCGGTTTTGCTTTTCTAATGTTTCAAGATTAGATCTGAGGTCATGAATTTTTGGCAATACCAAACTGATGTCAGGCCTTTCTCTGCATAGTATGGGTGGCTTTGGTGCCAACACGTCTCACTGTTGATGTTCACCTCGATCACTCTGTCCAAGTGGTATCGGCAAGATTTCTCCACTCAAAGTTGTCTACTTCCCCCCCATAACCAATAAATATTCCAGAGGAGATAATCTGGGACTTTCCATATAGCCCATTTATTTTAATTTTTATTAATATGAAGAGAACATGTATCATGTATTTCACAGGTACAATTCTAAAACGATAACAGTACAATCCTCCTCCCTCAATCCCTCTCCTTCCATTTTTGTAAAAGCATAATTTCAAATCCACTCTATAATCACAAGCTTAACGCAGCAATAACTGTAATCGTCAACAAGTAAAAAGTAGAAAGAGCACAGTTCCACAAAAATATAAACAGCTAAAAACAATTAAACCACAAGATGTCTGTTTCACTTCTATACATTTTGTATTCTACATTAACTCCCACATAGCAGAGAAATCTTCACATCCTGTTTACATCACTCATCACTGTTTTGTTTGCCTAATCAGGATCTTCCATTTCCCTCATTCTTTCTACATTTGTTAAATGGAATTCTCCAAGGACAGCAAAATCTCCCCACCCATTTATCCTTGCATGTATGTTAAAAAAACAGCAGGCCATTGGCCTCGGGCTGGCTCCATCGAGTGCCTATGTAAAAATCACAACCTAACAGCATGTCAATAAAGCAAAACCTAACTTTGTAGTACTTTTGTAACCGACGGCTAGGTTTCAGCCAACCACAGGTAGCCAAGTCATCACAACACAGCTAAGTAGGGCAAAAGCCTCATGACTCATGTCTAAATCACATGATTTCTCTTCTCTGCTTTCACCCTCAGCTCTATTAGCTCACCTCTCAGGAACCGGGATGGAGCTCTTTGAACTTCTCATGGCTTTTGCACAAATTTTGTTAAAGTTTAACATTTGTATCAGTATAAACTAACTCCTGGACATTTATTTGCCCTATGAAATATAATATTGTCATTATTCATTTGCTGTAATTGTTCCAGCTCTTGCCACTGGGATTTTGTTCAGGTTGGCTCCTCTGTTCATTCAACAAGTCTCTATCCTTTTTGAACTTTTTTACTTTCTACCACTTCAAGTCATCCCAATCCATCTTACATTTTTTATATGTATTTTTCCTGATCTACTTCTGGAATCAGGAATCTGATGATGATTAATAATCCAAGAATAGCTTTTAAAAGAAACCATTACCAAGTTGCTGAGTGTGCTTGTTGCTACTGGACTGTCATTCATTCCAGCTCCTCTCAACAGTCAGGGCTTGGAAACATTTGCATGCACACACCCATACACGAACAATCCATACAGATCTGTGTTTCTGTATCTCTCTGCATGCACACTAAAGTTGTATATTCTTACAGACATTCCCAATTCCAATGCAACACCACAGGGTTCATTCTGTGTTTCTCCCTTTGCTTGTTTGTTGCTACTTTTTCTAGAAATGAGAAATCCATCTGCCATTATTTACAAAATATCTGGTATATGTTCAATCCTAGAATATTCAATGTCATTTCACAACTGTTAGCCCATACCTGTAAGTTGAAAAGTAAGGTATTCAACACTTGCTTACACTTAGTCTTTAGTCTCATGGTACTCAGTCATGATACTGTTTTATGAAGTTACTCAAGGTTAGTTCTTTTCTACCTTAAGGTGGTTAAATCATTTATCATACTCATACAGCTTGTCTCACTTATTCATATGCACAGTTTTCATCCCCACATCCTGACTAGTTTTATTGATATAGATATACAGAACATTACTCTGATTCTCCAAGACAAGCTAACTTCAAAGGAGGAGTGTAGATCCCTTAGTCCTGTTTGTTCAAGGTCATATGTCAACCCTACTTCCTCAGAACAGGGTCACCTTTCACAACTGCTCAACACTCTGGCTCTTGCTCCACCCCATCTTGAGTGTGCTGAACCCTCCAGGCAAACGCGACTCCTTCTGTACAAGGTTGTGATCATCTCTGACAGGAGGTTCATTATCTTGTTCAATTTTGAGGCTCCTGTGTGGCAGATGCATGTGTTCTCAAATGGATAAAAAATGAATAAACAATACATGAGAACATCTCCCTGTATTCAAAAGCATGCTTTTCTATTTCCTCTTATCTAATGGTTTGATTAATGTTCAAGTACCACTTCCAGCAAACACTTCAAAGAGCAGACACTAATACTTACATCCTGCAGCTCCGAATACATAGCCTTCCGTTTTTCCTTTTGACATTTTTTGAAAATTTGCTTTTATTTTTTCAGAATATTCTTCAACCTATGCTGTTATTGATCATGTACGTCTGCGCACTATTCTGCATAAACAGACGATCACCCCCTCCTCCCTGTCCCATACAATTAAAAATTAGGAGTTTAAGTAATCAAGCTTCATTCTGACCAAGAATTAAAGAGTAAAATCTCATGAGATGCGAATTTGTGTTTCGTTCTGTGCTACAGTAGTCCTCCCTACCCCGTCTCCAACACACACATCCCAGACAGTGCCTACGCCTTTCAACCTAACAGAAGTGGACTTTTTTACCAAGCAGAACCTACAGACTGTTAATAACACGTTCAGAGGCCGTGGAACCAAAGTTTAGTAGTCAGTGTGTAGCAAACAGCTGCAGCAGTTTATCTGGAAGAGAAAAGTAGGCTTCCCCAAGCTGGGAAGCAACCAAGGGATATGGGGCTGTTTCTGTGAGTAGTGAAACTGGTATTATGCGGGGGGAAGGGCTCTCTCAGCTGTCAGGAAATGCTCCAAAGAACTGTACTGCCAAACACACAGAGGTAGCCCCTAGCTCTGAACCTCTGGTCTGCAGAGAATAGCCTATCACAGGCAGCTCTGTGAGCAGCACCTAACCAGAGATACCCTTGGAAGACTCATGACCAAAGACCAGGCACCCATCCTCCATGCCAGACCCCAAGGAAGCCTTCCAATTGGTGATCCCACCCAGTGGAAATCATGGGACTCTACCAAATGTCACCGAGTCCATTCTTAACATCCTACTGAGTGTACACACTAAGTCTTACTTAACTTGATAAACTTGTAACAAGCATGATATCTTACAGCCATGTACTAGGGAACAATTCACATCCATCAAATTATAATCTACTAAAAGCTGAAGCAACAAGGAATGACATTTCATCTATGCACACTCATCAATCCATCCAACACCTTGAGTCAAGTTAGCAGAGGGCAGCCTGGGTCTATGCACTGGTGACAGAGCCAGAGACCTCTTGAAGTCAATTCTGTATTCTTCTGGCTCCCTAACTGCCAGTGTGACCTCAGCCAACCTAAGAACACTCTCCCTAAGTGATGTGATTCCATCATTTAAATGTCTATTCTGACATTCAATTTAATGAAAATTAAGGCTCAAGTAACTGTACACAGTATCATTTCAGTCTTCTCTATCCTTTAACTATATTCTGATATCTAGATGCCTATAATGTATTATAATAAATTATAATAGATATATCTATGCATCTGTATATCTAGATGCCTATAATTTATTGAAAACTGGAAGGGCCAGCGCCGTGGCTCACTTGGTTAATCCTCCGCCTGCGGTGCAGCATCCCATATGGGTGCCGGGTTCTAGTCCTGGTTGCTCCTCTTCCAGTCCAGCTCTCTGCTGTGGCCCAGGAAGGCAGTGGAGGATGGCCCAAGTGCTTGGGCCCTGCACCCGCATGGGAGACCAGGAAGAAGCACCTGGCTCCTGGCTTCGGATCTGCACAGTGCCGGCCGTAGTGGCCATCTAGGGGGTGAACCAATGTAAGGGAGACCTCTAACTGTCAAATAAAATTTAAAAGAAATTTAAAAAAGAAAATTGGAAAAGTTGTTTGAGACTAGTTCAGAATGAATCATCTGCTTTAGAAATGGATCCAACAGGATACACTTCACTACTTCAGCTGACGTCCTGATGGATTCAACTGAATGAAGACAAACCCAAATTTCCTGTGACAGATGCTGCCTGGACATCTGTTTCTCCACTATGGCTTATATAACAGTCTTTGTGTAAGTATTCTGAACTGATTTATCTATTGGAGAAGGAGAGGGAAGAAGGGAGAAAGGTGGGGAGTGCTCTCCCATCTTCTGATCTACCAGGCAGGAGCCACAAACTGGGATCTCAATCCAGGTCTCTTATATTCCCATATGAGAAGCAGGGCTCAATTACTTGAGCCATCATACACTTCCTCCAAGGGAGTTCAGTAATAGGAAGCTGGGTATTAGGAATAGAGCTGAGGTTCAAACCCAGGTACTCCAATGAGACATGGGTGTTCAATCAAAAAGCTTCAATTCTGAGTATTCATAGCAATACTATGGAGCTAACTTTGAATATCACCCCCCAAGTGGTGCTGCGCCGATCCAAAGCCAGGAGCCAGGTGCTTCTTCCTGGTCTCCCATGCAGGTGCAGGGCCCAAGCACTTGGGCCATCCTCCACTGCCTTCCTGGGCCACAGCAGAGAACTGGACTGGAAGAGGAGCAACCAGGACTAGAACCCGGCACCCATATGGGATGCCGCACCGCAGGCGGAGGATTAACCAAAGACTAAAAAATGGAATTACTGTATAATCCAATCATCTGTCTCCCAGGTATGTAACAAATGAGTGCCTTGAAGAGACATCTGTACTCCTGTGTTCACTGCAGCAGTACTCACAGACCCAACCTATGGAAACGACCTGAGCATCCATCAACGGACGGACAGACACAAGAGATCTGGCATATTTGCAGCTGATTATTACTTGGTTATAAAATGGAAGGAAATCCTGCTATTGTAAAAGCATGGACGAACCTGGAGGGCATTACTGTCAGTGAAGTAGGCCACAGAAAAGCACTGTATGATCTCACTCGTATGTGCAATCTGAAGAATGCAGGTTGCCGGAGGCTGAGGAGTAGGGGACAGAGGCAGATGTTGGCCTAAGAGTACAACCATTCAGTCCTAGGTGCTGGGGCCCGAGCTGACAGTATGGTAATTATAGTTAACAATACCTGCCCACTACTATGTGTAAGTATTACGCATTCTCAACCCCCAACCCCACACAAATGATGACAATGTGAGGTGATGCATGTACAGCTAATTTGATTTCAGTAATTATTTCACAGTGTCTGTGTATTCAAATCATTCTATACTCCTTAAATGCATACTATTTTATTTACCAATTATATCTCTATAAAGCTAGGGTGAAATAAAAAAATGAAATTCAAGTTGCTTTTATAATCATCTCTGAAAGTGTTGACCAATGCCTAATCTCAGTGCTACAACAATTAGAACAAATTTTTCCACGGAAAATGAACTAATAACAGGTTCTGAATATGCAGCATGCACTAATCCTGGTTTTTAAAAGCCCTAATGGATTTCGTAGCAATGCAATACGGCAAAATGAGTAAAATCCTCACATAATAGAGAAAGGTAATTAGAGATGCAGAGCAAATTCTTTTTAAATGCCCTGCATGCAATTTGGACACTCAGTCCCTCCTTCAGAAATGGGAGAGTTGCAAAGGGAAGAAATGCAATACATCAAGAAGAGAGTAAGGGAAACTCAAATGGGACCAATGCCAAAGGCATCTGAGGCTTCAGAGTGGTCAGAATTCCTTCTAGTAATTTATTCCCTGTATTTCCCAAGAAACTGACCAACATACAGTTAAGGAAGCTCTCCATTTAGAAATAACTTCAGGTAGGTTGACCAAACGGGAAATGACACTGACAGTCAGGATCTAAGAGAAAAGATGTTTTAAGAGAATGTATCCTTTGTGATGTGGCTGCACACATCTCGTCACTACAGCAGTCATTTCAAGAGGCACCCATTTGGCTTCTATCAAAAATAAGTAGCTGAGGAATTAAGACACCATTTATGACACCCACATCTTCTATCAGAGTGCCTCGGTGTTAGTCCCATTTCCGGCTCCTGACTCCAGCTCCCTGCCAATGTGTCCTTAGGAGGTAGTGGTGATGGCTCACGGAGTTCAATTCTGCCATCCATGTGATTGAAGTGAATTAAGTACTTGACTACCAGCTTTGGATCCCTGATATTTGGGCAGTGGACCAGTGGTTGGCAGCTGTTTCTCCAATTAAAAAGCAAGCAAGCACCATGATTTTTACAGCAAATCTTCACAACTGTAGCTGGTGAGCTATAATTCCACACAAGAAATAGAATCTAGGGGCCAGCATTTTGGCACAGCTGGTTAGGCTGCCACCTGTGATGCCGGCATCCCATGAGCAGTGGATCAAGTCTCAGCTGCTCCACTTCTGATCCTATTAACGCACCTGGGAAAGCAGCAGAAGATGGCCCAAATATCTGAGTCCCCACCACTCATGTGGGAGACCAAGATAAAGTTCCAGGCTCCTGGCTTCAGCCTCGCCCAGCCTCAACCATTGGGGCCTTTTGGGGAATGAACCAGCAGATAGAAGATCTCTATTTCTCCCTCCTGTAATTCTGCCTTTCAAATAGTCTTTAAAAATATAGTACAGTCTAAGATCAAGGAATATCAGAGGCACAAAGCCCTTTAAGACCATACAGTCCAACATTTAATCATAAATAAACACAGCCCCAAGAAGTGACCTAGGTGTCTAAGCCCCAACCATCATAATGTAACAATAAGGCGGAGGCCAGGATCAAATCTCTGGATGTGCAGCTCAATGTTTTTTTTTCTCTGCAAAATCAGACCTCTTTCTCCAAAAGGAGGTCCACAGATATGCTAGTGGTATGTTTGGGTGATCCCATGAGGCCCATGTGATTTGGGTTTACACTCCAAAATCTGAAGTTAGCGGTCAATGAATTAAGTGTGGAGCTTTACACAACAGCTGAGCCTCAGAGGTGGGCCCAGGATAATGTCCTGAGGTCTCTGGGGAATTGGCCTCAAAAAAAAAAAAAAAAAAAAAAAAAAAAAAAAAAAAAAAAAAAAAAAAAAAAAAAAAAGAGCTAACCCTTTCACCAGAACTTTTGAGAATTTGGTCCAGCTATTCTCCCTGCTTCCTGGTTCCCCAGTCTACTGCATGGTTTCCACTATCATCAGACACCAGACCAATGGGTCTCCCAAAGTTTGTATGGTGACCCTTCAAAACAGAGCTGAAGTAAACTTCCTTCCCAAGTAGATCCTCTCAGGTATTTGCAATGTAGTATAGACAAGCTGACTAGTGCAGCAGGATTACTACCATGGATATGGTTGGATGTTCAGACCTCCGTGAACTTGGAGACATTTTCTTTAGGATACTTTTGGACTAGTTGGCTGGCTGCTGTGTACAACAATAAATGACTCCAAATTGCTCCATTCTATGCTTGCCCAGCTTCTGAGTTTTCACCCGGGATCCCAGGCACTGGTTTAGAGGGTCTATTCTATAGTCCTCTGCCCAAGGTCGTCACGAGCAGCTGCTCTTTGGTCATCTCTTCCAACGATTGCTCCGACAAGACTTCTAGCCACGCTTTAAGCAGCCCTATATGTTGGTTATTTTGACAGTAAAACAACCCCACTTCTGAAAATACCTTTTAACAGTTGTCAAGACTGATGTAACAGAAGGTATAGAAATTCATATCTCAAATGGCTTTTTCATCTATCAAGAAACTTGGGTTCCTACGAATAGTTGTGTTTCCCTGTACAGTTGACACAGTGATTTTCACTCCACTTAGGACGCCCACATCCCCTGTCAAAGTGCCTGGTTCCAGGCCAAGATCCTCTGTTTCCTGCTTACGGACACCCTCCGAGGTGGAAGGTGATGGTCCAAGTACTTGGGTGACTGTCACTACATGGGAGATCCAGACTGAGTTCTGGGCTCCTGGATTTAGCCTGGCCCAGCCCTGGCTTTTGTGGGCACTTGGGGAAAATCAGCACATGGAAGATCTGCTTTTCCAATAAATGAGAACTTTGTGTAATGATGGTCAATAGATTGTGACTGGTATTTCCAGTGTTTTTTCTTCTAGTGTTAATTTTTAAGTCCATGAGGTTATAAAAGTTACTAACTGAACAGTTATAGGACCTTCAGCTCTGTTTCCTATGAACTCCAAGCTATAGCTAGGCAGGACGTTGCTTACAATAGTCAGCACCTGTCGTCAGATCCACGTGTGAGGGAACAGATCTCTGGATTCCTATAACCCTCCATTGTAGAAATGCCATTCCTTGTTCCTCACTCAGGAGTTGAGCTTGTTGAGGGACTGTGGTTTTCCTTTGCTGTTGTGTGCTCTGGATCAAAAGTCCCGAATTGTTAATTCCAGACCCGCAAATAAACCTACCTGATCAGTCAGCTTGACTCCCCTTCCCCTTGTAACTCATGCAATAGCAAAAGGAAGACTACCCCGAAAGCTCAGATTCATCTATCATCTCTGATGGAGGCACTTTGATTTATAGATTCACAGAACCTAACAACTGAACTTAAGCCAAATCGAAAAAAAGACAAGAACCAAACATCTAGGCTCATAGTTATCCTCCCTAGATACAGAACATCCTAGCAAGAATGACGTCATTCTACGGAGACCAGGGGCATGGTGTGTGTATGAAGAGGATTCAGCCTCAGCCTGCACAAATCCTCAGGCCTTTCCCTCAGTCATGAGTCTAACAGTGAGGTTATCAACATGGTCAAGCAGTTAGTTACACAGCTTTAAGGTTTGGAGTTTGATTTCAGAGCTGTCTTAGGATTATAATGCTGCTATGTGACAGTATAGACTAAAACATACCCAAAAGCTGATGTCACTGTTTAGTAAGTACATATTTAGTTATTAGTATCTCTAAGTCAAAAAGACCAAGTCTATTTTAAAGTTACTGGTTGGCATTGGTGCTGTGGTATAGAAGGTTAACCTCTACCTGCAGGACAGGCATCCCATGTGGGCACCAGTTCAAGTCCTGGCTGCTCCACTTCTGATCCAGCTCCCTACTAATGAACTGGGAAAGCAGCAAAAGATGACCCAAGTGCTTGGGACCCTGTACCCACATGGAAGACCCACAAGGAGCTCTTGGCCCCTGGCTTTGGCCTGGCCGTTGTGGCCATTTGGGGAGTGAACCAGCAGATGGCAGCTCTCTTGCTGTTTCTTCTAAAATTTACTTTTTTGAAGGGCAGAAATAGAGAAGTCACTGGTTGTAAAGGTTAACTGAAAAAAATGCACTCTGTAAAAAGAGGCAAATTAAAAACTTTACATAGTATATAAGTCAGAGTAACATTTTATTTCTAGAAAACACATTTTTAAATAGTCTTGCCCAGATTCATCCAACTGCTAAATCAGAAAACAGATGTGGTTTATGTGCCAATAACTGATACAGGTAACTGAAACTGGCTGGAGGGAATCTATCGCCACTTCTTTGCATTCAACCTGGCGTTTAGATCCATGGTACTGCTGGTGAGGGAAGGTGGCGTTTTTAATCATTCTTGTGCAAATAAAATCTGTCACCAAAAGTAGTAAATTTTGTAGACAATTAAGAGATTGGGTAACTTGCATGCTTTAAATAAACATTTGCTATTAGTTTAATAAAAGCTGTTTACGAATCCATAATTGTTTTACAGGCATAATTTCTAAACTCAATGATTGTTTCAGCAAAATATATAATAGCAAAATATCACATAATTTCATGCAGTCCTTATTCTTTTCTATTTATTCATAGAACTGGCTGAGACCAAAGTTTTCTGTAATTGTCACTAACTTCTCAATTTAAAATGAATTCATGCCAAGTTAGGTGTTTGGCCTAGTAGTTGAGCTGTGGGTTACGATGCCTCCACTGCATATCAGAGTGCCAGGGTTCAAGTCCTGGCTCCAGCTCCCAAATTCTAGCTTCCTGATAACACGTACCCTGGAAGGCAGCAGCCGATGGCTCCAGAACTTGGTTTCCTGCCACTCACGGCTGAGACGTGGATTGAGTGCCTGACTCCCAGCTTCAGTCTGGCCCATCCCAGCCATTGAGCACATTTGGGAAGTGAACCAGGAATGTCCATTTGTCTTCGAAATCAAAGGAATTATACAAAATGTGTTTATTCCAAAAGTAGTATCTATAGAAATTTCTCTTACTGAAAGCTTAAGATCTTTTTGAAGAGCCCATTTATGGTAGTTTCCCCCTATTTAGGGTCTTGCTTATCACTATTTTATTGCTTCCAGGTATCCATGAAAATATTAAATTCTAGAAATAATGATTTCAATTTAAATAGCCTTCAACATATTTCTATAACTGTTCTATTGTAGTAAACTCATACTGTGTCCAATTTATAAATTGAACTTTATAGGTATATATCTACAGGAGAAACTATATATAGGGTTGTATACTAGCCAGTTTCAAGCACATACTAGGGGCTCTCCCATGGAGAAGAGATGCTTTACTTGAATAACTAGTTACTAGCTTTAATTACCTAAAAAAACTTTCAAGATGCATTCTAGTGAGCCGGCGCCACAGCTCACTAGGCTAATCCTCCGCCTACGGCGCTGGCACACTGGGTTCTAGTCCCAGTCGGGGAGCCGGATTCTGTCCCGGTTGCCCCTCTTCCAGGCCAGCTCTCTGCTGTGGCCCGGGAGTGCGGTGGAGGATGGCCCAAGTCCTTGGGCCCTGCACCCCATGGGAGACCAGGAGGAAGCACCTGGCTCCTGGCTTTGGGTCAGCGCGGTGCACCAGCCGCAGCATGCCAGCCACAGTGGCCACTGGGGGGTGAACCAACGGAAAAGGAGGACCTTTCTCACTGTCCACTCTGTCAAAAAAAGATGCATTTTAGTGTAACTAAATTGGACTCTGGAGTTGGGGCCTGGGCAAGTGCATTTTGAAGACCCACAGGTGGTTAAAATCCACATGTGAGAACCTGTTCGAGTCCTTCAATGCTTTGCCTCTATCACGGTCATTGCGAAGGAAGTGGACTGTGCTCTGCTACATGCAGACGCTGCAGCTGCTGGCTCTAGTGTACACAGAAGTCAACCTTTACATTGGTATCTTGGCAACAATGCTATACCAAAAAAATCAAATTCCATGAGTAAGTTTCCCTCAAATTAAAAGTTATGCTTTATATCTGAGAGTTTTGCTTTAATGTACTAAAACTATAAATATTTGACTAAAAGATAGCATTAGACAAGAGTATCTCAAAACTATGTCACAACTTGTCACCTTACTGGTCTTCCAGTAAAACTTCCAACATTATGAAGCTACTTCAAGAAGTCTGGACAGACTGGCACTGTGGGGCAGCAGGTTAAAGCATCTCCTCACCATGTCCGCGTCCCATACCAAAGTCCTAATTCTGAGTTCTGGCTTCTCTTCTCATCCAGCTTCCTGCTAACATGCCTGGGAAGGCAGAGAAGGATGAACCAAGTACTTGGTACCCTGCCAGCCTTGTAGGAGACCCAGACAGAGTTCAACTCCTGTCTCTGGCCTGGCTCAGCCACAGATATTGTGACCATTTGGTGAGCAAGCCAGCAGGTAGAAAATCTGTCACTCACTCTCCCTTCCCTTCATTTCTCCCTTTCAAATAAATGTTGGAAGAAATTGAGAAAATAGAGAACCAAAAGGTATTTATCTTGGTGCAAAAAGCTTTTTAAATGCATGTTGTTTTCAGAATTCTCATTTTCCATGAACTTTTTGAAGACTCCTTATATTGACATTCACTTGTGTTTATAAATTGAGTTTCAGTGAAAGAAACTGACATAGGGTGGATAAAGCTGATTTATCTCTTTTAAAAAGATTTGAAAGTTACACAGAGAAGAGGCAGAGAGAGAAGAGACATCTTCCATCCACTGGGTCACGTCCCCAATTGGCCACAACGGTGGAAGCTGCACCAATCCGAAGACAGGAGCTTCCTCCAGGTCTTCCCATGTGGGTGCAGTGTCTCAAGGACCTGGGTCATCATCTACTGCTTTCCCAGGCCATAGCAGAGAGCTGGATCGGAAATGGAGCAGCCGGGACTTGAACCGGCACCCATATGGGATGCCGGCACTACAGGCACTGGCTTTATCGGCTACACCACAGCGCTGGCTCCCTGTGTCTTAATCTTAACTGCAGATTATTCCATTCCCTTGTGAAAAGAATTTTCCTCTGCCATTGACAATCTGAAAAATGAAAACTACTCCAAGACATCCCAAGGGCATTAAATCATAAATGTTCCTATAGATTGTGAATGTATTGGAGTGAAATGAACATTGAGATTCGATGATTTTTTTACAGCCCTTGTCTCTTCTGTTGAACAGTTTTTCCTTCATACTATTTGTTGAACTCTTAGTGTAGGTTAACTTCACAATTAAGAAAACTGAAAGTAAATCTTTGTAAAAATTGAAGAGTTAGAAATGGAAGGAAGAGGGTTGAAGCATGGGCAGAAAGGAGGGTAGGATTCAAAGTATCACTATGTTTCTAAATCTATATGAAATACATGAAACTTGTATAACTTAAATAAAATCTTGAAAAAATAAACCTAACTCATGACTCCAAAAAAAAAAAAAATGCCTACAGATCACAGATCAGTTGGCATCAGCAATTTTAGCCAATCTGAGTTCACAGAACACTGAAAATGTTGGTCACAGTCACAGCTCAAAGTGATAAAACACACTGATATTTCCATATATATATTTGCTACCATCCCTTACTCCCCCCCCCCCCAAGGCTTTCCACTCCAAAAGTGAAAGTCATAGTAAACCTAGGTATATTCAGGGAGTTCCAGTCATACTGTTAAAGTACAGACTTTATCCCATCTGATGAGAATTTTGACTCCAGGATGTGACAATAAGGACTTGTTGATTTTACTAATGACTTGTTAGAGAAGCAAACTCAAGTTCAGCTCAGAAATAACCCATTTTAAAGAGCATGGGAACATGCTTATCTCAGATGGTGCTGCTGAGTCAAGCTTTATAAACTCCCGCCTATACCAATTTCAGTAATAGAGCTATTGAGGAAGTCATGCCCCTGGGACAAAAACCCAGAAATCCTACTGTCTACCTGAGCACCCTTTCTGTTCTGTTGAGATCACTCGATACACAAATTCCTGATCACCCAATTACAGAAGTGATTAAGATCAGCATTAAGGAGGGGTTGTGGGGTTGCTTAGTACAAACTTGGTTTGCTGTTTCTTACAGAAGCAGAGGCTACAGTACAGGGGTGTTTTTAAAAATGGAAAATTGAATTCCATTCATATTTGTATAAAAAATTTTGAAGTCCATGCATGTTTTGCATAAGCATTTTTCATGGAGTGTTTGAAATCCATGCATATGAGGTCTTCAAAGTTTTGCACCATAGAAATTTTTTAATTCCATTTTCTATGAGCTTCTGAAGCACCTTCACATGTTTACAGGCTGTTGAGCTCAATATGGTTAGGAGTAAACAGGTGTAAAGCACAGGTGTACAGAAGTTGTTCAAAGGGGCTGGTAGCCAGCCAGTGGGCAGCACACTGCTCTGCAGTGACGGGTGCACGAGGAGCAACTGCAGTGAATAAGGAGACTACCCACTGTTCTAGGAGGCATTTTATAGACAAACTCTGACCAGGACTGTTCTCATGATTTGAAGCAAAACAATATATTTCAGACCAAATTCCTGCCTCTGCAAATTGCTCTGAGCCCTTGGAGATTTAGAACTCTTCCGAACTAAAAGTGGCTTGGGTGGATTTTAAAATGATAGAAAACACAATATTTTAGTGCTTTAAAGAATCACTCAGTCTTCGTGAAGGGACAGATCATTCGATGTGCATTCAAAAAGCGATGCAAGGGCCGGCACCCTGGCTCACTAGGCTAATCCTCCGCCTGCGGCGCCGGCACACCGGGTTCTAGTTCCGGTTGCTCCTCTTCCAGGCCAGCTCTCTGCTGTGGCCCGGGAGTGGAGGATGGCCCAGGTCCTTGGGCCCTGCACCTGTATGGGAGACCAGGAGGAAGCACCTGGCTCCTGGCTTCAGATCGGCGCAACGCGCCGGCCGTAGTGGCCACTTGGGGGGTGAGCTAATGGAAAAAGGAAGACCTTTCTCTGCCTAACTCTGCCTGTCAAAAAAGAAAAAGATGCAAAGGTAATTCATGAAAGGATATAAGTGAGAGGGATACCTACACTTATATTATAACACCATTCAAAATAAACAAAGGTGGTAGACTAGGAGTGGAGAGAGTGATATCCACACAGAAGGTCAAAGGCAGGTGAGAGGTGAGGTTCATGTCCCCTCATAATGAAAATGTAGGCTGAAAGGATCACCGAACTGGGGCTGTTCTGGACTGAGTTCCAAGATGTGTTCAGAGAACATTCTATAAGGCTCCATGACATGGCCTCTAGGAGTATTACAGGTAAGGGGGTATGGCCATGCTAGCATTTCAAAAAAGTTGAGAAAGGTATTAGAGATCAAGAGTTGCAATGACTCATTTACTGCAGGGAACACGCAGCTTCAGCAACACAGCTGTGGGTCTTTGATCAGGGGCATCCCTCCTGAAGCCCTTGCAGCTGGAGCTGGCCATGGGCATGTACCTCCTTCCCTGACCATGGCACCGAGAGCAGAGCAAGACTGCAGCATTTCTAGGAATGAGGTGGATTCTCATCAAGGCAAGGAATCACAAGAACGATAGATCAGCCTTCAGTATAAAGGCTTTGCCCATGGGGAGAAAGACACCGAAATGGAATCACATAGCAGAGATCTGGGGCACAGCAAGGTTGGCCTAGTGAGGTGATGAGCAGCTGGGCAAGTTCTGGTGTGGGGAGCAGGAAGAGAGGGCTTCGTGCTGGTCAACAGCATCAAGCTGAGATGTAATGAGTTGGAAGACAGGTGCACACATGCCTTAAATCAATCACTTTGGAACTCTATTAGGCAATGGGAAAGTAGAGGGAATTTGAGAATGGGCAAGACTTTGTTAGGGTTGAGCATTACAAAGATTCATCTCGCAACCAAGGGTGGGGTGACCACATGGAGGAAGGCACCAATGACTGGAAGCCCACCTATGCACAGTCTTTCTCACAAGGGCTGGCCTGGTTGGCAATGAGAATGCAAAGAGGCCACGATGCTCAATTAGAATCTGCATATTTCTAAGAAACAATCTATTTGCAGAAGTCCAAGTTAAGTACAGTAAAGTCTACAACTTGGAACTCCATTCCAGCCAACAGCAGGGATTCCAAGAACTTTTTTTAACTCTGCCCAGTGACCTCACAGAAATTAACCCCCATCACAACATACAACACATCTCACAGAACATATTGACATCCTCAACTCTGTATCTATCACATGACACAGAACGGGTTCTCTTGCAAGGCATCAAGATGAAGTGCCTGGACTTCAAGAGAGCCCCGGTCACAGGTCATTCTATGCTAGAGTGGAGAACTCCCGGGTCAACCTCCATGAAGTCTCTAGACTTATTAGGTCTGGGATTATATGAGGCCAAGTCTGTACATTGCATTTTCTATTTGTTTTGGTTTCATGTATTTGTGCTGACTGGAAGCTGGGGATCTTTTGCTGATAAGAGCCAGCAGCCACTGCAAACTAAACCTGTCTCCACCCCAGTGCCTTTTTGAAGCAAAGCAAGGGAACATTTGTTCATCATAACACTAGTGTGTGGGTGGTTGTGTATTTAGGTTCCTGTGTAAGTGTGTGTATGTGTACAGGCATGGGTGTGAGGGCAGGGGTGTGTATAGGAGTGTGGGGATGTGTGAGTGTAGGTGGCCAGGATGAAGGCAGAAAAGGAGAATCAGCATTGGCCCGGAGATGTAAAGTGGTAGCAAACCTGGTTACTAATTGGCCACAGGGAACAGATTCCTCCACGTTACTTACAGCATCTGTGTATTAACCACACTGAGACCTACAACAAAAAATACAACACCACCAAGTTTTCCCTTCCTTGCTAAAGGTTCATCAGCATGGGGACAATTTGTCACCCACATAAAATTTAAGATTTATATAATTTTGTATTCCCTGAGTATTGTACAAGTTCACCAGGGTATCTGAGAAACAGCTGGTTCTTATTCCTCAAGGTCATCTCCACATCCACTGTCAATAGAAACACATCAAGTTAGAGGTGGACAATTGGCTTTAGTCCCGAATATTCCTTCTGAGTTTAGTTGCCTTCCTGCTTCATGAACACCCCAGGTATGAAGCCTTAACTCTAAGCGTCAGGCACTGTTTCCAAAGAGACTGAGTACATGGGTGTCAGTCCACACAGCATCACAGAAGTGAGCACGTCCACTTGTGCTCCTTCCAGCATCTCCGTGGTTTGAGAGACGTCTCTGCTGCAGTCAGGCAGAGACCCTGGCTGGTAGCACAGCAGGGAGCCCAAGGCAGGGCAGCAACTGCATTTCATCAAGGCTATGCCCGTTGGAAACTTCTTAGTGCAGATCATCACTAGGCGACAGTAACTAGCACTAACCATACTGAACAGAACCAAACATACACTGAGTTGTTTTTAATGGCCAGTGTGGTGCTGCTGCAGGTTTGGCCACTGATAGCAACAACAGCATCCTATCAGAGTGCTCATTACAGCCCAGGCTGCTCCATTTCCAGTCCAGCCTCTTGCTAATGTCCCTGGGAAAGCAGTGGAAGATACCAAGTACCTGGGCCCCTGTTACACACGTGGGAGACTGGGATGGAGTTCCAGGGTCCTAGCTTCAGCTTCGCCCAGCCCCAGCCATTGCAGCCATTTTGGGAGTGAACCAGCGGATGGAAGAGCTGCTGCTTCCTCACTAACTCACCACCTTTCAAACAAAATTTTTAGTTTTATTTAATATAAATTTCCAAAGTACAACTTTTGAATTATAGTGGCTTTTCCCCCTATAACCTCCCTCCCACCTGCAACCATCCCATCTCCCACTCCCTCTCCCATCCCATCCCTCATCAAAATTCATTTTCAATTATCTTTATATACAGAAGATCAACGTACTATATACTAAGTAAAGATTAACAGACTGCACCCAAAGTATAGAGCACTGTTTGAGTAGTTTTACCGTTAATTCGCATAGTACAGCACATTAAGGACAGAGGTCCTACGTGGGGAGCAAGTGCACAGCGACTCCTGTTGATTTAACAATTGACACTCATTTATGAAGTCAGTAATCACCCGAGGCTCTTGTCATGAGCTGCCAAGGCTATGGAAGCCTTTTGAGTTCGCCAACTCCGATCTTATTTAGACAAGGCCATGGTCAAAGTGGAAGCTCTCTCCTCCCTTCAGAAAAAGGTACCTCCTTTGATGGCCCATTCTTTCCACTCAGATCTCAGGAGATCTTTCATTTAGTTTTTTTGCTGCGCGCCACAGTGTCTTGGCTTTCCATGCCTGAAATACTCACATGGGCTTTTTAGCCAGATACAAATGCCTTAAGGGCTGATTCTGAGGCCAGAGTGCTGTTTAGGGCATTTGCTATTCTATGAGTTTGCTGTGTAACCTGCTTCGCATGTAGATCATTTTCTCCTTCTTAATTCTATTATTTGCAGAAACTGGTCTTATGTGATCCCTTTGGCACTTAATCGTATCTTTTTGATCAATTATGAACTTAAACTGATGACTTTAACAAGTAAGATGCATTGGTACACGCCACCTTGATGGGATTGAATTTGAATCCCCCAGCACGTTTCTAGCTCTACCATTGGGGTAAGTCCGAGTGAGCATGTGCCGAACTGTGCATCTCCTTCCTCTTATTCCCACTCTTATACTTAACAGGGATCACTTTTCAGTTAAATTTAAACACCTAATAGTTGTGTGTTAAAGAGTTCAACCAATGGTATTAAGTAGAACAAAATACTAAAAATAAAATAGTTGTTCAACAGACAAGGGCTGATCAAGACATTGTTTCTCATGGTGTCCATTTCACTTCAACAAGTTTCCTTTTAGGTACTCAGTTGTCACCAATCAGGGAGAACATATGATATTTGTCCCTTTGGGACTGGCTTACTTCACTCGTATCATGTTTTCCAGATTCCTTTATTTTGTTGCAAATGACTGGAATTTTTTTACTGTATAGTATTCTCGAGTACACATCTGATAATTTCTTTATCCAGTCTTCCATTGATGGGCATTTAGGTGGATTCCAGGTCTTAGCTATTGTGAATTGAGCTGCAATAAACATTAAAAGGTACAGACAGCTCCTTTATTTGCCAATTTAATTTCTTTTGTGTGGGTAAATTCCAAGCAGTGGGATGGCTGGGTTGAATGGTAGGGCTATATTCAGGTTTCTGAGGAAATCTCCAGACTGACTTCCATAGTGGTTTTACCAGTTTGCATTCCCACCAACAGTGGGTTAGTGTCCCTTTTCCCCTACAGCCTCGCCAGCATTTGTTGTTTGTTGATTTCTCTATGAAAGCCATTCTAACCAGGTTGAGAAACCTCATAGTTTTGATTTGCATTTCCCTGATGGCTAGTGATCCTGAACATTTTTTCATATGTCTGTTGGCCATTTGGATTTCCTCTTTTGAAAAATGTCTATTGAGGTCCTTGGCCCCTCTCTTAAGTGGGTTGTTTGTTTTGTTTTTTTTTTGTGTGTGGAGTTTTGCTCTTTGTAGATTCTAGTTATTAAATCTATTGGTTGCATAATTTGTAAATATTTTCCCATTCTGTCAAACTAAATTTAAACATAAATCTTTAAACTATTTTTGGTTACCAGGGGCACAGAGGTAGGACAAACAGGGAGATGCTCAAAGGGCACCAAGTTATTTAGGGTGGACACTGAATGTATAATCCCGTTAACTAGGAGATCAGCATCTAGCAGGATGGCTACAATGGGTAATACTGGATCACACAATTGGAATTTAGATTTCAGGTGCTGTCACCACAGACATAACATGTGAGGAGATTGTAAAATGATTACTGCAATCACACAAATTGCCTATCCGCAGGGATTTTCTGGAAAATGTGACTTATGAAAAACTCGCATACATCTCAAAAATGTTATACCAAAAATGAACCTCACGTTCAATTTCCCATGAACTGTTTGAAGTCCCCTCAGATCTCTATCAAAACACTGCACTGTATACTTTAAGCATAATTGTTTTAAAAAGTAACATGAAGCCCCACAACAGCAAGGAAGATAACTTGGCTCTCTGGATAATATACAGCCTTCATCCCATGAAATTCTAATTCACATACCCATTGAAATGATCACCAACAATTCTTTTTATTGGAAAGACAGAGCGTCAGCTTCCATTCACTCATTCATTCCCCTCCATGAGCACAACAGCCTGGGCTGGGCCAGGCCAAGGCCAGGATCCAGGACCTCATCCAGGGTTCCCACATGGGTGCCAGGGACACCATCATCGGAGCCGTGACTGCTGCTCCCCAGGCTCTACGTCAGCAAGAAGCCAGAACTGAGTACCAGAGCCAGGCCTTAAACCCAAACTTTCCAATACAGAATGCAGACAGGTATCTTGGCTACGATGCCCAATGTCTACCTCATTTGTTTTTAAGTAAGGAATAATCTGCTTCTAAGTTCATAGCAAAAAAAGTTTTGCAAAGTATAATACAGATGGGGTCAGATCAAAGACAGCACACCCAAAGACATCTTAATTGGATATACCTGGGAAGGCTGTCGAAATGATATTAGAAAATTAATTTTGCTAATGGCCATCAGGTAGTAGCATCAGGGTGGATGCAGACAGCAGAGGCACACGTGACTTTCCCAGGGCATCCAGGGGGCACTCCAAGCAGGAGCCAGACGTCAGGATTCTAGCAGATTTAGCCCGACTTTCCCTGGGCACGGAGAGGGGACAACAGCCCTGATTGGTTACTAATTAGAAGAACCAGAGCAGGCAATGAAGGAGGTATTCATTCTGACTCCTACAGACCACATTAAATATAGAAAGCGACTGCCAAGTAGGTCAAGCGGCCCAGAGTCTTTCCTTTGCTTCTGGTCACCCACGCCCGACTCTTCCCCGATTTCCTCTTTTCCCATCATGAGAGGCTGAGCAATGGGAAGACCATTCCATACCACCCCAGAAAGAACACATAATTGGCAGGGTCTGGAAAGCCCAGGCCCTCCTCCCGACATAAGCAAAATCCTGAAGCAGCTAACACAGACGACAGGACCACCTGGAAGGACATCCTTTAAATGTATTATTTTGGAGGATTTCCAGAGGACGCTGCCTCTCTGCTGTAAGGAGAGAGGTTCAAGCGAGGCAGCAGTCAGAGCAGAGCAACAAGAAGTCCAGCCTATACAATTAGATGCCACAACCGCGCCAGGGGACAGCAGTCAAGAGTGGGGGAAATTCACAGCAGTCAAGCCTGAAAAATGTCTCCCAGGACTGGCGGAAGAACAAAGAGATGAACATGAAACGCTTTAAAAAGCTGACAATGAAGGCAGGTATAGGACGGTCAACATGCATTGCAAGAGCACCAGAAGGGGGCAGCAGCGTGGCACAGAGGGTTAAGCTGTTGCCTACAGTGCCAGCATCCCAGGTGGGCACTGGTTCAATTCCCGGCTGCTCCACCTCCAATCCAGCTCTCTGCTAGTACGCCTGGGAAGGCAGCAGGAAATGGTCCAAGTGATTGGGCCCCTGCAACCACATGGGAGACCTGAAACAAGTTCCCGGCTTCGGATTAGCCCAGCTCTGGCTGTTGTGGCCATTTGGGGAGTGAACCAGTGCAGTGGATGGAAGCTCTCACTGAAACTCTGCCATTCAAATAAAATCTTAAACACACACATACACACATAGAAACGTCTTAGAAAACATTACCTAATAATTCCAATTGAAAACTGAACAAAAGCTTAATACTCCATTGACGAGGATTTTAAAATTGTCCTAAACATAGACTCCTGCCAACTCACAAACCAGTAGTTTCAGTGCTAGTTTAGTAACTTACAGTGACAGCTGCCTCAAACTGACAGTTGAAACATTCATGGGATACATGAAAAGATAGGTTTATTTTAATGCACAAAGTTTTGAAATCCATGCTTGCCCTCAAGATTTTTTTTTTCCATGACCTTTTCGAAGACCTCTGCTATTATGCAAAATTCATCTGACTTCTCCCTGGATACAGACCTAAGTGGGAAACCGTATTATGATTCGAAACATAGCTTACTGAATGTGGAATCAAAACAAGTGCAAAGAGGAAAAAAAAAAAATCAAACCTTCAACAGTGCCAGCCTAACCTAGCTGGATACAGCTGTTTTGAAATATGTACAGCCATATCCATGGCTCAGACGTGTTTGAGGCCCACTGGCCAAAGCTCCCCCGGCATGGGTAGAGCGCTTCCATTGGCATCCCTTGTCCACGCACCACAGCCCAACTCACACTCTGATGGGTTATTTCTTAGCTGTGCTAATTCAACTCCCAGGCAAATTTTGCTGGTTTAGAAGATTTTAGAACAAAAGACTTTTACGTATTTCAGCTTTGATCTGCTGCAGGCCGATAATCAACTTAGCACTCCAGGGGCAAGATGACTGCCATTATATTATCATTGGCAATTCAGTATAACACCCTCTACTGACAGTTTCTTCAGAAGACTCCAAAAATACACAGAGGGGTGATTAAATAGACATACGCTGAAACCTTTATGCCATGTATGAATACACATTTTATCTTCAACGTCCATGAATCACTAACAATTGACCATATATCACACCACTAGGAAAATCTATCCATCCACTTATCTTGCAAAAATCAAAGATAAAATCAGACCAAATCAGACCAAGAGCATATGCAATTTCTCTGGCTAGACAGTCCTAACCCCTTGGAAATTTTCATTTTATTTCCAAAAGGGTTTGGCGCAATGAGTTAAAAAAAAATTACACATGTTGTGACAAAGGAAAACTAGAATACAAAAATAAAAGTTAAGGCATACAACAAATAACTTGCAGTTTGGGGCAAATCGATAGCATTTTATAGATTCTGTCTCATGTCCGAGGAGGTGAGTTTTATGACGCCCATTTTACAGATGGGGAAACTATGGCATAGTAATTTCGTCTGGGTTACACAGGGAGGAGGACAGTGAAGGTGAGAGCATATTCTACATATGCCCAGCTAGGAAGCCTGTTTCTTGTCCAGATACCATGTAGCTTCCGCAAGTAATAACAAATTAAAAAGCCTAATTTCAAGTAGCTCCAATGTGGGCAAAGAACAATTTCGAAGAAAACATACCAGTTTTCAGTTACACTGCCCAAGAGCAAAGAAAAGCAGGTCAGGTTCCTCCGTATGAAAGACGTTTGCCACATCAATTTGTCACAAGGATATTGATTTGTATTCCGTAAACTTTTTTCCAACACATTTTGCCTGAAATTAGGACACATTAATTTATAACAGATGGTGACATCCGCTATGAACTTTTGAACCAAAATACTAGATTTCTTCTCTTCTCGGAATTGGGGGTGGGGTGGGGTAGCAAGGACATAAAAAAAAGATCAGAGTATGCAAAGTCCTTGTGCCTACCCAGAATGTCCTCTGACTATGGTTGCCATGGTTAAAACATTCAGTGTCTGAGATACAAGGTTACTTCAAAGAGTTCATGGAAAAGCGGATTAAAAGATGAGTTTGAGGCCAGGCGGTTGACCAGCTGGTTGAGATGCTGATTAGGACACCTGGGGCCCCGATGGGATTATTTGGGTTCAGTCCAGGCTCCAGCTCCCGACTTCAGTCTCCAGGTGACTCTGGATGTGAGCAGTAGCGATGGCTCCAGTAAATGGCTCCTGAGACCCACATGGGAGACCTGCATTATATCCCTGGCACTGGGCTTTGGCCTTGGCCATTGTGGGTATTTAGGTTTGAATAAGCAGACATACTCTTTCTCTTTCAAATTAAAAAGCTAAATTTTGGGGGCCAGCGCTGTGGCATAGAAGGCTAAACTTCTGCTTGCAGCACGAGCATCCCATATAGGCACTGGTTCATGTCCCACCTGCTCCTCTTTGGATCCAGCTCTCCCACTTGTGGCCCTCGAAGGCAGTGGAAGACCAAGTGCTTGAGCCCCTGCACCCACATGGGAGACTGGAGGAAGCTCCTAGCTCCTGGTTCGGATTGGCCCAGCTCCAGCCATTCCAACCATTTGGGGAGTGAACCAGCAGATGGAAGACCTCTCTAACTCTACCTCTCAAAAATCTTAAACAAAAAGAGGCAAATTTTGGAGAAAATATATTTTGAAATCTATGCATAGCGTTTTTATAACATAACCTGTGTGAACTTTCTGAAGATCCCTTATAACAAATACTTTTAAGTAGTGAAGCCGCTGGTCAATCTGTTAGGGAACAAACAAATTATAGTTGCCATCAAACTCTACCAAAGGCCAAAATGTGGTGCATGACACAGCAATGGATTTGAGGCCCTCTTCAGGCTCAGTTTGTCACGAATCCAGTTTTTCCTAACCTTAGACCCACGCAAACTTGTAAATGCACACAAACACATGCGGTAAACCAGAGGTTGCTGAACCTCATTTAGCCTTTGCTGGGTAAATGGGCTACAAATTCAGTCTGGCTAGATAATCATTTTCTCTCCCTTCTGAGACAACTTCCTTTCTGAGGACCTGACTGTAGCTATGCGGAATGCACAGAACAGGTTCCAGACAGATCCTTCTCTAGGAAGATTTGCTAAGTCATCCAAAGAAACCACTTCACCCTTTTCACCCTGGCTGTCCTTTTGCAGGGTGGCATCCTTAAAAACTCGCATTTGCAGCCTACTAGGAGGACCCTATAGATGACTGACAAAGTATTTCTCTAAATGCCACCTGGTAGCCAGCAAGCTCTTTTGAACTTTACAGAGGCAACATTCAAGATTTTCGAAGGTTAAAATGAGCTCCATTCACAACGTGATGTTCAGCCACTTGAAGTAGACAAATGAGTCCTCGTTGCTGAGAAAATTAAAAACAATGAAGTGATATTAACATGAAAATTCCACAAAAGGCATGAAATTGATACTAGGATATCTACGAGCAAATGAAATGCTACGGATTGTTAAGCGTGTATCTTTCCCAAGGTTATAAATAAAACTTACGGAAGAGGCAACAAACTTTTTCAAGTTCTGTGGATACTCTAAGATTTTTCTGACCCAAAAATACAATGAAAAAGCAGCTGGATTCATGGAAGCTGATGAATGCCCATCCATCAAGTGGCAAGAGTTTTCACATATAACCACCCTGGTGTAGTTGTGCTGTGAAAGCCAAATACTAAATAACTTTTGGCTGAGTTTCACCTATTAGGTTTTTTCTAACTTCTTGGCGAAAACTGCTTCTGAAATCTGCCTTTTGGGGAGCTATCTAACCACACGGGAAAACCTTTACTAACCTACCATACAGAAACAGTGCAGGTAGACTCAGCCTGAGTGTCTCAAAGACGGCTTTAAGTCCAGCAAGATCTAGTGTTGAAACCCAAAGGGCAAAGTTGGGGCAGGGTCCTTCAGTAGTCACACCTATTCCATCTGGGCACAACTGCTGTCTACAGTTATGTGTGTGTGAACAGAGATGGAGACTAACAGAATAAGATATGATGGGTCTTCAACAAGTTCAAGGAAAATGCTGATCAAGAGAAACTTATGCACAAAAATTCACTATTTCAAAAGCTTTTTGCATCAAAATAAAACTTATAATCCATTTTCCACAAACTTTTTGAAGTCTCCTTGTATCTGCATTGGCCACACTTATAATCACGTTAACTGGTTCAGCTGGTTTGTTATTAAAGCAAGTGATGTTCTATTTGGTTTTTAAAAGTCATGTTTTGTTTGCTTGTGTGGCCTCAGACTTATGAAACTGGTGTTTGACAGGAAGACTAGTGAGAGCTCCTATGCAGTCACTGGCATGAAGGCTGGAGTCCTTTAGGACAAAAGCACTGGTTCTGCCACCTACTGGAAGTCTGGGAGACTGACAGTTTCGGTAGTCCTTGTAAACACCTGTTCTGGGCCAGTTTCTCAAAGTCTAATTCTGAGAACCTTCCATAGCACCCCTTCAATTAAAAGGGATGCTTATCCCAGCAATTAATAAGTATTCAGATCCCGACAGTTTAGTGCCCACTGGTCACTACATAGCTTTTCAAATTCCAGAAGATGGGACACTGCTTCTCCTCATTATGTTGCGCATTTTCCTGAGACTTTTTAATCACTGATTACTCAGAACCTGGTTTTGAAAGGACATAACAACCTGATGTGGGAACAGTGAACTCCCTTGAGTTGGCAGTTCCTGCAAAACCCTACAGTGTTCCTGGCAGTCCACAGAAGGGCCCTGGCCACTCAAGGCAACACGGACAGCAGCTGTTGCCTGAAGAGGGCAGACACTCAAAGTCACTCCCCTGCCCATGGCAGGGCTGGGGCAGCAGATGGCTTCAGGTCCCAGGTATGTGCCCCAGTGTGGGACAGCTCTAAGGGGCCACAGTAGTTCTAGATCTCCCTGTAGAATCAACTTGAATTCTGTTGCAAGAACACAGCTGTTCCACTTCTCCCTCCACCAGCCCTGCCTTCTCTGCCCCCGCGAGCAGATACTCCAAGTACACCCCCAATAACTATTTTACACATCAGTGTGCATCTCAGTCCACAGCCTGGGGAGCCTGGGGACCACAGTCGCCTAGAAAAAGAAATGAAAAGAAAAAAATACATACCTAGCTGGTTAAAATAGTATTTTACTATTATACTATTATACTAGTCAGGTAGTATTTGTATTTGTTCATCTGAGACCAAGGAAGAGGGGAAGGGGAGATTGAGAGCAAGAATTAAACAGTTCTCCCCATCTGCTGGTTCACTCCCCAAATGCCTGCCTGCACCAACTGTAGCCGGGCCAAGCCAAATTCAGGAGGCAGAAACTCAATCCAGGTCTCCGGAATTTGGTCTGGACCAGGCCCAGTTGGCAGAGACCCAGTTACTTGCCTCCCAAGGTATGCATTAGCAGGAAGCTGGATCTGTACGTGCAGTCCAGACTCAAACCCAGACATTCCAATGTGGAATGTGAACATTTCAACCTGTCTCAATTGCGGAGACAAAGGCCTACACCTATTTTTCAAACAAGATTTGCAGTTTAATTTGGAGACACAAACATACTCAGCAACTAAACCTCATATTGTTTTTCATGCAAATGTAACCATTTCAAAAACAGCTCAGCATTCATTCTGCTCCACAGCTGCTGTGCTCCCTCAGCTTTCCTTCAGCGGTCAGACCAACAGAACATTACACTTAACCAAGGCCACGCTGCACATGTAGCTGCAATAAACTGCATGCTCATTGTGCTTGCCATATTACAGTAGCGACATGAAGGTTTCTAAAAAGCTGTCCTTATTGTGACAATGTTTGAAGCACTAGGGCACTTAAAGTTTGTAGTAAATGGAATTTAAAAATGCGTATTTCACAAAATAAAATCCATGCCAAAGGGGTAAGTCAAGACTTTAATGGAATCACATTGCTTAAAGAAAAAACTATGCAAGAATTTCCAAAACTTTATTCAAAAATTCACCTGTTACTCCCATTTTCCTATGAGCTTTCTGAAGCAGCCTCGTGTCTATTCAAAAGGGGGCTCCATGAAGAAAGAACCTACTGTGTCTTAGCCCAGTACCTATAACAGGGTCTTGCAAGTTATGTCAGTCTGTTTCTGTATTGCTGAATGACAAAGGAACAGGAAATCCAGTTTCTCCGTTCTAAGGATGGACTAGTGTGATGGTGCAATGGGTTCAAGGTGCTTGCAATGCCTGTATCCCATATCAGAACGCCAGTTCAAGTACAGGCAGTTCTGTTTCCAATCCAGCTTCCTGCTAATACGCCTGGGAAGGAAGAAGATGGTCTAAGAACTTGGGCCCCAGCTATCCATGTAGGAGACCAGGATGCAGTTATTGGTTCCTGGCTTTGGTCTGGTTCAGACCTGGCTGTTTAGAATAATTGGAAAGTGAACAATCAGATGAAAGATTCTCTCCTCCTCCTCTCTTCTGTTGCTCTGCTTTTCAAATAAATTTTTTAAAAAAGCTGTTTTCCATCAATGTAACTACAGGATAGAACTCACTAACCTCTTAATTATCCAATATGATTGGAACATGTGTATATTTTTTAAAACAGCTCACCCAAGCCGATCAGCTGTACTGACAGGAAGCGGAATGGTAGGAGGCCATCCCCAGTAATACAGTAATATATCCAAGTATACCTTAGGGACACATTTCAATGTTAAAAGTTAGAGAAATAAATAGTGATTTTCTTATTGCAGTCAAAAGTACAGTGCCATAAATTGGCAACTGGAAGAAATGACTACCTATAAATTTACGGTATGTTATGAGCCACTGTTTTAAATGGCCATGAAGCAGGTGTCTGATAGAGACTTACACAAAGCTAAGAGGTTCATAAAATATAAATGAACAGTGACTTCTGTCTTAGCTCTTATCTTTTAAGATCTGCCCAGACACAATGCTTGTTATTTGAAAAATATACTACCCTGCCCCAACCTTTCCTATCAAGATAATTACACATAGTCTATCGACTTCCCATAACCACTGATTAAGACAGCCTATTGTACCATTGTTGTTCTTGCTATTTATTCAAAAGAAAAAGGCCAAAGCTGACTGAATAGGCTTACAATGAACTCAACATCGTGAGAATCAGAACAGTTTCTCATCAAGCTCCTCTCCAGAGACAATCACGGTCTATGATGCCTGCAACAGGTAGATGGCCCTGAACTGGATTAAATCCATGATTGGAGTATAGCAGGTGCAGCAGTTCTAGCACCAACTTCTATTAACAACAGCTACAGCCACATGCAATCTTGAATCTAAAGCCCAAGAAACAGACTGCTTACCACATAATGAGTTTACCCAGCGACACTCAAGTATCTATTAGGTGACTGCTTTAAATGAAACAGGAAAAGTACCAGGGGAAAATGAGAATTCTTCATGGATCAATACCGCACTAGAGCCCAGGGCTGGTGGGAAGGAAGGTTTGTACCGCAGGTTGCCCCAGTTTCATTTCCTCGCTGTTCTACTCCATTTTCTTATTTTATACATGAGATTTTTAAAGGTAAACAGAATTATCTGGTGTCATAGTAGTCAGGTTTGGAGATGGTTTGAGTATGTACCACAGAGAAAGGTTCGCATGCTGGAAGGTTGGTTCCCTGATGTGGCAATGTGGAGAGGTGGTAGAACTGCAAAGAGGTGGACCCAGAAGAAGTTGATCAGGTCATGGGGTGCCACCCTGGCTGCAAAGGGATTAATGCGGGTCTCACAGGATGAGAGGACTCCAGGCAATGGGATGTTCAAGAGTCTCTTACTTCCTGCCCCAGCATGCAATCTCACACACTCCCATGTTATTGGCCATGTTGTGATGTACCCAGCAGGCCCTCACCTGAGTCCAGTAGATGCTGCTGCCAAGCTCCTTGACCTGCAAAACTATGAGCTGGATAAACCTTTTTTCTTTATGATACCCAGCAGCAGAGCGTTTAAGACAACAGAAAATGGACTAAACCACCATCTTAGCCTATATCTTCATATTATGTTCCACAGCATTCAAGACCTCGCAGGCTTTAGTGGAGAGGTGCTATCCAAACTGTACTAAATGAAAGACTTATCTAACAGTGGATGAGTGACTCCCTTTCAGATTCACTGGCTTGAGGCTCAACTAACTGAACTGGGACTCCGTCTCCTATTAGACTTGTGCCTTCGGATTATTATTCAGATTAAGAGAAACGATCCACTAAAGGAACAACCTCAAGTGCTTCGTACATTCAGCAGCACCGCAAGTAGCAGTAATGCGGCAGCTGTACAAATAGCAACAGGATGGGTCTGGCACTGCAAAGAGTGGTCATTAGAAGGATGAGGCAGAAAGGCTAGGAATGCTCACTCTAAACAATGAAATGAAAAGTTAAGCCAGTGGATAAATACAGGAAAAATTGACACCATGATAAAAAGTAGAAACACTGAACCATGGGAGCCAAGGAAGGCATTGTGGGAAAGAAAGCATTTGAGCTGGATCTCAGAGAACAAGCAAGCATCAGCAAAACAATTAGGACTGGAAAGGCTAGTGGAGAGAAGAGCACACCCAGATACAGAGACAAATACACAGGACCACCTGCACCTCATTGCATAGGTGAACAGGGAGTTAGGACACAGGTCTGCTAGGGCCAGGCTGTGCACAACCCAGATACAGTTTAGTTTAAAAAAAGATTTGAAAGGTAGAGTTATAGACAATGAGAGGGAGAGACAGAAAGGTCTTCCATCTGCTGGTTCACTCCCCAAATGGCCACAACTGCTGGAGCTGCGCCAATCCGAAGCCAGGAGCTTGTTCTGGGTCTCCCATGTGGGTGCAGGGGCCCAAGGACTTGGGCCATCTTCCACTGCTTTCCCAGACCATAGCAGAGAGCTGGATTGGAAGAGGAGCAGCAGGGATTCGAACCAGTGCCACAGGTGGAGGATTAACCTACTGCACCAGACAGGTAGCCCACAGATACAGTTTTACGAGTTTGAACTTGGGGCCAACGCTGTGGCATAGCTGGTACAGCCACCGCCTGCAGTGCCAGCATCTCCTGTGGATGCTGCTTTGAGTCCCAGCAGCTCCACTTCCAATCCAGCTCTCTGCTATGGCCTGGAAAAGCAGTGGAAGATGGCCCAAGTCCTTGGGCCCCTGTACCCACGTGGGAAACCTGGAAAAAGCTCCTGGCTTCGGATCTGCACAGCTCCGCCTGTTGCGGCCAATTGGGGAGTGAACCAGTGGATAGAAGAGCGCACTCTCTGCCTCCCTCTCTCCCCCCTGCCTCTGTAACTCTGCCTTTCAAATAAATCTTTAAAAAAAATAGCTCTGTAGGGCCAGCTCTCTGCTGTGGCCAGGGAGTGCAGTGGAGGATGGCCCAAGTGCTTGGACCCTGCACCCCATGGGAGACCAGGAGAAGCACCTGGCTCCTGGCTTCGGAGCGCCGGCCGCAGCAGCCATTGGAGGGTGAACCAACGGCAAAGGAAGACCTTTCTGTCTCTCACTGTCCACTCTGCCTGTCAAAAAATAAAAAAAAATAGCTCTGTCAATGCAACATCTACCCGTTGTGCCTGTGTGGTTTAAGGTTCTTAACCTTCAAAGAGCTTGATCATGAATGCCAGAGAAGTAAGCTTCATGTGGGGTGGTTTCTCTCTAATCTGACCTTGAAATAGTTTTATCTTCATCAAAACGGCTACTCCATCAGCAACCACATGTCCAGAGATGCATTGTTTAGACTTAGGATTTATCATCTCCACTGTAACTTTTCCTTTATAGCTCATCAAAAGGACAACTTAGTCCTTATGTATTCTCCAAATACACTGACATTCTTCTCATTTAGGTCTAATGTCTGTGTTCCCTCCTTTTCAGTCTAGGTGGGTTTATGACAACTTCAGTCTATGTACACAACATGGCAGCAGGAACTCCTGGGGCTGGATCCCAAAAGTCTTCCATCTTGATCTCCTGGAACTCTTGCTCTCCAGAGCCTTCCTTCGGGGGGGGGGGGGGGTGCTCCCTCTCAGGGCATAGTTGCCATGGTGTGAGAAAGCAAAGGACAAAAACAGGCCACAAATGGAGGATCAGTTGGCCATTCCAGCTGAGCCTCGCCTTGGTGAAATATCAGATATGTGGAAGAAGGAAGATACGTGAGGTTGATTACAGCTTCAATCATCCTAGAGACTTCCAAACATTTAAGCCTCCCTTGCCAAGACCCCCCCAAATGACATGGCACAGAGACAAGCCATCTTCACTACGTCCATGTAATCCAGGAGTACAATAAAATCTTACGCCACTAAATTTGATGGTTTGTTAAACAAGAGTAATTGAAATAAACCTTTATTTATCTCACTATGGGGATATAATCTAACAAACAGCATATGCTCTGAGATATGGAGACTTCTGTACTTTTATCTAGCCATGTGGCAAACCTCCCGTGTATTATAGTTTATTCTAATACATGTTCCTTCAAATCCTCAACCGTATTCATCATATATTTTCCAACAGCATATGTCAACAAAGGAGCGCATTTCAGTGGAATTCCATCATGTTTGCTGCTAGTACTTCAGCCATTTTTACCAAGGGAAGAAGAAACAATTTTTCTTCCATTCATATACAGCTAATCCTCCTTTGGCATAAAGAAACCTCTAAGCAGCAGCTTCCAAGCATTTATCAAATTTAGCTCACCTTTGTAAACTGCTGGACTAAACAGTGATTTTTTTTAAACATTCTTAGAGAAGCAGAAGGTCCACTCTGATGCTCCAGAGACTTGCTTTTATTATAGAAACATTAAGCACATGCAGTCAGAAATGTTGTAGCCCTCACGTACGCATCAGCTACCTACCAGCTAACTTCAACAATTATCGACAGTTCACCCTTTCTTCCTGCATAGCCCTATGGTACGTAGAAGCTAGTCCTAGATACCTTTGCATAAGCATTTCTAATGCAAACATCAAAAAACTACAGCCTGCAGGTCCAGTCCAGTCTGCCTACTTGTGTAAATGTTTCATTGGAACAAAGTGGCACCATTCATGAATGAATTATCTGTTGCAGCTTTCCCCAGCAGTTAGCTGTGATAGAACGAATATTTTCACTATTTATTCCTTTTACAAAGAAAGCTTGCCAAGCCTTGCTCTAGAGATAAAGACTCTGGGAAGAAGGGGGAGAGAGCTTAATGAACCTTGCTAATCACTGGAACTCTATACTTAGATTGGATAGCATGATTGGCTAACAGCTTCATAGTATGATGAGACAAGAGCCTCCATATAAACTAAGGGTAGGATTTACTGATAGCGATTATAGTCCAAATAAGACACTGGAAAGTTATTTGGCCCATTACTTGCTAAAAAATGATTTGCTACTGTTTTAAAATCCTCACAACATGGAAGACAGAGTAGGCACTAAGATCTGGAGATGCGAACCTTGACCATTTTCTTCTGATTTCAGCTGGGTTACAACTGTTTTACATATACAACTAGTTTACTGGAATATTTATGAACCGTCTGCGTATCTCATGCCAATCGGTTGAGCTGAGTCATCAGTCTGCCGCCCAGAGTAAGCCCTCGGGGTTGTGTCAATGTTATTCTCCGAGTATCTGCTGTGCCACAGCATGAACCTGCCCATAACCTGAGTGGATATGAGAGTCCACTCTATGTTTAAAAAGCTTAATGCCTTTTATTGTCTACATAAAAGGATATTTGACTAAGCTTGGTGAAGGCATATGGATAAAGTATTCTGTCCTTTTATATACTTTTTATATACTTGAAATGCTTCACATTAAAGGTGTTCTGCTTCTGAACCTCAAGAGACCACACTGCAAACCCCACTTTGAAGGCTTACGGAGGAATTTTACCACTGTTTGCCTGCACACACAACATCTACACTACCTGAGCAAACAGATCAATGAATTGATAAGCTACAGCTTGTGCAATAAATTTGGTCTTTATCTTCTATGGCTACATATAAATGAGCATATAATTTCATTCTCTAAAATGCTACTGTATTTTATACATCTCATGACCTTGTTTATGTGTTTGCCTCGGACAAAGGGTGATCCATGTAAATTTGTCTCAAAGCATTCAAAGGTTTTTCCCGGGAAACTTACTAAGATGAATACTGATAATTATACCCCCAAAAAATGTGATTTTCTAATTTTGATAATTTTATATCACTGGAGTTTATCAAGCACAGTATCAGTGGACAATATGGGAACACCTCAAAAAGGTAATGGAAAAATGTTTAACACAAACCAGGCCATGCCTAAAGTCACAAGGGCAGTCAGTCAAATGAGGATCAGCCAAGAAGATTCAAAAGCAACACGAAATGATTTAGCTGTAACTCCTAAGGACAGTTCACGTATTGGATTTGTGTGCTTAAATATACCCTACCATTATCAAGAGTTACTATTCAAATAGTCTCTTCTGGGGCCTGCGCTGTGGCACAGGGGGTGGCATCCCATATGGGCGCCGGTTCTAGTCCCAGCTGCTCCACTTCCAGTCCAGCTCTCTGCTGTGGCCTGGGAAAGCAGTGGAAGATGGCCCAAGTGCTTGGGCCCTGCACCCGCATGGGAGACCTGGAAGAAGCTCTGGCTCCTGGCTTCGGATCGGCACAGCTACAGCCTTGCGGCCAATTGGGGAGTGAACCAATGTGAACCAATGGAAGTAAAATCTTTCTTTGCTTCTCTTCTTTGTGTAACTTTCAAATAAATAAATCTTAAAAAAACTCTTCTGCCTCCTATAACTGACACAGTGATAGTATTTTTATGAGGCAGTGTGACATTTCTATACTTGTATACAATGTAATAATGATCACTGCAAGGTTATTAACATGTATGCTTTTAAAGCCTAAAATCTTAATGTTTAGATAGAAGGCTGTGGATGACAGATGGGCACCTCATCACTACGCTGTATGAAAAAGTCCAGAGTTTTCTTTGAAAAATGTGCTATACACAGATGAACGTCATCCTTAAAATTTACTGCAAATAGAAATCAATACAACTGTATTTTAATTTATATATTGAATTTAACGTAGCGTATATGTTTTGTTATATTCTATGAACTGGCTTCAGAGAACAGGGATTGTCAGCTCAGTGAAATTACAGGAATTTCAATGGTGCTCGCCTGTGGAATGGGTAGAGCTGGAGGTAAAGCAACTTACAGGAAAACCACTGAAGTGAGCAGCTGGAACATTTAGGATGCGTTTTGTAATGGAATGTAAAGTACAGGGTAGACAGTGGTGAGGGATGAAACCGAAATGATGTGGTTGAGTCAAGTTATCTTATGGAGTTTTACCAGAACTGTAACAGGGATTTTTGAAGACCAGGAAAGTTTTGAGTTTACGGTAAAGGCAAAGATGGGGGAGGACAAAGGAACAGAAGGATAAAAGAGGGAAGGAGGAGAAAGGTGGGGGGAGAGAGAGAATGGGCACATGAAGAACATGAGCACTCCAAAAAAATGGCTCACTCCCCTCAAATGCCCACACCAGCTGGAGCTGGGCCAGACTGAAGCCAGCACCAGGAATTCCATCTGGGTCTACCATTTGGGTGGCAAAACACCCTAGTCACCATCTGCTGCCTCCTACCATGCACTTCAGCAGGAAGCTAGAATCAGAAGCACAGACAGGCCAGCTGCATGGCTCACTAGGCTAATCCTCCACCTGCAGCGCCAGCACACCGGGTTCTAGTCCCGGTCGGGGCGCCGGATTCTGTCCCGGTTGCTTCTCTTCCAGGCCAGCTCTCTGCTGTGGCCCGGGAGTGCAGTGGAGGATGGCCCAAGTGCTTGGGCCCTGCACCCCATGGGAGACCAGGAGGAAGCACCTGGCTCCTGGCTTCGGATCGGCGCAGCACGCTGGACGTAGCAGACACTTGGGGGGTGAACCGATGGAAAACGAATACCTTTCTCTAACTCTGCCTGTCAAAAGTAAAAAGCACGGAGAGGGCTTGAACCCAAGCACTCTGATGTGGAAGGTACGCTGCTTAACCAACACCTTAATCCCTAGCCTAAATAGCTGTGCAAGACAGCTTTAGAAACAGATTGCTATTATGGAAGACGAATTGGACTGCGAAACAGGAAGGCAGCCAAATCTTACTGTAGTACCTAGTAGTACAGAATTCCACCTTGCTTTTCTGCCTAGAAAACACTCCGAGAAACACCACTATTATGTTAAGCATCTTGCTGAATAGTGAAGTCTCCACATGGATTTCAGTGTGGGGAGACATCTTGGTGTGGAATGGAGCGGGATCTAACCTAGGCGCACCCCCAGCGTCAGTAACCAGCTTGCATGGGCTCTCCAAAGCCCTTCCTGACTCTGTAATGCAATCTTATCTGTGTGGGAAGGCTGCTCTGCTTCTGAAGTCCTGAACACAGCCCTACTAGCTGAAGCAAAGCTCTTAAATCATTTTAACATGAACCTAACAGAAAGCCGGCAAGGCTATCTACTGGACAAATATTTATATAATTTTCAGAATATCCCATGTTGAATCAGCTGACCATAACTATAGTTTCCAAACCATTAGTCAATGTAAATCCATGCTAAGTAGAAATTGGGAGAAATGACTGTATGGGGAGAAAAGCTGTGTGGTAACAGTTCTGGTTTTTAACTCCCTGGAGATTAAGATCTGACAACTGAAGTATTTACAAGTTAAAAAAAATGTTTCATTATAGTCTATCATTTGTACCAGATCCAGGGAACCTCTTATGACTGCTACCACCTACATGTGCAGAGTGTGAGCTTAGTCCTACTGTCCAGAGTCATGCCTTTCCATCCTGAAGAAAAGCCAGAGCTCTCACTGCAGGATCTTAGAAGCGATCACCCAAGTCAACAAAATGAAATCAAGAGGGGCCGGCACTGTGGCATCTCTGGTAAAGCAGCTGCCCTCAGTGCCCGCAGCCCATACAGGCACCAGTTTGAGTCCCGGCTGCTCCACTTCTGAACCGTTCTGTTATGGCCTGGGAAAGCAGCGGACGATGGCACTAGTCCCTGGGCCCCTGTACCTGTGTTAGAGACCTGGAAGAAACTCCAGGCTCCTGGCTTCGCATCAGCCCAGTCCGGCCATTGCGGCCATTTGGGGAGTGATCCGGAAGACCTTTCTCTGCCTCTGTAACTCTGCCTTTTAAATAAGTAAATAAGATCTAGAAACTCAAACAAGAAATCTCTTCATGTTTTTGGCTGGCACTGGTTTTATTTAGTAGCATCAGACATAGTCTTGCTAGAAATATTTGGCTACACACAGTGGACAAAGAAGCTGAAGAGCTTAATTGAAATCAACTCTTTTCCCAAACCTGACTAGCACAATGAAAACTTCTAAACACTCCCCATTATAAAACTCCACACAGAAAGACAAGTACCCTATGATCTCACTCACATGCCTCTGAAAAAGTTGATCTCACAGAAACTAGGAACTATGATTACCAGTGGCTGGTAACCAGTAAGATTTTGTGAGCCCCTGCACAATAGGGTGACTATAGCTCACAACATAAGTTTTTCTTCAAAATAAAATCTAGAAGGAATTTGAATGTTTAACAAAGCAATGATAGTTGGTTTAGGAGTTAGATATGTATACCCTGATGGAAATATACAAGGTAAACATGTATCACAACATAACTTGGTATTCCCATAAACATGGACAATTTTTAAGTTATAAAGGAATAACATTTAGGAAAAAAGACGTCTAGAAAACAGAAGACTTAAGATAGTTCTCAGTTCGGAAAATAGGCCTGGGAAGCCATATCTTCCCTCCACTGCAGGAATAACTCCACATTGTGAAGAAGCAATGAGCTTCCAATGGAGACACACACACACACACACACACACACTCTTAAGCCAGTTCCTTGAACCTGGCAAGCACGGAGAGCCTTCCACTGAAGAATGGCTCCGGCTGGCTCTAGCAGAATAAACTGCTGGTTACCTTTTGGATTCTATTTATGCTGCATGCACATTGTTCATCATTATTAAATGATCCTTTTTTATCTTTCTATGACAGTTACATATTTTAACAGGTGACAGTTTGCCTTTATAAGCAGCAAAACACTGGTTTATTAGTATGCTTGTGTGGCATAAAATAGAGTTCATTTTTTACTGAAATAACTGGAGGAAAGAAACATCAATTGTGCAGGGTTCTGAATAGCTCAATGTGGGTATAGAAGGTACTGGCAATAAATTAAGATTGGTTTGCCTTATTTATGAGCGTTAGGTATTCCTTCACACTTGCTACCGTGCATGAATTTTAAGCGGCCCTTTGATGGGCAAGTCCATCCAAAGCAGCACCGTATACTCCGAGTTTCACAATTAATCGCTCCTCTGCAGTGAACTCAAGAAAGTGTCCAAGTAGCAAGCAGAGGTTTCTCCCTGGCTGCTGACCATGGCAGTGCAGGTTGCCTTAGGGGAAAAAACAGAAAAAGACGTAAGCCGACTGGGTCACTGCCATGGTCAAGTACGTTTTTCCTAACATCATGCTCTAGCAAATTCCAACTCACCTCACTGTGGAAACAGAGCCCTAACTTCCTCCTCAAAGCAAGGATCTGGGGGCGATTTCTCAGCCTGGGGGTGAACGCCCTCACCTCCGGGGTGCCCCGAAAAGCTGATAGCATTTATGGTAAATGGTATTTAAGAATCCCAGCCACCAACTCCACAAGTCATTGCTTGAGTTTATATTTTATAGTAAACATGAGGGAGATGAGACCCTTCCTGCAGATAACACTCTGCTGTTTGTGCTCTGCAGAGGCGGCAAAGAGCCCTCGCAGCACAGAACGCCACCGCTAGTGGACTGCCAAGGAAGCCCGAGTTAGTAGATCATTTCTATAGCTGCTGGTAGTAAGCACCTCATTGGGTAAAATATGGTCCTTTCGAATGATGGGCTGCTCCTGAGGTGTCTGCTGGGCGGCAGGTGTGGTGCCGGGGTAAGATAATGGGCCTGGCTGGGAGCTCGGTTATTTGTTTCTCACCTGACAGGTGAAGCGTTCTCTCTGCATTTTCAAGGAGACATAACTATACCTGTCACTCCGAAGGCAAAAACCCGCTCAGGAATCACACAGGCCAGCTCCTGATGGCAGCGATGATCTCCTGGGGAGTCGAGAGGTTCGGCAAATCATCCCCGAAGAAGGAAGCCGCCGCTCTCGCAAAATCGGTAAGGACGCCTCCTATTTGTATCCTAACAGGGGCCTGAGGACAAGTGATAAGCACTGTGGCTCTCCAGTGAGCTAAAGAGGAAGAGGAAGAAAATCCAGGCTGCAGACGAACTTTTTTTTTGGACAGGCAGAGTGGACAGTGAGAGAGACAGAGAAAGGTCTTCCTTTGCCGTTGGTTCACACTCCAATGGCCGCCACGGCTGGCGCGCTGCGGCAGGTGCATCGCGCCGATCCGAAGGCAAGAGCCAGGTACTTATCCTGGTCTCCCATGGGGTGCAGGGTCCAAGTACTCGGGCCATCCTCCACTGCACTCCCGGGCCACAGCAGAGAGCTGGCCTGGAAGAGGGACAACCGGGACAGAATCCGGCGCCCCAACCGGGACTAGAACCCGGTGTGCCAGCGCCACAAGGCGGAGGATTAGCCTATTGAGCCGCGGCGCCAGCCCAAGAGACGAACTGTTTCCCTCTCCGACTATGCAGCTTCTGTGCACTCCAACCCTCCCTACCCAGAGCACCTTTATTCCAGCATCCACACACACACAGGCTCAAGCAGATGTCTTCTGCATGTTTTCATTACAGCACTTAGAAAAAGATCCATCAGCTTTTTTGCTCTTTTCTTTCTCACTAAAGTTGCTTCTGCCCTTTGAAAATATGAAAGCCCTTCAGTGACTTTTATATTTTCAAAGGGTAAAGTGCTAAAGAGCACTCCTCTATTTCACAGAGGAGGGAAAAAAAGTCAATCAGTCGGCCTAAGTGCACACTTGGAAAAGGCAGAAAATGAACTGACGAGATGGGGAGTAGCTGGCACACCTAGCGTCATACAGATGGAGCTGCACCGGCCGCGGCTGGAAACCGCCACACTGCACTACAGCCTCCACTCTGATCTGCATGGTGTCTGCCATTGATGCCACCAAGTCTTCCAAACTGCTGTGACCACAACGGAGGTTTAAGCCAGGCTAGTACCGTCAAGTGGGCAAAATCTGATTCCACCCATCCAGATCAGCCCTGGACAGCCAGCCACTGCTCTCGCGGCTCTGCAGATGTCCCTTTGGTGTGGGGATGCTTCCACCAGTCCACAGGCCAGCCTCCCACATGCTGCCTCCGCCTCCCTCTGCCGCCCACACTCCGCTACTTTTCCAAGAGTATTTTGAACTCCAACACGTCAGAACACACCAATAGTCCCTTCTCCCAGGGACATTATTCATTTCCTTTCTCTGTGGAACATAAGGTCCTGTCTAATACAAGTGGACTCCCACATCCTTGGGGAAGTCTAAGACAGGGAGCTCTGCTCTTGCTGGTGCTGCCAAGAACATTCTTTGGCCCCCAACCCTTCCCTGTGTAACCCTTTCAAAACGTATCACTCAGCCGAGGTTTCACTTCCTCTGGGTCAACTCCCACTTGCAAGATTCCAGGGACTTGTTTGGATGCACTGCCATAGCCCCCTGCAATGTTTCCCTTTCTCCTTTTACTACAACGTGGACTCTAATTTTCCTGTCTCCATTTTAGCTCACTGGAAAGGACATAGTGCTTATCATTTCTCCCCAGGCCCATGGTTAGGATCCAAATAAGATCCCTCACTAGACTGAAGGATCTTAGATAATACCGTAGCAGCAGTGGCAACATTCTATGTCCTCGAATTGTCTTAAGTATTTTGCATATATTAGTTCACCTGATCCTCACAATGCCTGGAAGTGCCAGATACCCATTTTATAGATGAAACTAAAACAGAGCTTAAGTAATTTTCCTCTGGCTCCACAGCTATTAAGTATGAGACACTGTATTCTAACTCAGGTAGTCCAATGCCCTACAACACGCACTTTCATAACACTTCACTGCCTCCTTCAAAAACAGAACACTACTAGGGCTTAAACATTCTGTATCCCTCCAAAATTCATACTCTAAAACTTAATCCCCAGTATGACGCATTAACAGGTGGGACCTTTAGTAGGGGTAGGTGGAAACCTCATGTATAGGATCAATTGTGATGTAAAAGGATGTGTGGGAATGACCTTGTTCCAATGCCGCCCACACACCAAGTAAGGACAAGGCCAGAGTCCCTTCAGCTCCTCCTACAAGGCAGACGGCATCCCTCACCACACACCAACCCTGCTGATGCCTGAATCTTAGCTACAGCAAGTCACCGGAACTTTGAGAAATAAATTTGTATTATTTATAAATTACCCTAAGTCACTTTGTTATAGCAGCAGGAACAGACTAACGTATGCACACAATCAACTTAGTAAAAGTTGAGTGTATTCAAAATAAAATTCAGCCCCATCACTTAAAATTGTTTTTGTGGGTTTCAGGCTGCGCAGCCTAGTTAGAAATGCAGGTTACCAATTTCACCTAAGGTGATGATTTGGCCTATCATAGACCCTATCAACTATTATTAACTTGTACATCAACACATGCAAAGCCTTTGCTCAAAGCAAGGTCACATCGTATGTGACACCAAATCCATGGACGAGGTCTCACTACCGCAATTTTAAACCCAGTCCTCTGGATGTATGGGAATGGTCAAGCGCTTGGGTTAGGGCCCAGCCCCTGCCAGGTAAGTTCAGTGCTCCAGGGAACCAGCTTCCAGCATTTCTGTGCTTAGATTTCTGAACAAGAGCTGTGCTCATGGACAGTTTTGTGCCAGGAAATATTTCAATCTATAAACCCTAGATGCCACAGACAACGGCCACACATGGAACTAGAGAGTTAGATTTCCACATATGAGGGAGCTTCAAAAAGTTCACATGAAGATGGATTAAAAGTTTTAGTACAAAAACAATTTGAAATTTCATAATACACATTTTGCTATGACCTTTTGGAAGACCCCTCGTATCTGCTTAACGGGACTTCAGCAATCATATTCGGTGACAAAGAGGCAGCTGGGAAATGCCATCTTGGAAAACAATGGCTGGCTCTAAAGGGAATAGGAATTATATACACGGAATCCTGGAAACTCAAGCTCATCTGCTTCATAAGATTAGAAAGTACCATGATGTGATACCACGGAAGAACTGAGAAGCGATCCCATTCTGTGTTGAAATCCTGCTCTGGAGCCCACTGGAGACTCAGACCTGGGAAACTACGGGGAGTTACAGTTTCCTCTTTGGTAAACTACATGATGTCCACGATAGAGAACACTACAAAAATTAAGGCATATGCACACTAAGCATCTAGCTCAATAAGTAACACATGTAAGGCATACACCCTATTGTATGATTATCACATCAGGGCATAGTTAACACAAACACTCATAACTGGTAAGCATCCACTCATCTATTCATTTATTCCATGATTTAATAAAATGTGCCAAATAAATAAGGTTTCAGGGGAGAAAGGGTCCAGTCGTTAAGGTGCTTTATGAGGGAACATTCAAGTTATTACATAGGTAACTGCAAAGCTGTAATACCATCTCTCTCTCTCACTCACACACACACACACACACACACACACAATCTGCGAAGGGAATTTTCCTTGTGTAAGAATCATAGAAGCCTTCAATATGGAGCCAAGTCCTTTGCCTGGGGGAAATGATGGGGTAGAGGGACAGATAACCAAAACTATCAGGTGAAGGCAAAAAGTAGTTTTCATTTTATTATGTATGTCTTCACTTCCTATGCACAATAAGTCAGTTAAAAAAAGGAAATATGGCGAAGACTTACTGCTCTAAACAATTAACTTTCCTATGAAAATTCCATGTAATTATTCCCACCCAACCCCAAGAACAAATACAGAATGTTACTGTATATTTAATGATAGCATTGCTCTCCGCTACATCTAAATGTTAGGCTTCGGTACAACTCAGCCTGTTTCCATATACGAGCACCAAGTATTAGAGCTAGGTAAATGTGTCCCAGTTTATCTATGTCTGCAACAGGTCAAAGAGCTCATTTTAGCCAAAGTTTGATTCATTTAGATGTTGACCCAAGATTCATAACACAACAGGAAAAGGAAAACCAACCTTCAAATTTGTCCTGGGAGAAATTTAGAAGCAAGCAACCAAGAACACCACCACCACCACAGGCAAAACCTTACTGTGAATATCAATATAGTGATCCAATCACACCCCATCCTCATCCTGAGGGGGAAAAAAAACATGACTTCAGTTTGTTTAACTCACTTAACACAAAGCTTTACTCTCAAACGTTTCTGAAGAGCCTGCTGCTGGTGGTCTTGAATTACTATAATGTGGGTGTCCCACTAGCCATGGCATGTTACTGAACACGTCATAGAATACACAAAGTGTTTGGGACTTTAGCATCCCACTTTCATCAATGGACAGATCACCACGACAGAAAATAAACAGCCGAATTAAATGTCATCCTGCATCAACTGGATCCAGACTTCCATAAGATACTCTATTCAACAGCTGCAGAAAATGCATGTTTAACAGCACGAACACTCTCTAATTATTCAGTGAGAGAGAGAGAAAGGTCTTCCTTCCGTTGGCTCACTCTCCAAATGGCAGCTATGGCCAGAACTGTGCCGGTCCGAAGCCAGGAGCCAGGTACCTCCTCCTGGTCTCCCATGCGGGTGCAGGGGCCCTCATAAGGGAGGTCACATAACAAATTAACAGATTTTATAAAATTGAAACTATGACTATTTACTGATAATATAACTAAAAGTAAAGAAAACTTCATAAACCACATACATGGAAATTAAACTTACTCCTGAATAACCAATGGATCAAAGAAAAATTTAAAATTTGTTAAAACAAACGAACACACAATATCAAGACCTATTGATGTTTTTATAGTGGTATTGAAAAGTTTACAGCAATCAACACATTTTAAAAATAAAAATTAAGCCTATTGATGTGTGGCAAGAAGATACAACAAAATGAAATATTAAAAAGTTAGATATGAAAGAAATACAGAGCTTTAAGTCTTTTAAAAGAAAAGAATTCTCAAAACCATAGACAAAGGAGACATTACAACTGATACTACAGAAATACCAAGGGTCACTAGAGATTAGGAACAGTTACACATCCATAAACTTGTTATCCTACAAGAAATAGACAAGTTGCTGGACAGAGATCTGAGATTGAATCATGAAGAAATATGCATTGAATACAAGAACAGAGCAATAACCAGTAATGAGACTGAATTATGATTAAGAATGCTAGAACCAGATGGATTCACTGCTGAATTCAACCAAAGAAAACAATTCTTAAATTATAGCAAAAAATAGAAGAGGAAAAAGTTATTCCAAACTCATTCTGTGAAGACAGCACTACCCTAACACCAAAACCAGACAAGGACACAACAGCAGAATAGAACAAGCCAGTAACTTTGATGAACATGAATGCAAAAATCCTTAACTAAATACTAGCAACGAAATCCAACAGCTCATTAAAAAGATGATTCATCATGCTTAAGTGGGATTTATTCTAGGGATACAAATATGGTTTAACATATACAAACTAATAAATATGATACAATACATCAACAGAATAAAGGGCAGAACTCAATCAAGGCAGACATTGTAATGCTGGAGGTGAAGCTCAGATTTGGATGCCTGTATCCCATATCAAAATGCCCGATTCCACTTTTGATCCAGCTTCTTGGGAATGAGCAGCCTGGGAGGCAGCGGATGTCAGCGCAAGTCCTTGGGTCCCTTCAACCCATATGAGACCCAGATGGGGTTCCTGGCTCAGTCCCAGCTGTTGTAGGCATTTGTCACTTTGTACCTTTGTACCTTTCAAATTAAATATTTAAGTCTTATGATCCTCTCAATATATGTATAAAAGGCATTTTATAAGTTGCAATATCCCTTCAGGATAAGAACTCTGAACAAATTGGGTAGAGAAGGAATTTGTCAACATGATTAAAAACCATAACACAAACAGCTAACATACTGAATAGGGAAAAGCTAAAGGCTTTTATTTCTAAGATCTAGAATAAGACAAGAATGCCCACTTTCAACATTTAACATAGTACATAAAATCTTGAATAATTAGGCAAGAGAAAAAAAGAACATCCAAATTGGAAAGGATGAAGTCCAATTGTCACTGTTTCCACATGACATGATCTTATACATATAAAGCCATACAGACCCCATCAAAAAAGCTATTAGAATAAATGAATTCACCGAAACAGCATCAAAGTCAATACTCAATACCAGTAGCATTCTCTGAAAAAGAAATCAAGTAGCAATCCCATTTCCAGTGGCTTAAAAGATACAGAGGAATAAATCTAACCAAAGAGGTGAAGAGTCTAAGGCGAAAACCATAAAGTATCAATATATGAAACTGAAGAGGATATAAAGAGATGGAAACACATCTCACGGTCAGTTGCAAGAATCCATACCACTAAAATGTCCATACTGTCCAAAGTTAGAAACTCAAATGCAGTCTATCAAACTACCAAAGATATTTCACAGAACTAGAAAAGATACTCCTAAAATTTGAATGCAACCATGAAAGACCCTGAAGAGTTAATAAAATTGAGCAAAAAGAAACCAAAAGGTATTACTGACTTTAAAATACCATGGCACAAGCATAAAAAATAGATATGATGGACAGCCTAGAAGTAGACCCACACATCTCCATTCAACCGATCTTTGACAAAGGTGCTAAGAATATGTATTGCCGAAAAAGATGGTCTTTTGAATAAAAGTGCTTGAGAAATTGGGTATCTACATGAAGAATAAAACTAGATCCACAGGGCCGGCGTCGTGACTCACTTGGTTAATCCTCTGCCTGTGGTGTCGGCATCCCATATGGGCGCAGGTTCTAGTCCCGGGTGCTCCTCTTCCAGTCCAACTCTCTACTGTGGCCTGGGAAAGCAGTGGAGGACGGCCCAAGTGCTTGGGCCCTGCACCCACATGGGAGACCAGGAGGAAGCACCTGGCTCCTGGCTTCGGACTGGCACAGTTCCGGCCATAGCTGCTATTTGGAGAGTGAGCCAATGGAAGGAAGACCTTTGTCTATAACTTTTAATTTTTTTAAAGTTGTTTGACAAACAGATCCTGTCCCTAACTACATACAAAAAAAATCAACTTAAGTATTTGGCTTTGTAGTGGATTAAGCTGCCACCTGTGAGCCCTGGTTCAAGTCTAGACTGCTTCACTTCTCATCCAGCTCCCTGCTAATGCAACCAGGAAAGCAGTAGCAGATGGTCCAATTGCTGGGACCCCTGCCACCCAGGTAGGAGACTTGGATGGAATTCCAGGCTCCTGGCTTCAACATGGCCCATCCCCCATCATTGTATTCATTTGAGGAGTGAACCAGCAGATGGAAGATACTCGTCTAACTCTGCTCAAATCTTAAAGGAAAAAACTCAAAAATATTAAAGACCTAAATAAGACCTGAATCTGTCAAACTATGACACAAATAATTCAGGACATTGAAATGACAAGGAAACTTAATATGCTGATAGGGTCTGTTTGATCCAAAAGTAAAAAAGACAAATTTCAAACTAGAGTTTCGAACACAGTTAACAGAATGGGAGAAAATATTTGCCAACTATACCTGACAAGGGTTAACAACCAGACTATATAAGGAACTGAAAAAAAAAAAAAACATTTAATTTGAAATGCATAGATATACACATTTTGCAAAGGAAGAGAAACAAATGATCAACAGGTACATGGGAATATATCCAACATCAATAATCTGGGAAATGTAAATCAAAACCACAATAAGGTATTCTCATTCCAGTTATTGGCAAAAGACAAAAGATAAGAGCTGGTAGGGAAGCAGAGAACAGAATGCTAACGCACTGCTGGTGGTAACAGATTACCATAGTCATTATAGAGGAGTACAGGGCTTCCCCCGAAAACTGAAAATAAGGGTGGGAATTGTGGCACAGTGATTAAGCCATTGTCTGGATACCAACATTCCATACTGGAGTGTCTAAGTTCAAGACCAGTCTCTCCTTCCAATCCATCTTTCTACTAATGCACATTCCCAACCCCTGGAGTCCGCCTCCACATGGAAGACCCAGATGGAGTTTCGTACTCCTGGACTCAGGCTGACATGGCACAGCCACATCTGCTAGGGGCTGCAAAGGGGACATTTGGGGAATGAACCAGATGGAAAAAATATCTTTCTCCTTTTCTCTTCCTTTCAAATAAATACAGCTTTAAAAAACAAAAACGAGTAGAATTATATGATCCAACAGTCCCACTATTTGATGTAAATCCAAGGGTACAGGAAATCACTTTGTCCAAGAGACATTTACCATGTTTATTTGTGGCTCTGTTCACAAGAGCCAAGAACAACCTAAGTGTCCATTTACTGAAGAATGCATACAGAAGATGCAGAATGAATGTATGCAATGGAATACTATTCAGCCATAAAAGATGAAATCCTGTCATTTGCAACACAGATAAAGCTGGAAGTCACTATGTTAACTCAAAATCAAGCACAGAGAAGACAAGTATTGTGTGATCTCACATGTGCAATCTAGAAAAGTTGATCTCATGGAAGAGTAGAATGGTAACCACTCTACTAGGCATAGTAAAAGGAGGGAGTGTTGGGGAGAGGCTTACTAACAGACACTAAGTTATAGTCAGGAGCAATAACTTCTGGCATTCTCTTGCATACTAGGGTAACAATAACATTGTATGTTTTTCTTAAAAAGACTACAAGAATGTTTTCACCATAAAAGTATTAAGTGTTTGATATATTTGTTTGCCCTGATTAGAAAACTGCACAAATACACTATATTAAAGCATGAAATACCCCGTAAGTATGTACGATTTTATGTATGGGTTAAAAATAAAGTATTAAAAACAATTCCAATATTTGCGAACTAGACAGCACAATTAAAGTTATGCTGAAAATTGAAGGAAATTAGCAGATACTTATGATTTAAAGCAAAGAAAAGATGCTCAGCCTCTTTCCTAGAAGTGAACCTGGTGAAAACAGCAACACTAACATGCTTGAGCTCACGGGTAACTGGACGTTCCTCTTTTGCAGAGGTGGAAAATGGGGGGCAGGGGAGGGGCAGCAGAGACCAACAGTCACTTTCACCTGAAGACCTTCCCTGAGAGGCATGTGTCTGCATCATCTATTGAGGAATTTTGTTCTCTTCAGTACCTATTTCCAAGCTTCTACTGAGCACGTTTTTATAACTAGGAAATACTTTCATATGAAAATGTTATTTGGAGTAGAGATAACCTGGGCACCTATATTGTGCTAATCTAGTCATCTAGTTACAGGGTGGAGAAGACAGGCTCAGCTGCTAACAGTTCTACGCCCACCCTTGCTGATTCACTGACCAGCGTCCTCTTGCCTGGAAGAAGTCAACCAGTCGGGTGCAATAGGCATCGAGAGCCCACCTTCCTGACCCCATCAAAGCACTCATCGTACCTTCTCCAAATGCTCGCTCCAACATCGCCATCACCTCAGGGTGCTGTTCCCAGGCCACGCTGTGGAAAGAAGGTTGCTGCAGCTAGTGCCGTCTATCTTCATTCTTTCCAACCGTCCCACCCCTTTGCTGGGCCGACCCTGAGCCCAGATACTTAGGAAACTTAAGTTCTCTTCTGATGTAGGTTCCCTTGTCCATAGCTTCAGTCAAAATGCCAGCAGCTTTTGTCTAGCAAACAGACTTTTGAATCCTTGTACCGAGTTCTTTTGACTAATTTTGACTACTGTGATAACAGATTACATTTTCAAAGTGACTTTCTCATAGGGTTTTACATTTTATTAGGTAGAGACAGGAAAATAATTTCCCAAAATACCTCTAAATGGTAAACTGACAGATCACATTCATCAGCTCATTACAGTTCTGGTGGTTTCACTTGTTTGAGGTTTTCACTTATCTTGAGAACCCAATTTCAACCAAAGGTATCCCTATGCTATGTACTGAAGAGATATGCTCCCTGCTAATGGCCTGGGAAAGCAGTGGAAGATGGCCCATGTGACTGGGCTTCTGCCACCCATATGGAGACCTGAATGAAGTTCTTGGCTCCTGGCTTCAGTTTGGCCCAGTCCCAGCCGTTGAGGCCATCTGGGGAGTAAACCAGTAGATGGAAGATCTCCGTCTCTCCCTCTGTGTAACTGACTTTAAACTTTTACATGCCAAAAAAAAATATATGCCCTCAGAGAGGCAATCAAGCATGAAGGAGACCTATAAAAAACTAAAATATGATCTGATTGCATTTAACAAGAAGGCATTGCTCTCTGGTGGTGAGGAAGACTCATGGATGATAGTGCATGCAAATTGCTGTATTCAACCGGGGGCATGAACAAAGGCATACAGCTGTCACAGTGTGCTTGGGAAACATCAAGGGCTTGGATGTTGAGTGCACACCAGTCTTTGTAACAGACTCAGCAAATCTAAAGGTCTTGGGCCTGCCACGCACGTGTCTCTTCGCCTGTGTTCAGCACTTTCCTATCAGTTCATAATCCTGGACAACATATTGGTTTAGTCATTTGCTCATGGAATGGATAATGAGAAGTTTCCAGAAATAAGCTCCAGAAAAAAAGACATCCAAACTGCGAAAACTTTAGCATTATGACTCTGAAATCTTAGTCACTGGTGGGCAAATACAGTCACAATAGTTGGATAACTGCCAAGATCATTTAATCCCAAGTCAATGGTTTATCAAATACCTGTTTTTAAAAAGATACAATATTATGTTTGAAGGTATCAAAGAGAAACCAAACATCCTATCTGCCTTTTTTTTTTTTTTTTTGACAGTTAAAGGTCTTCCTTTTCCGTTGGTTCACCCCCCCAAAATGATCTGAAGCCAGGAGCCAGGTGCTTCCTCCTGGTCTTCCATGCAGGTGCAGGGCCCAAGCACTTGGGCCATCCTCCACTGCCTTCCCAAGCCACAGCAGAGAGCTGGAGTGGAAGAGGAGCAACAGGGACTAGAATCCGGGGTACCAGCGCCGCAGGTGGAGGATTAGCCAAGTGAGCCAGGGCGCTGGCCCATCCTATCTGCTTTTATAGCTTTATGACATAAGGAGCAAAAGAGAAATAAGCCTAGAGCAGTGGCACAGGGCAGAATGTAAGAGGCCTAAGAAAGCAGAAAATGCATAAGACAAAGGAAGCTGTAGGACAGTTTTGAGCCACAGTAGAGTCCAGCACAGCAGAGGGTATCTGAAGGGGACAGCAGCAAATAAAATCAGAATGGCTTTCTGGTACTCTTTTGAACAACACTTAATGCCAGGCTGGAAAATTCTCATGCATGCATGAAACTTTTATAAATTACAAAGGTGACTTTGCGGATCACTAGAAAAAGGAGGGGACTCTTCAGTCAACGGTGCCAAGACAACTGTTCATGCACATGAAAGAATGAAATTAAATCCCTAACTCAACCTCTACGCAGAAAAATCCATTCTAGATGGATTAAAGGCATAAATATGAAAGACTAAAATGTAAGATTTTAGAAAATACAGGAGAGTATCTTTAATGAAATTTAATTAGAATTTCCTGAGCATGGCACAAAAGAGCTAAGCAAAAAATGAGTAACATAACAAAAAGTTTTAGTTCATGAGAAAATGCCATAAATAATCCTACTTTGTTAAAAGGTATCTAAAACAAGGGAGAAAAAGAGCCTTAAATTGGAAGAAATAAAATCAACCACACATTAACACAGTAAGGACACATACAACAATTACAATTCCAGTAATTCAATAAAAAGGGAAAGACAAATACCTTACAAAATACAAGTGGCAATGAAACATGAAAAGGTGTTTAATTTCATCAGTAATCAAGACTATGGAAGTCAAGTCTATACAGAAGCAAGCATACAAAAACCACTAAATTAGCAGAAATCTCTAGGCCTAGAAATGTCAAATATTGACCAATGTGAAGTGATAGGAATTCCTACTTTCTGAAGATTGGTCATCATGCAGAAAAATTAACATGTTTGAGGCCGGCGCCGCGGCTCACTAGGCTAATCCTCCGCCTAGCGGCGCCGGCACACCGGGTTCTAGTCCCGGTCGGGGCGCCGGATTCTGTCCCGGTTGCCCCTCTTCCAGGCCAGCCCTCTGCTGTGGCCAGGGAGTGCAGTGGAGGATGGCCCAGGTGCTTGGGCCCTGCACCCCATGGGAAGACCAGGAAAAGCACCTGGCTCCTGCCATCGGATCAGCGCGGTGCGCTGGCCGCAGCGCGCCGGCCGCGGCGGCCATTGGAGGGTGAACCAACGGCAAAGGAAGACCTTTCTCTGTCTCTCTCTCTCACTGTCCACTCTGCCTGTCAAAAAAAAAAAAAAAAAAAAGAAAAAGAAAAAAAAGAAAAATTAACATGTTTGTGCTCTAGGTCTAAGTATTCTCAAATACAAGAAGCACGTGAGAATGTATACTATTAGACATGTGCATGAATTATCCTTGTGCTGTGTCTACTTACTACTTGAATTCTTTATTTGGTGTAGAGTCTGAGATCATAAAGTAACTTGAATGTATATCATCGTAAACATTAAAAGAAAAATTAAAAAGGAAGGAGGTGAAAAGGTGGGAGGGAGGGAGGAAGGCAGAGTAGGATGAGAGCTATCATTATGGTCTTAAAACTAAACATGAAATATGCAAGATTTGTTCCTTGTTTTTTCAAAAAATCATCTAATTTCACTAACAAAATGAGTAGGTAAATTATAGTAGAGTCATGATCAAATATTGTACTTCATGGACACAGATCAACTATAGTGCACGAAATAACACGATGAAACCTAATCTCTGGGGAAAAATAAACTACAGGCTAGAAGAAGCAAAAGTAGACTGTGTATTTCTTAAATTTTAACAAAAGCACAAAATTCAAAAATGATTACTTCTTGAGTCATTGACCCATAAAACACAGCAGGATACTTCAAAGCAGTCAGAGAATGCAATTAAAAGGCAAATTTATTTTGATGCCCCGAATTTTTGAATTCTACTCAGTCTTTAAGTAACATACTTTATGAACTCTTTATGTAACCTTGAATGTCATTTTTTGTACCATATCTGCTATGTCAGATTTCTATAAGCTTCCTTAAGTCCTCTTAGAGATAAGTCACAGGTGTTAGAAAAAAATTTTACTTCTGAGCCTAATAGGTCACAGATTAGCATTTTAATTTGATACTTAAAAAACACTGTGGTTCATTAATTGTTGCCTATCAAGACAAAGTGTGGTGGGTGATCCTGTGCCTGGCTGGGAGACTGCCTGCCTAGCCCACGGGGGAGGAGGTTGAGAGGGCATGCCACACCATGCCTCCCGGGAAAGAACCTGGTCAGGGCTCAGCACCCTGGGACCCACACCTGACCTGACTGCTGGCTGGCAGCAGAGGCCCCAGGCACATCTGCCCCACCCCCACTTCCTGGTCAAAGGCCTTGTTATTGTCAACTAGGTAAATAGCTCCTGGGTGTGGCCCTGATCCATAAGACCACCTGGAAGGCTACCGAGGCTATGTGACCATCAAGCTGATAGAAAAAGCAGAAGCGCCAGTATCTGCTTTATCCTATAGAATTAGCGTTGCAACCCTGAGTAGCTACTCCCCTTTGCCTGCCCTATAAAAACTTGTGCCCAACTGTTAATAAACAGACCTGTTCACCATAACTTGTCTCCAGTGCTTCTTGTCAAAGGCGGCCATCACCCCACCATCCCAACAATGTGGGCCTCACAGGATGAGTCCACAACAAAGTGGGTTCGAATTGATTTCACAGACTAATAAAGCAGTTGTGAACAGGGTACTCAAACAGGTGGAATATCCCTCATCCAGATTTCTTGTGAAAAGTGTTTCAGATTTCCAGGACATTTCAGATGTTAAGATTAGGGATGCTCAATATTTAACAAACATGCTTTAGGAAGAATTCCCAAGTGACACAGGCATGCGAGCTGTCACTGTCAACTTAATCAATGGGTGGTGACCAGGACTGGGACTTGGACTTGGTTGTAACCTTAAGAGAATGTACAACTATACCTCCTTCGAGTATTAAGATGCGACTAAAGATAATAATCCAGTCATGAATAATTACTTATTACTTACATTCAGGGCCTAAGACATCAGATGAGGGTTAAAAGAATAACAGATCTCCATTTGTGGGCCCTGCACTCGTGTCCAGAGGATAAACCTAAGACCACCTCCAAACACATGGTCTTCAAGGTCTCCTCCCTTGTATTGTGATGTTTCTCGCTTCATCTCATTCCTTTTATTCATGTCAAATCCTTCACACTAACAAGACAAGTCTAGCTCCCAAGGGCTGAAGTGAGGTATACCAGCATTCAGTTTCAATCACCCAACTCATCTGAGATCCCACAAGGACAGATAAGGTCTGATGGGGAGGAGATGTGAAAGCATACGTGGTCACTTTCATCCCATATACTTTTTCCTTGACAGGGATTTTCCAATGTGCTGTCTAAATCCCTCCCCCAAAAAATCAGCTTCTCCATTTATCATTAAATCAATGTGTCTTGGGGCCAAGGTTGCAGCATCACTGTAAAGCCTCCATCTGCAATGCCAGCATCTAATATGAGCACTGGTTTGTGTCCTGGCTGCTCCACTTGGATCCACTCCCTTCTAATGGTCTGGGAAAAGGAGTGGAAGATGGTCCAAATGTTTGGGCCCCTGCCACTCTAGTGGGAGACCCAGATGAAGCCCCTGGCTTTCACCTGGCCCAGTGCTGGCCATTGTGGCTATCTGGGGAGTAAACCAGCAGATGGAGGATCATTGTCTGGGCCACCCTACCCAATAACTGAATTTCAAATAAAACATTTAAAAAAGGAAAAAAATCACTCAGGTCCAGGGTCCACAGTTATGGTGGAGTGGGTTAAGCCACTGCTTGCACAGCTTGCAATGCTATAATCCCTTATCAGAGCAACAGCTCAAGTCCCAATCCCAATCTAGCTCCCTGCTCATGTGCCTGGAAAGGCAACAGTAGACAGCCCAAGTCCTTAGGCCCCTGCCATTCACGTGGGAGACCAGAGTGGAAGTCCTGGATCCTGGCTTTGCCTGCCTAGACCTGGTTGCGGTGGCCATTTGGGGAGTGGATCTTCCAGTGGATGGAAGATCTCTTCTGTCTCTCCCTCACTATACTTTGCAAGTAAGTAAATATTTTAAGGTTAGTAAGTCAATGGCTCTCAATCTTTGGTTCCAAAACTTAGAATCATCTTGAAATTAAAAAAAAGCTAAGTCTTCCCACTGACATTCTGACTCAAAAAGAGAGGCTAGGGTATCAGCTTTTAATCTATTTCAATACAACTGTTTAAATATAGTGTAATTACTAAAAAATTTAAGCTTAAAAACAGTGCCTATCCACACAGAAAGCACCCAAGTATCATTTTCTTACTTAACGTTGGGTGACAATACTAGACAGATGTTTGCCTCTGGAAGTTTGAGAGAAATGGCTTTGGGCAATGCCCAGGAATGTGTTGATTTGAACTCAAACCAGGGGCTGGCACTGTGGCGTGGCTGTTAAAGCCACCGCTGGCAGTGCCGGCATCCCATTTAGGGAGTCCCGGCTGCTCCACTTCCGTTCTAGTTCTCTGCTATGGCCTGGGAAAGCAGTAGAAAACGGTCCAAGTCCTTGGGCCCCTGCACCCACATGGGAAGACCTGGAAGAAGCTCCTGGCTTTGACTGGCACAGCTCCAGCCTATTGCGCCAATTGAGGATTGAACCAGTGGATGGGAGACCTCTGCTTTTCTGTGTAACTCCAACTTTCAAATAAGTTAAAAAAAAAAAAAAAAAAAAAAAAACACAACCGACACTTTCAGCAGCAAGATCCATCATTGATAGTTGCTAAAAATAGCCAAACCTGAATATTTTGATGCCTAAGCTCCAAGAATCCAAAGTTTCCCACAACCCATGTGTCTAACACTTTCCCAACAAGATAGCATTGACATGAATCAGATTCCAGAGTGTATGAGCTACAGTCCGATACAGGGATGGCTCTTCACAAGTTATTACAGCCATCCAAGACGCAGGAAGCACCTAACATAAGGAAAACGGGCCCTGCCTGAGTAGCAGCAACTAACGCTTGCAAAATACCTTGTCGCTGTCTTCGCTGAGGTTCATGGCTGTCAGTATCAACATATCATTGCCTACATCAAAAGCTTTCTTCAAAGAAGCACGAGTCAAGTTGCACATTAAAAACCTGCTCCACCTGGTGCTAAGTGTCCAGCCACTGCGTCCATTGAAGTGACACATCCAGCGACAGGCTGGCTGGCCCTCCAACTGGAAATTCCTACCATAGCACTAGTGTGAAAACCCAGATATAAATGTTAAAAAAATGGAATGAGCCAGCACCGCGGCTCACTAGGCTAATCCTCCGCCTTGCAGCGCTAGCACTCCGGGTTCTAGTCCCAGTCGGGGCGCCGGATTCTGTCCCGGTTGCCCCTCTTCCAGGCCAGCTCTCTGCTGTGGCCCGGGAGTGCAGTGGAGGATGGCCCAAGTGCTTGGGCCCTGCACCCCATGGGAGACCAGGAGAAGCACTTGGCTCCTGCCATCGGATCAGCACGGTGCGCCGGCTGCAGCGCGCCGGCTGCCATGGCCATTGGAGGGTGAACCAACGGCAAAGGAAGACCTTTCTCACTGTCCACTCTGCCCGTCCAAAAAAAAAAGGAATGTTCTAATATGAATTGGTGACTACGTGGGGCTGGCATTGTAGTGGGTTAAGCCATTGCTTGTGACCCTGGCATCCCATCAGAGGGCCAGCTCAAGTCCTGGCTGCACCAATTCCAGTCTAGCTCCTTGCTAATACATCTGGGAAGGTAGCAGATGACCCAAGTGTGTAGGCCTCGGCCACCTATCTGTGAGGCAAGGAACAGTTCTTGGAGCCTGGTTTGGCCTGACCCAAACCTTGCTGTTAAAGCTATTTGAGAAGTAAACCACTGGATGGAAGATCTGTGTCTCTTGACACTCTGCCTTTGAAATAAATGTTTGCATTTTAAGAGTCAGTGGCGGGGTCAGCCCCATGGCTCACTAGGTTAATTTTCTGCCTGCGGTGCCGGCATCGGCGCAGCTCCGGCCGTTGCGGCCACCTGGGGAGTGCAACAGAAGGAAGACCTTTCTCTAACTCTGTCAAATAAAATCTTTTAAAAAAGAAAAAAAGGAAAGAGTAGCTATGTGGTGAATATTTCTCCCAGATAATTTCTTTGGTATAAGGTCTACTATTTCAACTCATGACAATAACACCACATAGTATTAGTGGAAATGAAGTGAATATGTTCTTTCCATGAATAATTTTATTCTTATTTACTTACTTTACTTGAAAGGCAGAGAGAGAAACAAATAGAGATCTGTCATCTACTAATTCATTCGCCAAATGTCTCCAACATCTGAGGCTGGGTCAGTCCTAATCCAGGAGCCAGGAACTCAACCTAAGTTTCACACCAGGGTGGCAGGGAACCAAGTATTTGAACCATCACCTGCTCTTTCCCAGGATGCACATCAGAAGTGGAAATCAGAAGACAAGCCAGAACTTGAACCTACACACCCCAATATGGGGCCCAGGCATCACAAGCAACATCTTAACTACTTGCATTTTTAATGATTATATTTTGAGAGCATCAAGGGACAACTAACATGTATTCATACAGAGCAAGTTTTATTGAGGTTACAAAAGTCAAGGAATTGGAACCAAAGCTAAAGATGCACCCTAATTTTCACCCAAACAAATCTAAATGCAAGCCTTTTTACAATGTTAGTTAGTTCTGCTACACTGAGCTAACTTGAATAACTCAAATCATAGCCCCAGCGTTCAGTGATTCAGAACAGAGCCCAAGGGGAAAATAAATCCATCTTACTTCAAAGATATTTTGAAAAACATAAACATTTAAAACAAAAGGCAAACATCCTTCAACACAAGGGTAAATGATCAATAGTCTTTAGTTTTCTGGTATCACTCTTTCAAATTCCTTGGTGCCTCTATTGATTGCTTCTGCTATCGTAAGCCTGCAAAGGAAAGGGACAAGGACAACACCGAGACAGTGAAGCCCTGCACTCCTGGGCAGATGCGGACAGATGTGACCTCTGGAAGTCGGGCAAGCTACTTCATGGGTAGACCTGCACTTGAGTCTCGAAATCTGAGGGGGATTTTCACCAACTCTAGGATTTGTCTTTGCAAATGAGAAATAGAGGTACGCAGAAGCTCAGTCATCCAATTAATGCTTATGAAGCAGCAAACCAAAGCCCACCTCAATGTTTTATGTCTTCTCCTATTAGACAATGGTATTCCACAAACCCAGAGAAAGCATTATATGTGCATAGCTCAAAAGCAATTACTGGAAATGAAGACCAACTGGCTCCCTGATCCTTTAAATCTCTTCGCAAAATACAAGTCATTGATTTCAAACAAACTGGAAGGTTGAGTGCTTTATCTTATGAATTTTGAACCAAGGTGTTTTATTCATTTAAGACTTCAAATATTGAAATTCAATATGAACTTTTATATACCTAGTTGCTTGTTGAGACACTCAAGGCAGGCATTTAGCCCAATGGTTAAGACGCTTGCATCCCACATTTGAACTGCCTGGTTTGATGCCTGCTTCCTGCTATAATGCAGACTCTGATGCAACCAGTACTGGCTCGAGAAATTGGATCCCCATCAAGCACCCTGCTATGGGACCCTAGCTCCACAGCCTCAGCCTCAGTCTGGAACAGCCCAGTGGCACACCCACAGTGGGCATTTAGAAAGTGAACCAGTGGACAGCAGTGTGCATTCTTTCCTTCTCCCTCTTTCACTCTACTTCTCGAATAAAGAAAAACTCTAAGAGTGAGCTCACACATCTAATGCATGATAACAAGCAGCGAGAGTTCCCAGCTCCGTAAGTTCTTTTGCAGTCAACCCACTTCTGTGGCTGGAGTCGCACACACTTGCATTCACTTTAAACCACTTCCTTCACAATCAAAACAAAGTTAGATAGAAGTCTTTGCTGGATTATGAAAACACTGAAGCCAAGGATTAGCAGTGTCGTGCCTGGAGCCCTATTAACTTGTCCTGCAGATTGCACGTTCACAGTATCATCTCTTCATGGAAGATTCTGATACATATTTAAAATGCCACGAAATGCTTCCCGAAATGATAAAAATACGGTGAATAAGTGGTGCTGAAAACAAGGCAGCACTGCAGAATGTTAAATCAGGAAGGAGTGGTAAAGTTAGTCATTTCTCATTTTACAACTGCAAGAAGAACCAGAGAAAATAGTGACATTGAAGGGCACAGTGTTGAACTTCCCCACTGCCACACTGCTTAATTGGGAGGGAAGTGTTGAGAAGAAAGGTTGCAAGACAAGACGGATGCTGGGGGTTAGACACGAGCTACCACAGAGGGACAAACAGGAGAATAGCATCCCTTCTCCAAAAACTAGAAACCCAAGGTATAATGCTCAAAAAATGTAACACCCCAGCATTTAAGAGATACTCAACCTGTACTAGAACTCAGTTTCAAGAGGACAACATCTAAATGTTATTAATCCCAATTAATGTCATAAAACCCTAATGATGTCAGTGTGATATGATGTATGACATTCTAATGCATCACACACACACACACACAGGTATTCACACTTTTTTTTTGACAGGCAGAGTTACAGTGAGAGAGAAAGGTCTTCCTTCCACTGGTTCATCCCCCAAATGGCTGCTACGGCTGATCCGAAGCCAGGAGCCAGGTGCTTCCTCAGGTGCATTCACCTCAGGCTAGCCACTAAACACCAGAAACAGATGGACTTTTTGCTCCAGGGTGAAAAGAAATGTAACGACAGATCTTTGATATGAAATTATTTCTTTAAAGCAAGTCACCAAATATTTGTCTCCCACCCACATACCTCATGCTGACAAAACCTGCGAACCTCTTGATCACTTTTCTAAGGGAAAAGTCTTTGGAAATTTCCTGATGCAAGCTGCTGACAAATGCTGCAACTTCTGGTCCCAAGACGGAGGGAGACACAGGCTGGTCTACCCAGGTGAAGGAATGAAAACTTTCCCAGTTACTTTCAGAAGCCTCACAGAACACATTTCTTTGGCAAAGAGTTCTATTTTGTGCTTTTCCCCATTTTTTAAAAACCAGGTTATAGAGGTGTGGCCATTTGGAAGAGTTGTTGAGACGCTTAGGACACCCACATCCCATATTGGAGTGGCTACATTTGAGCCTTGGTTCCATTTCCCATTCACGGTTCCACTAACAGTCTTTGAGACAGCAGATCATGATCATCACTTGCGTTCCTGCCACCAACCCAGGAGACCTGGATTGTGTTCTGGGCTACTGGCCTTGATTTGGCCTAGCCCTAGTAGCTGGGGGAACCAGCAGATAAAGGCAATGTCCATCTCTCTGCCTTTCAAGGAAAAAAAAAAAAAGTAGGGGCCAATGCTGTGGCATAGCAGGTAAAGCTGCTGCCTGAAACGCCGGCACTACATATGGGTGCCAGTTTGAGTCCGGGCTGCTCCACTTCCAATCGAGTTCTGCTGTGGCCTGGGATGGCAGAAGATGGCCCAAGCCCTTGGGCCCCTGCACCTGCGTGGGAGACCCAGAAGCTCCTGGCTTCGGATTGGCACAGCACTGGCCATTGCAGCCAACTGGGGAAAGAACCAGCAGATGGAAGACCTCTCGCGCTCTGCCTTTCAAATAAGTAGATCTTTAAAAGATAAAGCAACAGAAAATAAGTTTGATAATTCTTAGACACACATTGATGAAAACTCATTGCATTATGCCTTTAAACTACAGTCATGTACAAATTAAATACTAATCCTGTTTTATGACTGAACACAGAACAAAAGCACATAAAATTTTAGGTATTTTGAAAGCTATACAGATAGAATTAGTAATGTATTTCAAAATCAAATTGGTGTCTGCAATGGCATCTTTAAAAAATACCTTAGAAAAATTTGTAATTTTACTTAACTACCTTTTTAAAAAAATATGAAACACTTCACAAATTTGTGTCGTCCTTACACAGGGGCCATGCTAATCTTTTCTGTATCGTTCCAATTTTAGTATGTGTTGCCGAAGCATATATACTTTATATACTGAAGTGGTCAGCATTGCTATCTTTATATTAATTCAAGAGATGGGAGAAAAGGAGAAAGGGACACAGATCCCCCATCTACCAGCTCACCTCCCGAATTCCCATAATGGCCCAGGAGACCAGAACCAATTCAGGTTTTCCAAGTGGGTTGCAAGAACCTACTTACTTGAGCAATCATAACTGCCTCCCAGGATCCACACCAGCAGGAAGCTGGAGTCAGGAGCAAAAGCTGGGCGGCACCACCACCACCACCACCACCACCACCACCACCGCCGCCGCCGCCGCCCCATGCCAGACACTCCAATTGGAACTTGTGTGTCCCAACTGCTGACTTAATCACCAAGATAGAGGCCCACCCTCAATGAACTACTGTAATATTCTTGACTTCTAAAATGCCACCTAACAATCTTCCATGTGTATTTTATACACCCTTTCTTCCATAGTTCAGTAAGCCACTTTTACCATTCACAATTTCACATTCTTCCAGTCACACCTGACATATCACTCTCCCAGATAGGGCCATTTCTGTTTATTACCATGAGAAAGGTAGCACTACTCTGGCCTAGAACACAAGGCAAGCATTTGCATGATGTGATTTGGATATTTCCCCTTCTTGCTGGGATGCTACACATCCACACTCATCTGGCAAACGCCATCTGAGGAGGTGATGCTATTTAGTCCAGCTCTAGTCTAATCAACCTGACAATACAATATCATACAGCACTGTAGACCAAAAGGCCCTGAAACCATTTGAAGATGTGGTTCCTTGTTTTTGTTTTAGTGCTGTTAGTGTATGGATTTGTTAATAAACCTCTAATTATTAATCTTATCACCTGTTCAACATCAAGGTGAAAGTATGTCAAAAAAAAAAGGCCAACTTCCATGTGAAAGTGTTTTCACAACAACCATTCATGATAGTATCACATCTTATATTTCTAGAATTATCTACCTAGGAATGTAGTCTTTACTATCTGTTGAGAAAAATCACACACACACACACACACACACACTCCACTTTTTTCAGTTATGTTATCCTTTCTCAGGCAACTAAGGCTTTTATCATCTTAATATTGGGTAGATTTTTAGAAATTTTAGCCTCATTACTACTTGCACTCACACCTTACCACAGTAAGGGTAGAGTAACAAACATTACTCAGCAAACGCTCTCTGCCAGGTAGTGGGAAGTGGCAGTGACCACTAGATCCACATTGGCCCAGCAGGAGCTCCCACTCCACGTTGTGACACGGATCCAACTGCTTGGGGAACACTGGTGTCCCACACAACCAACTCTGTTCTGCTTCTGACTTAACTTACCCTCGCCCTCATCCTGAATGCTGCATCATTCTGGAGTGTAGAACATGATAAATTGAAAGGATCTTGAAGCCGGTTCGAACAACCTGATATTTAACAAAAACCAGATTTTTTAAAAACTGTTAGGGTTCTGGAGCATAGAGTTGCTTCTTTAAAAAATTAATTCAATGTAGACATAAAGCCCCCCCTTGTTTCAAAATAAAATTCAACACTTGGGAATGGTGCTTCTACTCGTTTTAGAAGCCGCTCTATGCTTGTCTAAGCTGAAACTGACATTTGTGTTGGCCTATTCTACCAACTTTTTAAAAATAATCTTACGTCGAATTCTACGTCATACTGGCTCACAAGGGAAAAACACTGGCCTTCCGATGTTGTTCTAGAGCTTGTCAGAAATGCTCCACTTCAGACTAAATCAGAGCGCGCTTTTGTAGAAGATCTGCAGTGATTCAAACGCACATTAACATTTGAAAAGCACTGATTTGTGAGTTTCAAATATTATCAGCTTGGCTTCCTTAACTTCTTCTGGTTTTCCCTCCTCCTCTAAAAGGTTTATTGAGTTAAATTCAAATAAAGATAACTGGCACCTAAGCACTGTGAGGAACAGAAGTCACTAGTGACTTCCACGCCACTTCTAGGCTACTGCTGCAGACTTAGAGGCAAATTTTCCCATGAGGGGTTTAGTAAATAAATTTGCTTTTACAGTAGGCTACCAAGATCTGAATGACAATACACAAAACATTTATCCCAGGGGTGGTTGGGCCCTTGAAGTAGTAGAGACAATTTTTCACTTTGGTCTCTTACGACTTCTTCCCACGCAAGCTTGGCTGCCAATTACCTAACCTTCCGGAATGTCTGCGATGTCATTTTCCCACTGACTTACCTGATTGAGAAATTATAGCATTCACTGTCACACACAAAGCACCTGTAAAGCCTCTTATTCAAATTCCACATTGCCGAAGTGGTATTTTCCCATCTGATGCCTCCTACTCTTGCAATGCAGCCTTGAAGTGGGGGGACACGCATGCCAACGCCTCGCTCTTCCTGGTGTTACAGGCTCTTTCCCTCTTTATGAATCAGCGTTGTGAAGGCGGAAAGTCCATACACTTGGCCTTCCACATCCAGAAGTTCAACCAACCATGGGTCAAAGATGTAGTTCGACCTACAAAGGTGCCGCCTGCACTAGACACATTCATATTCTTGGTCATTATTTCTTAAACAATACGGCATGACAACCACTTATGCAGCATTTATACTGCATCGGGAATTACTCACAATCTAGAGATGATTACAAGTATACAGTAGGATGTACATAGCTGCTCTGTAAATAGGACTGCGCTGTATCAAACAAACTTGAGCACCTGCAGATTGTGGTGTTTGTGAAGGTCCAGGGACCCCTCCTCAGTGCATACCAACAGAAGTGTACTACATAAAGTCATCATCGACTTCACGGGGAACACAGGTTTTGGATTTTCAGCATCCTTATTTACTGAGAAGACTATATCCGAAGAGAGTGGTCATTGTGAAATACAAGCTTCATGGTATTCTGTGCTATTAGAAACAACAGGAAACATTTTGTCTTGTAGTGGCCCGATATAAAGTGAGTAATACAATACTGGCCTACTCTTACTTTAGCACCATGCACACAACTCCACTACCAGTCCAGTGAGGTAGGTAGGAGGGTGTCCCTGGCCTCGGTGGGCTGGGAGGGAGAGCACAGGATCACTTCCAACACCACACTGGAAACAAACCCACATTCAGAAAAATATTCCAAAGGCACACCAGAGCGAGAAGTGGATTTTGGATCACAGTCCGCACTGAATACGTTAACATCCGCCTAATTCTGAAAATTATCTACGCACAGCATGTGTATGCACACAATAAGGCCATACGACGCAATGTGGCACAAACAATTAAAAGTTCTTTTCAAAGTGGAAATGCAAAATGGAACGAATATCTATTTTCTATAAATGAACCGAGCCATCTGCCTCACAAGAGCAGCAGCAGGAGGACCCAAAACAGCAGAAACAGCAGCCTCTGGTGTTAACAATCTATTCTCAAATCTCATGCTCCACATTTCCCCGGCAAACAAGGCTAAAAATACAAGACATGCAACAAATAGTCTCTTGGGATCTGCCATTCCATGGATGGAGTATTCAATCAGTAATATTTTCTGTTCAAATTCAAGATTAAAAAAAAAGGCAAGCTATCCTATTAGAAACGCGTTCAGAAGTGTGAATGTGGTCTCCAAGTACATGCAGCTAAATGCTGAGAGGGTGGTTGTTTTCATACAACATGAATCTTAGGTTTATCTGAATACATTTCTAGATTTATTGAGACTACAGGTCTTGTTATAAAGATGCCATTTTAGTATTTTTGTCATCAAAACATGAAGATCGTTCTCGTTTTGGGAGCAGTTTGGAAAACTGCTGAGGAGTCTGGACTCAGACCAAGCAGGTCCAGACCCAAGCTCTATCACACAGAGACCAGGGCAAGCACCAGTGGTTCACCTGTCGATGGCCCTTTTTCCCTATCACAGAGGAGGATAATTGCAGCACTTACCTCTTCTAGTTACCCTAAGAATTAAATGTGTTCATGTGTAAAGCATTTAGAGCAATGAATGGCATACGCTAAACACAATCATTGCTATTGTTTCAGATGCAAGCCAAACTACAAAAGCACCTTCTTCGAAGGCTAGGGCATGATATAAACAGTGGTTAACAACCTCTGGTAGCTCTTGTGGCCATTGGGAAAGGAAGCTGGGGTGGGCTGATCGGCATCTTTACAGACTCTCTGGCTGAGGATCACAGGCAAAGTTTCCACTGCTTCCAGAAAAGACAAGGCGCTACTGGTCAAGTGGCACTGCCTGGCACTCCCTTCAATAAGAAACAACCAGGCTCGTTGGCACAGATGTAATTGAGGAGGGCACAGCTGGGCTCACAATGGACACCTGTGCCTGTCTTTTAAGAGGACACCACCACCTCCCTTAAGGGGTCGCTATGGAGTAAAGGCTTTTTCCTACACTTGGCATTGGAAGTAGTTTTAATGCCCATGGTCTGGGTCTGTAGCCTAGATATTCTGAAAAGAAATGCAAGGGAGGTGTGTCATGGCTTCACTATCTCCTGTGAAACCAATTTTTGGCTATACCTTTAAAGTAGGCAATGTTTTACATTGGGTATTGTGTTTTGTGGTTGGAAGAAAATTTAAAAAAGAAAACTTACAAATCATGGAGCCAGTAAGCAGAAAATTGCTCCTCTAATTAATAAGACAGCTCAGCTAGACTCCATCTTAAAATCCCCGGGGGCACTTGGTGAGGATAGGGGTGGAGAGGGGACTCCTTAGGCTTCCCCATCCTTCGCAGTACCACTTAAAGAGCCAGACGGGTCCCTCAGACAGTGAAGACGTAGGTAGAAGGTGACAAGTGCTGTCAGCATAGAGCTAACTCAGAACAACTCACGTCTTTCATAAAGTGAGCTGCTTAAGAGATCTCTGGAAAACACTTCACTGGGCAAAGAAGTGCCCATCAGACTACTCCCAGTAAGAGCACAGCCAAGAATCTGAGAAAGATAAGCCCAGTAGGACACTGGGAGAAAAGGTTCTCCCCCGCCCCCGACATACACACACGTCTATGAAGGGACAGAGTTTTGAGGAAAAGGGACAGAATGAAGAAAGGGGAAAACAAGGTTGCATAATAGCATTCATTAATGCAGAGATGACCACAGACCCAGAACTGTATGACCTAGACAGATAAGTGGATTCAGAAATGTGTAAATCCAGCGATCTCTACTGTACCCACAAAATCCTGCTCCTGCCATCCACACTCCAATTATTGCAAGACTTCACCTGCAGGAAGTTTTTTAAAGCAAAGAACTACACGGAAGCTCAGCCTCAGAGCATCTTTCCTCTGCCTTTAATGACCAGGAGCTCTCGTGTACAGTAGCTAAGGCAGGGATGGCAAGCACGTCAGCAGTCCTCTTGTTCAAAGAACAAAAGCAAGTCAGTGTGACATGATACACACGCAATTAGCACTTGGCGGGTCATGAGCAAGTTTTAAACAACCTCCCCCAAAGTTGGAGAGTGTTGAAACATACAGTCATCCTGGCACCAAAGTGCCTTCCTTGCATTATGCCACCAGGTGGGAATATAGATCCGAAGAGGTAGATCTTGCCTATCGGGTAGGAAAGCAGAATATTGCTTGTTGGGGCACCAGATCTTCTACAGGCAGCCCTCTTGCCCCAATATCTTCTGATCACACGCAAAGCTATTCATCTGACACCACTCTCTGACATCTAGTGGTTTTTACGTTAAGTATGGAGGGAAAGAAAGCAGGTGCAATTCTTAGATAAGTAAAGAACATGTCACTGAACTCTTGACTATTCTGCCACCTAGTTCTGCATATCCCATTGGTGAGGGAAGAAGGAACTCTTTGGTTCATATCAACAAGAAAGTCTTGTAGAACAAAAACCATTTACTTGAGTAAATGAGGGGAAAAAAATTAAGGGCTGACCCACATGATAAAATGAGGCTGCTGAGTAAGGAAGGCATGGCAGTGCACCTGACCTTGACTTTAAGGAGTGGGTACTTCCTGGGCTGGGAGCACTTCAGGAACGTTGAAACACACCCTTTGTTTTGGACACGGCAATGGTATCCACCTGTCCAAAGCCAGGTGCAAGTGGCTTCCCAGGTTTTCCCAAGTTGCCTGCTTAAGGCTCATTTCTTGAAGGATCTCACAGCTGCTACAGGTGATGGGCCCTGTGCCCCCCAGCAAATAAAATATGACGAGAGCTATTAGTCGAATTTGCAGCTGTACTTCCATGTGTCAAGCGTTACTGCTACTGCGATGTGTGAGGCATTTGTTGTGAATAAGCCTGCAGAGCGCACAGTATGTTTTCCAGGAGACCTTTAAAGAACAGCTTGCAGACAAGAGGTGCTAGCCTTAGATTCGCAGCCAGCAAAACTCGATCCAAGAGGCATTTGGCAGGTCCCCCACCTCTTGTTTCCAGCGGGCTTCGAACCAACTCCACCAAGCAAATTCCCAGCCATTAGTCCCTGGAGTCAGTCACTCCGAGGTGCCCCGCACTCAAGAGGAAGCACAAACGCACACATTTAGATCAACATCTAGGAAAGATAAGGCCCACTTCCCCACCGCAGCCCTGCGCATTCACAACTCCGCGCTGACTTTGCAATGAGGCATTCACCATAGTAAATTAAATGGCTGAGGCTTGTGCAGCTTTCAGCGAGAGGGAACCACGCTCACCAGAACCCAATGAGTGCAATCACCAAGGCTCCTTTCTAAACCTTTCCTGCTTTTTAAAAAACCCTGCTCCATCAAAGGGAGAAAAAAAAAACTTTTCAGGAAAGGAAACGCGAATGGGTACCACCAAGCAGCGTAAAACGGGAAGCATCTGCCCACCTTTCTCTTAATTCTTCCCTGCACTACGGCTTTTAACACACCGTTGGCTCTCATTTAAAAAAAAGACTACGTTGGTTCTTTTGTGCTCACCCTCAACCCTTTGCACCCGGCTGCTGGAACATGCTGTGAGCAAGCGAGCGCCGGGTGAAGCGGTCAGCTCCATTCCAGCGCCCGCCAGGCAAACCATTTTCCGCAATTACACATTTAAGCCTAACGCACGGCGCACAGGGAAGGAGACGCGTCCGCAGGATTTCCAAGGTAAAGCCATAGGACACCGACAGCTTTTGCGGGAACTGCCTGCGAGCATCTTCAAAGGCAGTCCACGAATCTATCGTTAAGTTGATGCTCCCCGTCCTCGCTCAAGGTGGAGCTGAAAGCAGTGGCCACATTCCGCTCCGCTGGAGTCCGGAGCACCCGAAGCAAACAGGGTCCAAGCCGGGAAGCCATAGGGGTCTCCCCGTAGTGGGGCTCCGGCTTCCCGGCTGGAGTCAGCACCGGCCAGGGAGCGGCGGTGCTAGCAGAGCAGCCTCCGGGCCAGCCGCTTCTCCGGACTCGGCACTGCGGGCCCGCGACCCCGGGAGGGCGCACACGCGGGCCTCCGAGAGGAGAAGCCCGGGGCCGGCTAGGACTCTCGGCCAGGGGCTCCCGAGGGGTCTCAGGCTTGGTGCAGAGCAAGGAGACTTCAGCCCGGGCGCCGCTCCCCAGCGGGATAAAGATGCCCCCTGGGCAAAAGCCCACCTCCCAGGGGACGCCCATCACCCAGGCCCGCTCCCCCAGGAACTCGGAGACCATCTCGCCCTGGAAGGAAGTGGAGAGGACGCGCGCGGGAGGGTGAGACAGGGTGAGACGACCGGGCTCCGCCAGCCTGCCGCAATTGGGGAGAGCTAGAACAACCGCACGGGCGAGGGGAATGAAGGTAGGGGGCCCGGGTCCTAGCAACCTGTAGGATTGCGGCGGATCGCAAAACTCGGGCTGGAAGGCAGCGGTCCCCCTTGCGGGACCTCCACCCGACTCGCACCCAGCCGGGCTAGGTGCGCGGAGAGGGCAGGGGGGCAACTTGGAAAGCCACCTCCACGGGTGCGGGTCGCCCTCGCCCCCCGGTCGCCAGCTCCGCCCAGCACTTACCTCGGGCAGCCGCAGCCCCCGCCGCCCAGAAGCAGAGCCCCAGCCACTGGAGCCACCGGCGCGCCCCTGCACCGCCGCCTCCTGCCGCCGCCGACCTCCCCATGCTCCCGGGCACGCTCAGGGGGCACAGCTCCTCTTCCACGCTCCGGGCTCTCCCTGGGAGCCGCACAGCGACGCAGAGGGCCGAGACGAGTGGGTCCCGGGGGTCGTCAGCGAGTGATCGATCACGCCACGGCCGCTCCCTACGGCAGCGGGACAGGGCGCGCCGGGCCGCCGCCGGGTGCGCACGCAGGAAAAGCGCGCGTCCCCATAGCCTCCGCAGACGCGGCGGCCACTGCCGGAGTCGCACACCGGACCCGCCGCGGTGCTGCACTGCACGCCCCGGACTACCGCGCGGAGCAGCGCGTCCGCATCGCTAATGAGACCCCCGCGGCCGCCCCTTCTCCGCCCCTCGGAGCCGCAGCCAATGAGCCGGGCGGGGCGGGGCGCCGGGCGGGGCGCGCGGGGCGGGCGGCGCAGGTGAGCCCGCGGCGGCTCCACGTGCCCCGCAGGTTTGCTCCACGCGCGGCACGTGGGCCCGCGCAGCCCGGCGGAGGGCCTGGAGCCGGGCGTGGGCAACGGCGCAGGACTCGGGGTGTGGCGCCTGGACCCGAACGCGGCAAGACGTGGGCGTCCGGGTCTCCCGAATCCGAGTCAGCCGCTTCCAGGAAATCTCCGTTTTGTTCAACTTTGAGTCTTTTCCAAGGCCTGCCTCTCGGATCGCTCCTGAAAAATAAGACAAAAAAAATTTCAAATAAATACCAAATAGGAGGAGGGAAAAAACGCACAGCGGGAAACGTCCCTTATTGCACCCGTGCTAGCTTTGCCTACAGCAAAATACAGAGGCTGAGAATGACAATCCCGGGCACTTTGAGGGGTGGGGAGTCCGCTTGTGTTTATTTTTCTAATTCCCCTTGCTGATGTCCTAATCCAGAACCCCCAGGTTTCTTGGATTAGCCCCTCGCGTTGATGGCTCCTGTTTGGGTTCCCTGGAAGCTGGGCTCAGAATTGCCTTTTCTCCTAGCTGTTGGGTTAAAGAGTGACACCTGGGCCTGTATAACAAGACGGACAGGTGACTTTTTTTTAAAGAGGTGTGATTTGTGGCTAAAAAGTCTTTAGCTGCTTTAGTGGAGTGCCTCACCGTTGTTGTTAATTCTTCCCTCTGCAGAAGGAGTAATTTCGGAGGAACTGCGCGAGACCCATGGTGTCAGAGCTGGAGGGGGACGATGGAGTCCACTTTCCGTATTCAGACTCTGTGTCTCTGTCAAGGCAGCACCCTTGGAACGGGGCCAGAACCGGGCCAGAACCCAGCTGGGCAGAGCACGTGGCTCCTATTGCCTGGTTAACCCCTGTCATGAAGGAAGCCTCAATACTTTCCCCACGGGCGGGCGGCACTCACGATCAACACCTGTTCCTCCTTAAAAACTCATCTCTCCTGCCCACGAGCTCCCCAACATCTTTCTCTGGAGAACGCGCGGTTGAAGGTGAGGTAATTGTTCTGGATGCGGTAATTGCACTAACTCGCTTTCTTCTCCAGCAAAGAGGATGATAGGCAGCAAGATTGATTCCTGATCAGCGCGGACGCCGTGGCTCCCCCGAGTGCCAGCAGACGCGTGAATGTCAGCGCAAGGAGCCCATTGTTTGCTGGACTTTGTTGCAGCTCGATAAAAGGTTTGGGACCCAGGAAGGAAGCCGAGCTCTGGGGAATGGAAGCTTCACAGCCAAGACTGATGTGGGGCCGGTGAGGGATTTGCCAGGAAATCTCTTTAGAATCTTGGTGAATGAGGGTTTTGTCCTTTTCCTCGGAGAAGGTGAATTGAGAATTAATCTACCAAATATGCTTTACCTGTCTCCTGGAAAATACTCATTCATCGCCTGACTTTCCTTATTCTTCAAGACCATGTGTCAAGTCTGTCACAAATGAGTTTGTTCTTTAAAAAAGGAGAGAAAAAAAAAAAAGAATGTGTTTCCAAGATGGTATTTAAGTCTTACTACTATCCTAGCAGGGAAGGCCAAAATAAAACGGAGTTTGTTTTGAAAAGCGACCTAAGAAATAGATAAGCTAATTCTAGGTTAACAATTCAAGTAAAATCACAACGACAGATGGGAGGAGGAGGAAACCTCATGGTCCCAGAGCGCATATCTTGCTCAAGAAAGCCTGTCATGCACTCTTTTAAAGCAGAAACAAACCATGTGAGATAGGAACTACTATCCTTGCTTAGCGGGTGAGGAAAGTCAGGTTGAGGTTAGAAGTGATTTGCCGACGGTCATACATGAACGTAGGTAAACATCAAGAATAATGCCATCTGGGGCCGGCGCCGTGGCTCACTTGGTTAATCCTCCGCCTGCTGCACCAGCATCCCATATGGGTGCCAGGTTCTAGTCCTGGTTGCTCCTCTTCCAGTCCAGCTCTCTGCTGTGGCCTGGAAAGGCAGTGGAGGATGGCCCAAGTGCTTGGGCCCTGTACCCGCATGGGAGACCAGGAGAAGCACCTGGCTTCTGGCTTCCAATCGGCGCAGCTCCGGCCGTAGTGGCCATTTGGGGAGTGAACCAATGGAAGGAAGACCTTTCTCTCTGTCTCTCTCTCTCTCACTGTCTAAAACTCTGTCAAATAAAAAATAGAAAAATAATTTAAAAAAGAATAATGCCATTCGTGTACTCAAAACCCAAGAAGAAAGTTGGGTTATTATCCATTCAGTCAGGTTTCCCAGAGACAGACTTTGCGCTTCACCTTCTTCAGAAACATTTACCTACTGGGTTGAAAGAAGTTGGATCATCTTTATTACTCCATGTATTACACACCCTGTATTAAGTATATAACACTTTAGATCTATTTGTACTTGCTCCAGTCATCCAAGTCTGCACTTTTAAGACATATTCTTGGCCGGCGCCTTGGCTCACTAGGCTAATCCTCCGCCTTGCGGTGCTGGCACACCGGGTTCTAGTCCCAGTCAGGGCGCTGGATTCTGTCCTGGTTGCCCCTCTTCCAGGCCTGCTCTCTGCTGTGGCCAGGGAGTGCAGTGGAGGATGGCCCAAGTGCTTGGGCCCTGCACCCCATGGGAGACCAGGAGAAGCACCTGGCTCCTGCCATCGGATCAGCGCAGTGCGCCGGCTGCAGAGTGCCGGCCACAGTGGCCATTGGAGGGTGAATCAATGGCAAAAGGAAGACCTTTCTCTCTGTCTCTCTCTCTCACTGTCCACTCTGCCTGTCAAAAAAAAAAAAAAAAAGACATATTCTTCCATTTGAAAAAGCATCCATATTCACTTGGAGAAATGCATTGAATAGTTTAGAATCACTGCATTGGAGCTAGGAACAGCAACACGGCATCAAAGAACTGGCCTGAGACTCGGGACTCCCTGGGGGAGGCCCTCGCTCTGGCTATAGGGACTGGGGCCTATCGTATTTAACAACCCTCATTTTTAACTCTAGCACATTATGATTTTGAATATTCAAATTACAAAATTGGAAATTAAGCCACTTCTGGAATTGAAACAAGCATGTAACAAATTTTGGAGATTACTTTGAATTACAGTCAAGCTGTAAGTATTTATCATCAGGTGTCTTAGTGTGTTTGGGCAGTTACATGGAAATATTTTAAAGCAGGTAGCTTATGACAGAAATGTGCTTGTCATAGTTCTGGAGGACAGAAATTCCAAGATCAAGTTCCTGCAGACTTGGGCTGCTGAGGCTCATCATCTCTTGGTTGGCAGTGGTGCCTTCTCAGTGAGCCCTCCCGAGGGAGAGAAGGGAGGTCTCAGAGTCTGACCAATCCCAAAGGCCATCACATTGGTGACTGGGTTTCAGCATAGGGATGTTAGCAGGACAGAGTCAGACCATAGCAGCAGATGGCCCAAGTGTTTGGGACCCTGCACCGCCATAGGAGATCCAGAAGAAGCTCTTGACTTCAGATAGGCCCCGCTTGGGCCATTGCAGCCACTTGGGGAGTGAACCAGCAGATATAACACCTCTCTCTATGTCTCCCTCTCTGTCTGTTACTCTGCTTCTCAAATAAATAAATCTTAAAAGTTATTTACTAGCCGGCGCCGTGGCTCAATAGGCTAATCCTCCACCTTGCGGCGCCGGCACACCGGGTTCTAGTCCCGGTTGGGGCGCCGGATTCTGTCCCGGTTGCCCCTCTTCCAGGCCAGCTCTCTGCTATGGCCAGGGAGTGCAGTGGAGGATGGCCCAGGTGCTTGGGCCCTGCACCCCATGGGAGACCAGGAAAAGCACCTGGCTCCTGGCTCCTGCCAGGATCAGCGCGGTGCGCCGGCTGCAGCGGCGGCCATTGGAGGGTGAACCAGCGGCAAAGGAAGACCTTTCTCTCTCTGTCTCTCTCTCTCACTGTCCACTCTGCCTGTCAAAAAAAATAAAAAAAAAAAAAAAAAAAAAAGTTATTTACTATAATTAAGAAGACCTCTATTTGTCCAGAAATCTTTATTTAACCAATCTTCTTGAAGTAAACACTGAAACTTGAAGGAAAAATAAAGACAGTGGAAATCTTCTACGTGAGTAGGGGAGGGATTTGTTTAGGAATGGTGAACAGGGGAGGAGAGCCAATGGGTTGATGGAAAGTCGGGTCTGCTAAAATACAGCTAGAGCTCCAATCAGCATTCGTGTTACAGAGGTGAGTGAATTCCTTTTGAAAAATGATGAAGGGATTGTACTTTGCATCTAGAATCCTAAACCCAAAACAGACTCATAATAGAGAAAAAGAGCATTAAGCATGGACCTTAAGCATTCAAAAAGTGTGAAGAAATGTTTTGGCTGCCCTAAACTGTGGACCAATTCTTTTGGGAAGAAACTTCTTCATTGGCAATGTGGACTAAAGCAAATGTCAGATGTCAGTGACAGTGAGAGCCTTGGGATTTGAAAGCGAGAGGAGATGGAATTGGGAATAGAGAAAGAAGACTTTGCGGAAGTAGAGCTGAGAATAACTCCACAATTCTTGCATCATCATTTACCTAACTTCAGGACTGAACAGACAGTGTTAGTTATAACTACCAGAAAACTCTTTCTTAGCGCTTCTAGGGACTTGGAAAATTGCATGTGATTCCAGCCGTCAGCATGGGACGTCAAGAAGCAATCTCCCCACACTTGAGATGCTAAACCTGCAGCATTCTTCTTCCTTGAACCTGACTATCATTTCTGAAAAACCCACTAACGATCTATTTCTGGCTCTGTGACTGCTGGTTGTTTCTGATTAAAGCTACTGTCTCTTTTAATCACATAATTATGATAGTAAATAAAGGGAGACTAAAAATCAACTGGACAGAAGGGCAACAGCTGGCAACTTCAATTGCTGAACCTGACAATACAATTAAATGAGATATTTTACAAGTGGTATTTCCATTGGGAATATGCAGTACCAGTCATTTCCCCATGACAGTCTTATTGAATCAGAGCAACACATGTCAGAAATGCATGTGACTTAGAGAGAGCCTGCTGAATTTTATTCACCACTATGTGCTCGTGGCCTGCTTCTTGATTCACGAAGCTGCTAGAAGCAGGGGAAAGAGTGGATGTTAAAAGCCGGGGAACTATGAGTGCTTCACCAGCGTACAATAATCCAGGTTAACAACCTGCCCTGTTAAAGGCAATATGGGATCGTTTGTTAAGTAAACTCTCTCTCACACATAATATTAGAGAAGTCTGTTTTCGAGATCGGGCTCTGAAGCAGCAATAAAGTGCAAAAATCCAATACATTTGTTTAAAAAGGGCAGCAGGGCACCAAGCTAAGACTCTAACTAAACAGATTTGTCCTGATACTGCCAAGTGTGCCTTTGCCATTTGGTACCTTGGGAATCCTTCTGGAATCCGGCATCATGGAGTATCAGGTGCAGCTGCTGACATAGACAAATAAAATAACTTTAAACTAGTATGAAACACAATTCTTTGGCAGTAAAATTAATGAGTTGGTGCTTTTAAAAATAATAAACTATGACGAGAAAAAGATGAGATATGTCAACTCATTACAGATGTAACCTCTGACACCACCATAACATGGAACCTGGGCACTAACTGACCTCAGCACATAGCATCAGAAAGATAACATTTTACATGTCCCAGCATTTGGTGGTCTCTGTGGGAGATCAAAAGAAAATAATATATTGGGAGAAAATACCAAAACTCCTGTGATGGAATGGAAATGGCAAATCTTTCAGGGGGTGTGTATTTATGTTAGATTTCTGTTGCCCAGTTTTGTCTTTATTTGCTCCTTCCTAGCCCACTCTGGGGTATCATTCATTCATTTATTCAGTTGTCCCTCTGATCTACCCTCATAGGCACTGTGGAAACAGAGAACAGGAAAGAGACATGCACCGATTATGAAAGAGAATTAGTAATTACTGAAGGGTACAAAGTCAAAGCCAGATGAAGAAAAAGGCTGAAGACCAAAAGAGAAGATTGCCCTGCAGGTTCAGGTCTGTAACTGAATCAGGAGTCCAAAAAGGGACAAGTAGAGAAACCTCATCCTCTTGCAGCATCTCTGTTCTCTCATTAGCATTGTGAGATGCAGGGATATCTGATTTCTCCGGAAATGGCAAGTTTACCAGAGCAAACTTGGGGGAGGAAAGTGGAGTTAAAGGCGGAGTTTCCAGGATGTAGACATTATAGGAGCCAGAAAATTAATTTTTGCTAAAGCTACCCATCTTACCCAGATCAAGGGCTAAGGAAAGTAAGCATGCAAATAGAAAGCCTGTGAATGTCAAAGGTGGATACTAGAAGGAAACATATTGTCTGTATCCAGTACTGGAACAGGGGCCAGCACTGTGGCACTGCAGGTCAAGCAGCCGGTTGTTATGCCAGCCCCATGTAGCTCACTCCTAATACAACTGGGAAGACAGCCTAGGAAGGCCCAAGTGCTTCTGCCCCTGCCCCTAAGTGGGAGACTAGGTCGGAGTTCCTGGCTCCTGGCGTCAGCCTGGCTCAACCTTGGCTGTGCGGGCACTTGGGGAGTGAACCAGCAAATGGAAGCTCTCTCTCTTGCTCTCTCTCTCTCTGTTTCTCCTCATCTGCTTCTGTGTGAGTGTGTATGTGCACGCTCATGTGTATGACTCTGACTTTCAAGGTAGAAATAAACTTTAAAAACAATAAAAGATAAAATAAGATCTATGTGTTGTCTTTCCGTGTACGTTTTATTTTCTTTTCCCTTCTTTCTTCTCTTCAGTTGCCTTATCTTCTGGAATAACATATTATAAATTGATACCTGTGACGAAGAGAAGGATGACAACTTTAGTAGATCCTGTAAAGCAAGATTTAAGTCACTGTTAGATGATTCCCATAGAAGATGTGCAAAGAGAAGATGCTAACTTAACAAACAGAATCTTTTCCAATTTTCAAATACAGCTTTGACTTTCCTGGCCCAAATCCTATATGTTCTTCATTCGCTCCATCTTTATAGCAAAAAAAAAATGAATTTATAATTTGTTATATCTTAAGGCTCAGGCAGTAGATTTAAAAGCATTCATTAGTAAATGGCTGTCATGCATTTTGAAGGAGAAAAGATCTGCTCTACATGTTAAGTGGTATTTTACTGAAAATAAAATTTAAGAGAGTGCCATTTGCAATTTAATTCAACCACATTTTCCTCTCATCTTGTCAGGTATAAGGATGACTTCATCCCAATTCAAGCACCAGCTTCCCTAGCGAAAGACAGTCTAGTTCAGGAGTAAATGCCAAGAATCACTAGAAGGCCACGGTCATTGTTAGTTCTTCGGTGAGAAATTAATCCAAACAGAAAATATGTACAACTCCTTTGATTTTCCTTAACCCAAACTACTGGAAATACACCTTTATTTTGATAAAAGAAAACAAATTACACCCACACACAAACACACCCAGAGGAGATAAGCCCTTTCACTGACATTGATATAGACAAAAGATATACCCACATATATGTACACTTATAATATCATATGTGTGTGTGTATGAATGATCTGGCACATTGACACAGATATGTGTGTGTGTCCATGTGTGTGTGCCAGGCAATAGAATTGAGCTATCTGAAGGAATCTTTAAGACTCTGAGGCTAAGCAGATGACTTCTGACCAACGTGACCTAATAATTTTCCACTTCAATCCTTTTCTGTTCTACCTACATAGGAATTATAGGCAACACACAGAAAAGAAAACTGAACATGTGCAGCCTGGCTCGCAGCCAAAATAAGCATGAACATCTGCATGGATCATCGATCCAACAGAACTGCTCAATGGTGATTTTGGTTAAATCCATGGACTTTCTGGGTCCTGGATTTTAAACGAAGCAGAAGTACATAGTAGTCTGAATAATGCAGTGCAATAGGGAATAAATGATTCCATGCTACATGATATACCGGAGTCAATTATGCCATTTGAAACATAGACTCAAGGGGAATTACCCAGTCCTAGAGAAGAACCTGAGAAAATGCGACCTATCTATGGCTGTCATTTAGGGTAGAAGGAATTACAAAGACACAGCTTCCTCACCAGAAACTGAAGGTGATCACACATTCCAGAACTGAATGTCACATTTCACAATAATATCACAACTCAGAAATTCTCAATGACTTTTGTAAGACCCAGTTGAGGTCTTGGGGCCTTGGGTTTAAATGGAGCCATCCACAATTCTGCAATCCACATAATGGATGTAATAACAAAGGGAGACAGATGATAGAGACAATAAAAGGGAAGCAGAAAAGTAATCAAAATCTTAAAATACTTGAGCATAACATAATATAAAAATATAGTACAATAAAAATCAACATTTTAATGTTAATTCACCCCTCATGAAAAAAAAATCATAGACCTTAAAGTAAACTTATTTGGAGTGTCCTAAATAAAACTAGAAGAATTACACTTACTATATGATGATAAAAATTTTAAGAAACTGAGGCTACAGAAACAAACAACTGAAGTCTTGATGGATAAGAAAAAAGAAATGGCCCCAGCTTTCTGAGTTTCAGATTTGGGCAGGAGAGGTGAGAATGCTTGGCTGGCAGCAGGAGGGGAATGCATGCAGGACATCACCCTGCATCAGCTTTGGGACAGAACCCTGCAGGCCACGGTGGACTGACGTCCACTAGTGAAAAATAAATATTGCTCTGTCTTCTCTTCATTCAGTATCTGTGTGATGTGAGCTGTGGCTCTCTTAGTCACCCTGAACCATGGAGTGGGTTACTAACACATTGCTGCTCCTGATGGAGTAGGTTTCCTTCCCTGGAAGTAATAACAGGTGTCATTCACTCAACAAAAATATTATAGCATTTGAATAGCTGAAAATTTGCAGTCATCTCAATAGGTGCCTAAAAAGGCATTTGCTACATTTTTCATTAATTTCTGACTAAATATTACCAAGGTATAAAAGTAGACATTCTATGATTGATAACTATTTCAAACCCAAGGCCAAAGTTACAGAGAAAAATGCGTGTCATTCTCATTAAAACTGTGAACGGGCTAGAATGCTCTCACTCTGTGTAACAATGTTCTGGATGATTCTGCCATTGCAATACATTATTTTGAAAAATTATACTTATCAGAAAGCTGACTCGTGAGCAAACATTACTTATATGTGTATGATTTTCTATTTAGAAAATCCCAGAAGTGAACTCCAAACATAATGATATCAACATGAAGATTTCATGTTGTAGCTCTTAAAGAGAAAAGAAATTATAAATACTGGATACAATTTCGTAATTTTTTAAAAGTGAATAGTCACGGGCCCCTGCATCCACGTGGGAGACCTGGAGGAGGCTTCTGGCTCCTGGTTTCAGTCTAACCCAATCCCAGTCGTTGTGTCCATTTGGGAGTAGACAAGCAGATGGAAGACTATCTCTCTCTCTCTCTTTGTCTCTCTCTCTCTTTCCTTCTCTCTTTCTCTCTAAGTCTGCCTTTCAAATAAATAAATGAATAAAAGAAAGAAAAAATATAAAGTGAATAGTCACACTTCCTTGAAGGCAAACATTCAGAGGTCAAAAATAAAGATATGGACAGCAGAGTGATAATGTGACTTTGCAGGTCACCCTGCAATGTTACAGGTGAATAGGAATAAGTCATGTTGTTCTATTGCACAGCAAGGCAGACCAACCTCTTCTTATGCCTCCCTTTCCTGAGGAGGTTAACAACATCTGCACCCTACATATTTGCATTTAATTCTAATTCATTTTTATTAAGTTTCATTTTATTTGAAGGCAGACACACATACACACACACACACACACAGAGAGAGAGAGAGAGAGAGAGAGAGAGAGATTGAGATTACTTCTGTCTGCTGATTTACTCACCAAATGTCAGCAATTGGCAGGGCTGATCCAGATGGAAGCCAGGAGCGTGGAGCTCAATCCAGGGCTCTCACGTGGTTGGCATGGCACCTAGCACCCGATCCATCACCTGCTGCATCCCAGAGTGTACACTAGCAGGAAGCTGGATTTGAAGCAGAGTGCGGGGACTCAAAGCTGAGAGACCCTGATACAGAATGTGGGCATCTCAGCTGTGACTTAACCACTGTGTCAAACTCCCACCCCCAGGTTTGCTCTTTAAAACTGACCCTGAGCAAACTTTGGAGTTTTTAGAAGGGCAGGGATTAGACTTCAGAGCTGTATTCAAATCTGGGACCCACAAAGTGCTACGTACGATGTGGCCAAAATGTAGACTAGAAATGTCTAGTTATCAACAGATAGACATCGCAAGAAGACTCAACTATCTTGGCATGAGATCTAGATTTGAAAGAAAGTTTCTGAGTGTTGTAAAGGATCCTTCCCTGAATTCTGGTTAGGTGATCAAAATTATATTACTTGCATGGTTAAAGAAAAGCCCAAAGCATGAAATTAACTTGTGCTAGATGGGTAACGTCCCAAGAGATTTAGCAGAAGAAAAAGAATGACGTCATCTTTGAAGTGCTAGAACTAGAACTCTTGGGTTTTCCACATAAAACCCAGAAATGCAAGCTTACAATCTAGTGTAAAAATACCAGTAAATCAGCTAAAGTAAATTTTTAGCACCAGTGGAATCAATAAGCTAAAGAATGACAATACCGAGAACTTCCAAAATTAAAAATTTTCTTCATAAAATGTACATAAGTCCTTTTGTAATATTTAGAGAAATAAGATAATTGAAAACATGGAGCAAGAAACACAGTATTATGTAAAAATGCTAAAAAGACTCCCCTCAACCTCCGGAAAGGATGAGATAGAAGCAAGTTCACGGGGTATTCTGTTTCAAGGAGTATTCACCATGTGCCCATGGTCCAGGACAAAATGGGTCAAGGAGTTAGTAAGTGTTTGTAGTTGATGTAGGATCACAAAGCAAATAGAAACAGAAGGTTGTATGGCAGAATTTTTGAAAATAGAATTAAGAAACAAAAGAGAAAGAAATCCCTAGAGATATTGTTTTACCCGACTCACTTTGGTGGGCTGTAACATTCAACAAGTATTTCCGAGTAGTCAACAGTTCATATTCAAAGACTAATTTCTGCTTATGGAGATATTGAGACTCTATGAAGCCTACTTTAATATAAAAAAAAGATTTAGTTTAAAATTAGATAGTCATGTCAAGGTTCTGAAAATGGAGAAATGTAAGGCAACACAAGAAAACAAAATAAGAAGTGTTTGAAGACGCTCACAGTGGCAGTCTGTAGCCCTCCTGTCGAAGGCTTCTCCTGTGCCTCCTCATTTGATTGATGAGTACAAGACTAGTCCAAGATCCTGGCAGCCTTGTTTCCATATTGGCAAAGCCAATTTTGAAAGACAGGTGAAATCTGTTAGTGCTGATGTCTTTAAGTGGAAAATTTGTTAAGAAATGAATGAGAGGCCGGCGCCATGGCTCACTTGGCTAATCCTCCGCCTGTGGCACTGGCACCCCGGGTTCTAGTCCCGGTCGGGGCGCTGGATTCTGTCCCGGTTGCTCCTCTTCCAGTCCAGCTCTCTGCTGTGGCCCGGGAGTGCAGTGGAGGATGGCCCAAGTGCTTGGGCCCTGCACCCCATGGGAGACCAGGAGGAAGCACCTGGCTCCTGCCTTCGGATCGGCACAGTGCCGGCCGTAGTAGCCATTTGGGGGGTGAACCAACAGAAGGAAGACCTTTCTCTCTGTCACTCTCTCACTGTCCACTCTGTCTGTCAAAGAAAAAAAAAAAGAAAAGAAAAAGAAAGAAACAAAGAAATGAATGAATGAGAAATTCTTGTAACACTGGTATCCTTGACTGAGTTGCCAGTCGTGGCAAGCAAACAATAAGCCAGAAATAAATGGGAGATTTTAGAAAGGTAAGACCCACAAAAGTACTAAGATAAATTCTCTCCATGTACCTGGATACCTTGGCATCTACACAGAAGAGCCAGGGAGACCTGGGAGAATCCACCAAAAATAAAATATCAAGGGAGATGGGCAAACCCCCTCCAAATTTGAATGTACTCTGCAAACCAAAGCCAGAATCAGCACATGGGATGAAGGTCTTACAGGCTCAAGGGCTTTAACCTCTTTCCACATTACTGGCTACTCATGAGGAGAAATACTAGAGAACTAAACTGAACAAAAACTTGCCTTGCACTGAATGAAAGATGCCAAAACTTGTTTCAAGGGGAGGTATTAAAAACAAAACAAAGGAAAAAACACAGGTAAATAGAGGAGAATACAGGGATGTTGTTTCAACATATTCTCTTAAATATCTAAATTTTAGTCAAAATTTTAAATGTGCAATGAAACAGGAGAGCGTGACCCATATTCAGGCAGCAAATAGAAACTGATTCTGATTGGGCCCGGAGGTTAGATTGAGCATTGGGTAAGCTTTCAGAACAGTTTATAGATTTATTCAAAGAAGAGAAGGTAACTATGTTTTATAAATGTAAATGAAAATATGATAAATTGTCTCAGTAAAATGGGAAATTGAATGTCAAACGAGAAATAAAGACCATAAAAAAGAAACTGAAAATGCAGTTGGGACAATAAAGTTATAAGACAAAGTGAAAACAATGCAAAATAGCAAAAATAAGTCCCCTACCAGTAATTACTTAAAATATGATTTGATTAAACTCCCCAATCAAAAAATATAGATTGACAAAATGGTTATAAATATAGAATCCACTTTTAACTTTATGTAATCAATAAGAAACTCATTTTAGGTTTAAGGGGATATATAAGTTGAAAGTGAAAAAATGGAAAAAAAATTCCTTGCAAATAGGAAATAAAAGGGAGCATGACTGGCTATACTTATACAATGCAAAAAAAAAAAGACTTTAAATTTAAAAATGTCACAGTAGACAAAGAAGTATGTTACATATTGCTAAAAGGAAAGCTCACTAAGAATATTTAACAATTACACACATGTATGTACCAAACATCAGAATTACAAAATATATGAAGTAAACATTAAAAAGTAGACATCTTTACAATAATGGTAGGAGACTGGTTTCCACTAACAATAAGGACAATCAGATGAAAGAAACAGAGGACTTGGATACCACCATAGACCTAATAATTGATCTAATAGACATAGATAGAAAACTCTACCCAACAACATGAAAATAGATATTTTTCTCAAGGGCACATAAGATATTTGAATATTCTCCAGGGTAGACAACATGTTAGTTCACAGAAGAAGTTTAGTACATATAAAAATATTGCATTTACATAAAGTATCATTTTTAATTACAATGATATGAAACTAGAAATTAGTAGCAGCATTTATGAAGTAATAAAACTCAAACAGTAGTCAAAGAAGAAATCATATGCAAAATTAGAAAACATTTTGAGACAAAGGAAATAGAAACACAACATTTCAATATACTGGAATATAGCAAAAGTAGAACTAAGAAGAGATTCATAGTTATAATAGTAATAAAAATTAGAACATAGATAAACAAAATAGGCAATATATAAGCAATAGAAAAACTAGTGAAAATAAGACTTGGTTCTTTGAAAAGATCAACAAAATTGGAAACCCTTACTTGTATTGGTAAGAAAATAAGAGAGACCTCAAATAACTAAGAAATGAAAGCAAGGCCATTATTATTGATTTTACAGAAATAAAAGGAGGATTATAAGAGTTCTATAAAAAATTATACACTAAAAATATTGTAAAATCTAAATAAAATGAACACATTCCTAGAAATACACAGCTTACTATGACTGAATCTTTTTTTTTTAAGATTTATTTATTTATTTGAAAGTCAGAGTTGCACAGAGAGAGAGAGAGAGAGAGAGAAAGAAAGAGAGAGATCCTCCATCTGCTGGTTCACTCCCCAATTGGCCGCAACAGCTAGAACTACACTGATCTGAAGCCAGGAGCCAGGAGCCAGGAGCAGGGGCTCAAGAAGTCATCTTGAAGTGGAAGTCATCTTCCACTGCTTTCCCAGGCCACAGCAGAGTGCCAGATCGGAAGTGGAGCAGCCGGGACCGGAACTGGCACCCATATGGGATGCCGGCACTGCAGGCGGCATCTTCACCCGCTATGCCACAGCAATGGCCCCAAATGAATTTTAAAGAAAGAGAAAATCTGAACAGACTCATAACTAGTAAGGAGACTGAATCAATAATCAAAAATTTTTCAACAGAAACAACCAAAAAACCATAACCATATTGATTTACCAGTACAGTCTACCAAATTCTTTTAAAGATTGATACTAAACCTTCTTCAAGTGTCTAAAAATTAGGAGGATAGACTATTTTCTCATTAATTTTATGAGGTCAACATCAATCTGATACCAAAGGCAGACAGACACTCCAAAAAAAGAAAAGTCCAAGTCTATATTCCTTATGCATGTTGATGTGAGAATCCTAAAAAAAATTACTAGCAACCTGCTGAATTCAACAGTATATTAGAAGACTTATATGTCTTTTTTTTTTATTTTTTGACAGGCAGAGTGGACAGTGAGAGAGAGAGACAGAGAGAAAGGTCTTCCTTTGCCGTTGGTTCACCCTCCAATGGCTGCTGCGGCCAGCCGCAGCACGCTGATCCGAAAGCAGGAGCCAGGTACTTATCCTGGTCTCCCTGGGGTGCAGGGCCCAAGTACTTGGGCCATCCTCCACTGCACTCCCTGGCCACAGCAGAGAGCTGGCCTGGAAGAGGGGCAGCTGGGACAGAATCCGGCACCCCGACCGGGACTAGAACCCGGTGTGCCGGCACCGCTAGGTAGAGGATTAGCCTATTGAGCCGCGGCGCCGGCCAACTTATATGTCTTTATTTTATTTATTTATTTATTTATTTTTATTTTTTGACAGGCAGAGTGGACAGTGAGAGAGAGACAGAGAGAAAGGTCTTCCTTTGCCGTTGGTTCACCCTCCAATGGCCGCCGCGGCCGGCGCACCGCGCTGATCCGATGGCAGGAGCCAGGAGCCAGGTGCTTTTCCTGGTCTCCCATGGGGTGCAGGGCCCAAGCACCTGGGCCATCCTCCACTGCACTCCCTGGCCACAGCAGAGAGCTGGCCTGGAAGAGGGGCAACCGGGACAGAATCCGGTGCCCCGACCGGGACTAGAACCCGGTGTGCCGGCGCCGCTAGGCGGAGGATTAGCCTAGTGAGCCGCGGCGCCGGCCTATATGGGATTTATTCTTGGCATGCAAGGATGTTTCAACATGTAAAAACCAATATAACATACCATATTAATGGAATAAGGCGGGGGGGGCGGGAAGACACATAATCACAATTGATGCAGGAAGCACTTTTGTCATGATAAATTCAGCAAATAGGAATGCATAGAATGACCTCGCCACAATAAGGACCCTATGGCAAAAACTCACAGCTAATATCACATGCAATGGTGAAACACTGAACACTTTCCTGTAAAATCAAGAACAAGACAAAGATGCTCGCTTTCAGCACTTAAATTCAATATACTGGGGCTGGCGCCGTGGCTCACTTGGTTAATCTTCTGCCTGTGGCACCAGCATCCCATATGGGCACCGGGTTCTAGTCCCAGTTGCTCCTCTTCCAGTCCAGCTCTCTGCTGTGGCCTGGGAGGGAAGTTGAGGATGGCCCAAGTGCTTGGGTCCCTGCACCCGCATAGGAGACCAGGAGGAAGCACCTGGCTCCTGGCTTTGGATCGGTGCAGCACCAGCCATAGCGACCATTTTGGGGGGTGAACCAACGGAAGGAAGACCTTTCTCTCTGTCTCTCTCTCTCACTGTCTGACTCTGCCTGTCAAAAAAATAAAATAAAATAAAATTCAATATACTGTTAGAATTTCAAGCTAGAAAATAGCCAAGAAAAAGAAAAAATATACTCAAATTGGAAAGGGAGAAGTAAAATTATCAGTGTTTACAGATGACATGATGTCATATGTGTAAATTTCTAAAGATTCCATAACAAAACTGATAGCAATAGCAAACAAATTTAGTTAAGTGTCAGGAGGAAAAATCCAGCACATATGTTGAGACTAAGCTGTGTTTCTATACATAAAGGTGAAAAATCACAAAAAAGGAAACTAATAAAAATAATATAATTTATAAGAAATTAAAAAAAATATTCAGGAATACAAGCAGACAAAACTACAAAATACTAGTGAAAGAAATTATTAAAGAAGACACAAAGAAATGGAAAGCACCCCTTATTCATGTTTTAAAAGACTTAATGTTAAGGTTTCCATACTACTCAAAGTGATATACTTTGAATCATTTCAATCTGTACCAAAAATCTCATTGACTTTTTATATTTTCCAAATTAGGGAAATCATCCTAAACTTCATATGGAATCTTGAGGGAGCCCAAAGAACCAAAACAATTTTTTTAAATGATCAATGCATTTCCTGATTTCAAATGTTACTACACAGCTTCCTTCATCAATATGAGTGGTACTGACATAAAGACAAGTAATGTAGAACAGTGAATTGAATAAAGGGCCAGAAACAAACTCTCACATATATAAACATGGTTTTCCAAAAGGATACCCAGACCACTCTATGGGGAAAGGAGAGTCTTTTCAACAAATGGTAAGGGAAAACTGGCTGTCTACACGGAGCAGAATGATGCTGGGTCCTTACCTCATGCCATATCCAAGAACTAACTCAAAAGTGGATCAAAGATGTAAATATAAGATGTAAAACCATAACACTAGAAATCATGAGGGAGAAGCTTCTTGGCATGGGATTTGGCGGTGATTTTTTTATTTGAACAACAAAAACAGAGACAACAAAGAGCAAACAACAAATGAACTCCATCAAAATCTAAATTTTTCAAACATCAAAGGATGCTAACAACAAAGTGAAGAGGCAACCCACAGAATGGGAGAAAATATTTTCAAGTTATGTATCTCATGAAGGATTAATATGCAGAATATATAAACAACTCTTAAAATTCACCCACAAGAAGATAACCTAATTAAAATGGGCAAAGAGCTTCAGCAAAAACTTCTCCAAATAAGACAGACACATTGCCAATACATAGATGAAATTATGTTCAGTATCGCTAGTCATCAGGGAAATGAAAGTCAAAACCATAATGAGGTATCATTTCAAACTCATTAGGAAAGGCTACTTTAAAAAGCAAAGCAAAAGAAAAACACATACACATACTTGAAAATAATATTTTTTTAAGAATTTAGAGTGAGTAGAATCACTGTACATTGTTAGTGGGAATGTAAAATGGTACAGTTTCTATGGAAAACAATGTGGAAAATCTTCAAAAGCTCAAAAATAGGAGGCAGCCTTGTGGCATAGTGGGTTAACACAGTTTGGGCCCCTGCCACTCCTGAGGAGGATCAGGAAGGAGTTCCTGGCTTCTGGAGTCTGGCTTCCGCCTGCCCCAGACCTGGCTAGAGAGGCCATTTGGAAAGTGAACCAATAGATGGAAGATTCCCTCTCTCTCTCACCCATAACTCCCTCTGTCACTTTGCCTTTTAAATAAATAAATCATTAAAAAGTCTAGGGATTTTACAGAGAAATCTGCTAGAACTAGCAAGTGAGCATAGAAAGGATACAGAACACAAGCACACATAAAAATCGTCAGTTGTATTTTTACATACTATCAAGGAGCAACCTAAAAATAAAATTCTACCCAAATCAGTTCATCTGTGAAAAGTCTCTAAATAGCTATGGAAAATCAATATTCAGAAGAAAAAAAAACAAATTTTGCATGGATTTCAAAAGCTTTTTTGCACAAAAATAAATTTATCTTTTAATTCAATTTTCCATGAATTTTTCAAAATACCCTCATAACTAACCCTATGAAAATGCCAGCAGGTTTATTTGTTACAAATTAAAAAAATAATCCTACAGTGTATATAGAAAGATAAGGGAACTATAAAACCTGATTAATCTTTAAAAAGAAAAAATTAGAAGCACTTAAACTATCAGACTTCAAATGTTAGTACAAAGCTACAATAATCAAGATCAATGCTATTCATGTAAAGGTAAACATTTATACCACTGAAGTAGAAAATAGAGACCAGAAATAGACCCACATACCTATGGTCAACTGATTGTTTTAAAGATCTATTTATTTATTCAAAAGGCAAAGTTATAGGGAGAGAGGTCTTCCATCTGCTGCTTCACTCCCCAAATGTCCGCATCAGCTGGGACAGGGCCAGGCTGAAGCCAGGAGTCAGGAGCTTCATTCGGATTTGCCACGTAGGTACAGGGACCCAAGGACGTGGTCCATCTTCTGCTGCTTTCATAGGAGCATTAGCAGGGAGCAGTATTGGAAGTGGAGCAGCCGGTACTTGAACTAGTGCCCTTATGGGATGCCAGCACTGCAGGCAGCAGGTTAACCTGCCAGGCCACAGTGCTGTACCTGGTCAATTGATTTTTGACAAGATAAGCAAAAGATTATAATTCAACAAATTGTTCTATAATGATCAAATACCAATGTATTAAAAAAAAACTTGGCTCTTCACCTCACACCATACATTAAAATAAACTCAAATTGAATTATAGAAATAAATGTACAAGGTAACATCCTAAAATTTCTAAATGAAAATAGAAAAAAAATTGTCCTCAGATTAGTCAAAGAAATCTATGAAATGATACCAAAAGTATAATGCATAAATGCAAAACTTGCTAAACTGATCTTTATCAAAATTTAATAATTTTTTCAAAAAATAATATTAGAAAATTAAATAACATATTACAGCCTCATGCCAAATATTTCCAAATCATGTATTTGGTTAAAGACTTAAATTAAAAATAAATAAAGAACACACAACTTATAATGGGCCAAAAAAATTAAAATATATGAGTTTGAATTTTAATTTTACCACTTGAAAACTACCTGAGGATAACCAAAAAGAGAACCAAGACTCTTTATCCACTTATCTGCAGCAAGAGATGAACCCCCCTCACTTAAGCTTGACTGACACTCAAAGACAGAGGAGCGAAAAAATCTTCACAGTGCAAAAAAAGGAAAAGGTTTCAGTATTTCTTTGGATATTGCTGGTGTGGAGAAACTGGAGGTGTGTCGAATAGAAAGGCAGCATCCAATGTGATTGATTTGGGGGCATATTTGGCTTTCTCTTTTTGGCCCGGATTTTAAAGCAGAAGTCCAAATTAAGAAAATGTGGCAATTAGGGACCTATGTCTGACCTTTCTGGGCTAAATTTGTCTTCTTGGATTCATTACTGTAGACGATGTGGATCAGAGTATGTTGTCTTATATACTCAGGCCATTGCCCATGTATATATTCAGTTTTAAACACACACACACACACACACACACACACGCTCACAATAGGCAGGTGGAAAAGTATCAAACACTAATAGTTATTACGTTGCAATTGCAGCCAGATACCATTCCATAATCATGAGAATGACTAAAATGAACAAAGACTGATACTATCAAATGTTGGTAACAATATGGAGCAATGAGAACCTTCATTGGCTGCTGAAGGTTACCACAATTTTGAAAAATAATGTGGTAATTTTCTCAATAGTGGACCATACATTTAACATACACTTAGCATTTCTGCTCCATAATGTCTCAATATTTTCTTTTTTTATTTTTATTTTTTGACAGGCAGAGTTAGACAGTGAGAGAGAGAGAGAGAGAGAGAGGTCTTCCTTCCGTTGGTTCACCCCCAAATGGCTGCTACGGCCGGCACTGCGCCCATCCGAAGCCAGGAGCCAGGTGCTTCTCCTGGTCTCCCATGAGGGTGCAGGGCCCAAGCACTTGGTCCATCCTCCACTGCCTTCCCGGGCCTCAGCAGAGAGCTGGCCTGGAAGAGGAGCAACCAGGACAGAATCCGGCGACCCAACCGGGACTAGAACCCGGTGTGCCGGCGCCGCAGGTAAAGGATTAGCCTATTGAGCCACGGCGCCGGCCTCTCAATATTTTCTTGCTGCTAATAGGGTAGGAGCAATGATTGCCTGTAAATCTGCACATGATAACATTTCAGGGTCATGAGATTGTTCTAAAATTGAATTGTAATTATGGTTACATCACTCCACACATTTTGTCAAATTCATTGAATATTACACTTCAGGTAAATGCATATTGTGTTATGTAAATTATACATTAAAAGGACTAAAAAGAATGTCTAGGAATTTAAATTTAGCACTGAAAGTTAAAAACTCAATACTAGCTTAAATATTGAAAAGTGATTTCCTTGACTTCATCATTCATATCATTAGCCATTATCCTATGTGAATTTTATTTTTGTATATTTCTGAATTTTATGTTTTAAATAAAGCGCTCCTTCTCAGTTTTAAAGGAAAAAAATGAAGAATTAATTACGGATGTCGTCTTTTCTCTTGTTTCCACAGATGACTCAACTATTCTGAGCTCCTCCGACTTTGCTCCTAAATCGTTTTCCAGTTTTGGCCACAGTCTCTCTTACTCTTCTCTTTCCTATTATTTGACAGACGTTCTTTCTGAGTATCAATTATAATCTTGCTTGCTGGTCTCAGAATATATAATGTCTTTTGGCATCTTCTCCAGTGAAAATAATTCAAGTTGGTATTGTAATAATACGTGCAATGTTCCAGGTTCTCAAAGATTAATGACAGGATATTATGAGAAATAATATAAAAATTATTAAATACCAGCTTCCAAAGCTAATAATTCACAATCTGAATAATAGGTGTACATCCCTTTTCTCTCTCTTTCTCTCTTTTTAAGATTTATTTGAAAGTCAGAGTTACAGAGAGAGAGGAGAGACAGAGAGACAGATCTTCCTTCCGGTGGTTCCCACCGCAAATGGCGACAACGGGTGGGGCTGAGCCAGACTGAAACCAGGAGCCAGAAGCTTCATCTGGATCTCTCACATGAGCAGCATGGACCAAAGCACTTCAGCCATCCTCTGCTGCTTTCCAAGGTTCATTAGCAGGGAGCTGGATTGGAAGTGGAGCAGCCAAGACTGGAACTGGGGCCCACAGGGGATGCTGGATCCGCAGACAGTGGCTTAACCTGCTTTGTCGCAGCACCGAAATAAGCTCTTATTTTAATTAATTAGTTATTAAATTTATTTGAAATGCAGAGAAAAAGGTGATCTCACAAGCACCAAGCCACTCTCCAAAGGCCCCTATGAGCCAGGCCTCGGCCAGGATCAAGCCTGGAGCCTAGACCTTCATCCAGGTCTCCCACCTGGATGGCAGGGGTGAAGCAGTTGAGCTACCCCCTGCCACCTCCCATGGTGCACATTGACAGGAAACTAGAATCAGAGCAGAGCTTGGACTTGAACCCAGGCACTCTGGGATCCAGGTATTCCAGCCTTGTATTTTTATTTATTATTATTATTATTTTTTTTTTTTGACAGGCAGAGTGGACAGTGAGAGAGAGAGACAGAAAGGTCTTCCTTTGCCGTTGGTTCACCCTCCAATGGCTGCCAAGGCCGGCGCAACGCGCTGATCCGATGGCAGGAGCCAGGTACTTATCCTGGTCTCTCATGGGGTGCAGAGCCCAAGCACTTGGGCCATCCTCCACTGCACTCCCTGGCCACAGCAGAGAGCTGGCCTGGAAGAGGGGCAACCGGGACAGAATCCGGCTCCCCGACCGGGACTAGAACCCGGTGTGCCGGTGCTGCAAGGCAGAAGATTAGCCTAGTGAGCCGCGGCGCCAGCCCAGCCTTGTATTTTTAAAGCCATTTTTCCACACACTTTTTGAAGTATTCTGAAACACTGATATAAAATATTTTTATTTTTTAAATCTTTATTAGAACAAGTAATATATTCCTTATAGTGCCTAAGATGCCAAAAGATCTTTCATGCTTTGATCCAACCAATTATCTAGTATATAAAAAGTATGAATATTTACATGGCACATGATATGACACAAGGTCATTTGCAAATTCTACACTGCAGTAATCTTGAACTGTGGAGATCACCCTTCTTAAGTAAAATAAAAAAGAATGCATCTGATGCATAATTGATGCATAATGGATACATTGACTACAACTCAGTTTCAGTATCTTTTTTTAATATAAATAACATTATTCTATTCCCTCCCCCACCCCCACCCCCCAAAAAATAAGAATTTTGAGACTCTATCATTTGGAGAATATCCCAGACGTTGAATTCATGGCCAATTTGTTAGAGTTAGAACAACGCGCTGCCGGCACTGTGGTGTAGTGGGTTAAGGTCCTGCCTGCAGCACCAGCATCCTATATGGATGCCAGTTCACATCCCGGATGCTCCTTTTACTCTCCAGCTCCATGCTAATGGCCTGAGAAAGCAGTGGAAGATGTCCCAAGTCCTTGGGCCCCTGCACCCACTTGGAAGACCCAGAAGAAGTTCCTGGCTCCTGACTTTGGATGACTCAGCTCCAGCTGTTGCAGTCATTTGGGGAGTGAACTAGAGAATGGAAGATCTTTCTCTCTTTCTCTCCCTCCCTCTGTAACACTCCCTCTCTAACAAATACATAAAAATTAAAAAAAAAAAAAAAACAATGCCCTGATTTCATTGCTCTAAAGGGAGGCCCTCTTTTGTATAATCATGACATGGCCCTCTCTTCTGCAGATGTGATGACAATGATTTTCATAATGATTATGGTCATAAAGAAATACATAGTATTAAATAAATGTCTTAATATTGACTCAAATTTGAATAAGGGCATAGGGATTAATATCTGTATTAACTTCATAGAAAACATGTTATAAGCATTTCAGTTAACTGCTTACTAACTTACATATGACAGAAATAATTTTGCAGAATTGAACACAAAGAAGGTGGCATTCAATATAAGGGTTAGCTACAAGGATAATCTACACTTCATTTTTGCCAAGACTAATCAAAGTCTTGCCTTTCCTTGATGTGTTCAAGAATTTATTCTCAATGGTTTGACTGAATATGGTTCACTGCTTTGTAATAAGAAGTCCATATGAAACTGGCAGACAAGAATATTCACTTATAATAATGACATAGTAGCTAAACACTGGTACCAGTTACCATGAGATGGTGGTGTGTGGCCAGTGCGTTAGTGAGTTTTGATTAGGAGATGCCATTCTGGAGGGTGGCAGTGCTTACTTTGAAGGCACACAAGGGAAGACGGGAGAGATCTTGAGTGCGCATCTAACACGTTATCACCACACAACAAATTTCCATTCTTCATTTTTTGCACAATGTTTCTCTGCATAACTGGAGCTGCTGAATAGAACCATCCTCTACCTTGGCTATTTTGAAACACAGAAACACATTGGTAAATCCTGTAATATACAGATTTCCTTTCTTTGCTGTTGTTTGTGGCATCACAAGATACTGTGTCAGATAACATATATTTGAAATGATTTAAAGATACCCCGAATCTCATCAACTGTGATTGAGTTATTTTAAAATATTTCTTAGTGTGGCAAATTAAAACTGTATGTATTTGTTAACTTTTGATAAAATGTAGAATATTTTCCAATGTAATCTAAATTTCAAAGTTGAGATGGGTATTCCTAAGTCTAATGTGAACTTATTACTGTATTTAAAAATATACCTTTATCATGGCATTCATTAAAGTAAAATTAGGATTATACCTTATACCATATACGTTATACAAGAGTATTATTCTTTATTTCAACAGAAAATAAATTATATATTCTTTTCCTTTTTTATGTTGTCAATGTGTTTGTCCCCTCACAATCTAAAGCAATCAGATTATTAATTGCTGGATCGTTCTGTTCAAGAATGAGCACAGTTGTGCATCCCAGGATTTAACTTGGCCACAGGCTTTCCCATGTACCAACACTGCTGTTGCTTCAGTATGGAAAAACACTTTGGAAGATCTGACTGATTGGTTTTGTTATTTTTTTTTTAGCAATAGCTCTATTGTCTAGGGGTTCCCTCTGATAACCATGACACAAAGCATACTCACAAAACTCAATGCAAATAAGACAGAATCTCAAATACTGAGAAACAAGTCAGAGCAAAGCCACCTGGTAAAAGCAATTTAAATGAATTGTATTATGTATGAGTATTTGTGTAAGAGGATTCTGTTTCTGGAGGAGTGTGAACAGCAACTCACAAAATGAGACAGGGGAGGGGAGCGGGGTAGTGATTGTGAAAGTGACCTGCTCATTTCAGAGCTTCAGTTACCAGGCTATCTACAGGAAAAAAAGGTGATTATTTATTAACAACTTGGAACAGACTTTAAGGATTAAAATAGAAAAACGCTTCTGGCATAGAATATGTGTAATTTGAGAGAACATATAAACACCGTGTGGGAAAGATTTGCTAAACCTACATCTTCTTCTTTAGACTAGTACAGTTGTTTTTGTCTGTGGAGCAAATGTGACATTCCTTGAATATATAACATCTGCTTGGTACTGCTTTATCTCCCTAAATGTGGTTATGTAGTTATTTAATTACTGACATGTAATTAAATGATGCAAAACATTACAAGATACTCAGCTATAGAATAGAATAATGCAATAAAAATGCAAGTTTACTGATTGGCTAAGCTGATATTCATGATAGATAGAAGATAGAGAGAGAGAGAGAGTTGCACAGGAAGTCTTCAAAAATTTAATGGAAAATACATATTATGAAAAAACTGATCATGGATTTCAAAAATATTTTGTACCATAATAAACAAGTTTTAATTCCATTTTTCAGGAACATTTTGAAGGACCCTTTTTGTGTATGTATGTAGGCATTTAGATATAACTATTCTTATACATCAGATAGAGATTGTTTTTACATGAATGAGAGACAAAATTCTTTCTAGACTCTTTTCAGACATAGAGGAAAGGAGAAGACTTTCCTTACTGAAGTGATACCTTGAGTTGGGACTTCAAAGCAGTCAAAGTAGTGAGGTGTATAAAATACTCACACTGAGCTGAAGTATCATTTCACGTTGCTTTTCTGTAGCGGGAGCCACTGATATATTTGGTGTACTTTCCTTCATCATCTCATTATGACGATCCAAATAAGACAAGAGGACAAAGTTCTGACAAAATAATTCCCGAGTGTGTGTGACTCGCTGATGAACAGTCACAACTGGTGGTACAAAGCTTGTCAAAATGACAAATGATTCCAAGTTGAATGGTAGGGTCGCTGTTAAAAAGAGCTGCCTTTTGGCTATTGTAAAGATTTTCTCCAGCTAGTGTGTACAGTGATGCCAGAGTGACTGCCCCTTGTTTGAATTCAATTATCAGATCCTTGTTCATGCTTTGGTTACATGTTATACCACTAAAAAAAAAAAGTTATCTTCCATATATCTGAATGCTGTCATGATGAAGACACACAAATACAGGATATTTATTCCTCTGTAGAATGGAGCTGTATAAAATTCAGCGACAGCAGGCCCCATGCAACTCCTGATTTTTCAGCACCTATCTCACACCGCTTGCATTTCCCAAACAACTGAATAAAAGGCAAGGGGTTAAACCAGACAAAACTTGATGTCCCACTATCCAAGAATGTGTAATTTAATCTTAGCAGAGTCTTGAAGCATTGTGTATATGATAACTTGTTCATCACAGAGTAATGTAAAGAAGGCTTTCAAGATTCTTTTATGAGCCACTAGTGATGTGGTGCACTGGGTTGGGCCACTGTCTGCAATACCAGCATCAGATATCAGAGTGACCTTTCAAATCCTGGCTACTCTGCTTCCAATCCAGCTTCCTGTTTATGTACCTTGGAAAGCAGCAGATAATGGGCCCGAGTACTTGGGTCCCTGCCACACAACTGGGAGACCAGGTAGAATTCCTGGCTCCTGCGTTCAGCCTGGCCAGACTTGGCTATTGTGGCCATTTGGAGAGTGAACCAGTGGCTGGAAGATCTTTCTCTCTGTCTTTCCCTCTTTCTTTCTCTGTCGCTTTGCTTTTCAAATTAACAAATACATGTTGAAAAAAAAGATTCTTGTTTGAATAAATAAGTAAAAGTAGATGACTACAAAAGTGCAAATACTAATGAAACCATAGGCACAGAGTCTGGAATTAGATCCTAAAAAGAAACCTCCTCCAAGGAAGGGAAGCTTCTTGTGTCACTTATAAATCATCTCCCACAGTGCGGTTCAGCTTGATGTATCTACTGATTTTGGTAGCTGAGTCAGATATATGGCTTCGTGCCACAGGTAAAGAGGAAAAAATGACTTTCTGAATCATCACAGCTAGTTAATAAGGAAATTGCCATACTCAATCTCACCGGAAAGTTGGTGTATTTAATAAACATACAGCTCAGTATTATGAGGATCAATTTGCAATAGCTATGCTGGTTAGAAAAATTCAACTGGCCATTAAGAATCTATCCAGAACTTTCCACAGAGGCCTTGTCTAGACGTTGAAGGACTTCACACTCCCCTGTGAAGAGCATCAGAGTCCAGGCTGCAAATATGCATGCTGCTCCTGTGACTTGTGTGACAATGGTGTTAGTGTAAAGGGTTAACATTTTGTCTGAAATCCCTACAATATCAACAGGACAAGGAGTGCCAAACTCCCAGTGGAAGCACCTGTTTGTCCTGCTGACTCCAAATTGCAAGTCCTTCCACCATCTACTGACAATTAATAATGAAACCTTTGCCTTGTTTCACGCATCACTGGCTGGTTTCCACGCTCCACCTGTCATCTGACCACTCCGTATCATGAAACACTGCAGGTTAACCATGAGCAGAAAGTGCGATAGTCTCCTTCTGAGACAGACCCTCCTGCGCACAGCCAAGAAAGGGTTTTTCTCTTAAGTGTTTTACTTGGGTGCTCCTTATTTCAAGATCTTAATTTCTGGTAACACAGGGCTCTTTTTCATATAGAGATGAGAGGAAATTTTATGGCCAACTACAAATACATTTAAGATGGCCTTGGGTTTTATAAGCATGCAAAAACCCAGAGTTTAGCTATCCCTTTAGCAGAATCCATGAGTAGGAATAGCCTGGGAAGCATCTGCTTACATATTTTTCAGTCAATTTATATTTTTCAGTAGATTGGTAGTGTAGGTAAGTCCATTTATGGTTTTACATGTTTAACATCCCTCTTAGACTGAATTTGAACAGACGTGTTAATGCTGCTTTGTGCCATACAGGAAGCAAGACAGTTTAAAAATGACCCTGAGGGCTTCCTTTGGGGGTATCTGTAGGAATCAGCTGGGGGCCAGCGCTGCGGCTCACTAGGCTAATCTTCCGCCTTGCGGCGCCGGCACATGGGGTTCTAGTCCCGGTTGGGGCGCCGGATCCTGTCCTGTCTTCCAGGCCAGCTCTCTGCTGTGGCCAGGGAGTGCAGTGGAGGATGGCCCAAGTGCTTGGGCCCTGCACCCCATGGGAGACCAGGAGAAGTACCTGGCTCCTGCCATCTGATCAGCGCGGTGCACTGGCCGCAGCGCACCGGCCTTGGCGGCCATTGGAGGGTGAACCAACGGCAAAGGAAGACCTTTCTCTCTGTCTCTCTCTCTCACTATCCACTCTGCCTGTCAAAAAAAAAAAAAAAAAAAGGAATCAGCTGGGACAAATTGGAATGGGGTATCTTTTGACAAGCCAGTAAGATTACACAAAGTTGACTTCCTGTGGGATTCATGGGATCTTTTTGGGGCCCTGCAGCTTCCCAAGAGTTTCAGATTCTGGGCAGCTAGCATTTCTAGACAGTTCCTACCATCTGCCAGCCCTCAAATCTACACTCTACAAAGTTTGCTTTAAAGCATGCCCTGCGGAGAAAGAGGCAATAGAAGAGGGGAGACACACTCCTCAGTGCCAACCCACGTTGAATGTCAGTCCACACAGCTTGATGGTGGAACAATGAGGGTGGGAACCTATCATTTTTCTTCTCTTAAAAAAAGATATGTGAGATGGGCCCATTTTGCATGATAACTTGAAACAGAAATGATGTCCATGAGCAGTTTGTGTGTATATGCTCATACATACACATACAAAATGCAGGTTTGAAGTGTATAGTTACCTATTTTTTTATGTTTTCTAAAATTCCCTTATTCCAGGTACAAACAGAGTTTCTCCCTTGCAGGCATGTTGATTTCCTCTGAACACTAAATCAGTTCAAATCAGCTAACAGGATGGCCCAAATTGCTGACAGTAGGAAATGATGTTGAATGAGTATGGAAGAAACGCACTACAGCCATGGAGCAGGAGGGACTTTGTTGGAGGGTTCATCTTTATCTTGGAGAACGCTACATTCCCAGTGGATACACTGATCCTGAAAGGATAGAGGAAGAGAGCTATAAATATAATTTGCTAAGTGAAGTCCATTGGAAAACTATAGTCCACATGGTGCCCTCTCCCCTTCCATGTGCATTCCATAATCTGAATTTTGCCTCTTTTGAAGGATTTTCCTACCCATATATAGCTTCAATGTCTATTTTACCTTTAACATGACTTAAAATACAGCGCGATTTAGGTTTAAATACCCTGGTGAATAATGTATATTAATTAATAGCACACGTTATTACTTATCAGCACTCTTAATAATATTGCAAAGAATGTTTAATGTTCCCCTGTTGGGAGAAGACAGTTTCCTCTGTAGTTCCTGATGTATTGACATGTCCATGGGGAGAGTGAGTGATTTTTACACAGATACATGGGAGAGGGGTGGCCTCAGTCTAGAGGTATTTGCTTCAGTTTCGGTATTCCTCTTTTCTCCTTGTCAATGTTCTAAAATGGTAGATTTCCTTTGGCTTCAGAAACACTGAGCTACAGATCTGCTAGAATTTAATTCAAATCTTTAACTTGGCAATGAAATTGATGGCCAGAATTTGAAAGATTCTCTTCATAGATTGATTCACTTATTTCTTCTTCTATCCATCCATCCATCCATCCATCCACCCACCCACCTATCCATCCATTCTTCCATCCTCTTGTTTCCATCCAATATTTCCTGAGTGAGTGTCTCCCCTGTGTTGGAATTTCCTAAGTGAATGTGATAGGCAGAAGGAACAGTTCTTACAGAGATAGAGTTCTAACTAGGGAGAAGGAGACATTTCTCAAGGAAATGTGTCCTACATGGATATGGTTGGGCACTAAAATCTTAGCTTCTAGGCACATTATTATATAAAAACAATGAAATCACGATTGTGATACTCAACAGTGTGGTACTGTGAGTGTATTTGGAATGAAGATGATGTGAGATGGCAGAATGGTTCTCTACAGAAGACGGAATTACTTGTGTGAAGGAGAAAGAGGAAAAAGAGAGGTACACAGAAAAGAGCATCAGCTGTATTTGGATTGCATTGAGTCAAGTAATGAACAGTAAAGGCTTGAGCGGTGTACATGGATCAAACTTTGTAGGAACTTCAGGATCTTTTATCTTTCGACCAATAGACTAAAGAATTTTACCCATGAACAATCATGCAGCTTTTCACTTTCCCTTCTGAACTCTGTAGTCTCATTAGTATATAACTTTGCTCTGTTTTAAAATGTATATCATTTCCTGTTAGTCAATCCTTAAAAGATTTTCAAAAATTATACAGTTAAGGCTGCTTTATGGTACTGTAGGTTAAGCTGCTGCCTACAGCACCAACATCCCACAGGAGCACGGGTTCAAGTTCCAGCTGCTCTGCTTCCTATCTAGTTCCGTGCTAATGTGCCGGGGAAAAGTAGCAGAAGATGGTTCAAGCACTTGGGTACTTGGGCCCCTACCACTCATGGGAGAGACCCAGATGGGGTTCAGGCTCCTGCCTTCAGCCTGGTTTAGCCCCAGCTTTTGTGGCCATTTGGGGAGTCAACCAGCAGATAGAACACCTCTATTTCTATCTCCCACCTTCTCCCATAACTCTGCCTTTTAAAATAAAGAAAATCAATCTTTTTAAAAATTATACAGTGAAAAAGTTTCCTTCTGCTATATCTGCCAACTTCCCAATATCCCTTCCTGGGGGCAACCAACATTTTTACTTTCATGACATCCTGCCAGAGATGCCTTTATTGTAGGCTTCATTTTATCAAAATTCTTATTATGGAAAACATTAAACATATGTAAAACAGTTATAACAATGTAATGAACCTCCATATATCCATTACATAGCTTCAGCAATTATCAAAGCCAATTTGTACTTCTATAACTCCAACCACTTACCAGCAACTCTCTCATAAATTACTTTGAAATAAATTCCACATATCATTTATTTTATGTGTAAATGTTTTAGACGGCATCTCTGAAAGGGTCCACCTTTTAAATGTAACATCAACAGCAGGATCACACCCCAGGAAACTAAAGTTTATATCAGTAGTTCCCCAGTGTTTTATCCTCTGTTGCCAGTGAAGCAGAATAGATGAAAAGGATTTGGACATCATAAAGGACTTGAGGAGGGGATCCCAAGAGTATTTTGAGAGTTGGAAGATAGCAATTGAGTGGAGGGACTGAAAAATCAACAAATTTGCAGAGGTCCCGTCATGTGAACCTGGTACCCACTTCTACCAAGGGGAGTTAGAGACACTGGGAAGGGTATATGCCAGAATTACTCCCTGCCGGGCCAAGGACACATGACGTCATTCTGTGAGTCCTGCCTCTCACTCACTGGCAGCTCTCTCCCCTGACGTCTAGTCTGTTGCCAAGGCTAGAAAATGTCCTCAGACAGGAAGACTCAGGAAGACTGTAGCAGGCCCGCACCCTGTTGGCCTCTGAACTCTAAGATAGGCATAGGCAGGTCACTTTGCACAGTTTATATCATGTTCATACTTTCATGAATCAGAATCAAATTAGGCCCACAAAGTGGGACCGGTTAATATGCTTCCGTGTGTCTTCCGATTTATAGATTCCCTCTCTGTCCCCCTTTTTTCTTTCAAAAAGTTGGAATTCCATGCACATGAGAGGCCTTCCAAAGTTCCTGGAAAATGCATAATGTGAAAGAACTATATATAGATTTCAATTTTTTGCACCAAAATAAACTTATCTTTTAATTTCATTTTCCACAAACTTTTTGAAGTATGCTTGTATACTCATGTATACTTATATATGAACATATACATATATATATATACTTTTGTATGTGAGTGAACACATGTTCACACAGAGTCACATACATGCATGCACTTGAATTCCCCTTTCGCACAGGTCAATTCTAGCACTTTTAAGATGCTTGTGTCATTAACATTGGTACCATACCCAAGAAGAAAACCTATGGAGCTTCTAGCTACTGTGGAGTGAAAGGTGGGATATATGCATATGAGGTATCTGGTAAACCCAAAACTAAACTTCATTACATACTGTAGGGAATGTTTGTGTTGTTTTGCACCTTTTCCTAATGAATTTTTAATTGCTATTTCCTTGCAATATTTTGTGACTGACTTTGCCAGATAAAATCAGTTCCTTGATTTTCCCGAGTTAGAGGTGACTTTTTTGGAATTTTGACAGGGGTTCACACAGGTTGTTAAAAGAATAGTCTGCAGCATTTCCGTTCGCACACGTTCCTAACACATGCGCCTTGTGCAGGAGGACCTTGTTTTTCCAATGCAATTTAGAAGCACAGTTTGCTCTTGTGCTATTTCTAATTTAATGTACTACGTCTTTGTATTTAACAGTCAGTAATAAATGAGACTGGATTAGTCAATTTCACTATGGACTACTGTTCAGTGTAAATCAGCTGTCTTTTACCTATGTACTGGGATTAACATAATGAGGCAAGATCTGGTTCTGGAAGGAAAACAAAGGCCATTTCTCCAGGTTATGGATTATAGATCCTTCTTAAGCACTTTAAAACACGTAACAGTTCAATTCTATCATGAGTTCTTCTTTCTCACCTCTGACAAAACCCATACTCGGGTGCTTTTGGAGCAGTAGGCCATCACTTACTATGAGCTTAGTTTCTGGACCCAGCCACAAGCATGTTAAAAACTGATGGGTGGGACCAGCGCTGTGGTGGGTAAAGCCTCCACCTCCAGTGCTGGCATCCCATATGGGCACTGGTTCAAGTCCTGGCTGCTCCACTCTCAATTCAGCTCTCTGCAATGGCTTGGAAAAGCAGAAGAAGATGGCCCAAATGTTTGGGTCCCTGCACCCGCATGGGAGACCCAGAAGAAGCTCCTGGCTCCTGGTTTTGGATCGGCCCAGCTTTGGCTGTTGCAAGCCATTTGGGGAGTGGACCAGCAGATGGAAAACATTCTCTCTCTCTCTTTCTCTGCCTATGCCTCTCTGTAGCTCTGCCTTTTAAATAAATCAATAAATCTTTTTTAAAAAAATAACTGGTGGGTGTTTGGGTGACACATGTGTGAAAAGAGAACCAGGGATGGAGGGCTAAGGAGTTTCTGGAGTGGACACTATGTGGAGGGAAGCAGGGGGCTAAGCTACAACCTGTGTCAGTACACTTGGATAGCCTTGTGAAAACACACACAAATTAATTACACACACACAAACCTTTTAAAAATAGTAGACTGAAAAAGTAATGTGCTTACCAAAATTTCAGAAATTAAAATCATTTAATGTAATCTTTCTTAACTACCAAAAAAATCAAAACATAAGAAATACAAAAGCTTAAATATCATTTATATTTTTAAAAAAGAATTCATTTCTGGCTTTCTTTAAATATTAAGCTTCCTAACATTGTCCAAAATGAAGTCAATCCACCAACATTTGATTTAGCTACAACATGGACTACAGCTGGTAAGTAAAAATAGGTTTAAGAATAATGTTAATTTTTATAGCTTCGTCCACATGAGATCATTGGTGACCTTAGGAAATCAATTGCAAATATTTATAAGTACAAGGTGGTGAGGGAGTGAAGAAAGCTGATGTAATTTACTCCTGTTTTTATTAAAATAATATTTATTGTTCTTTTAAGAAGTCTAAGCAGATGTGGAAAAGAAATATAATGGTAGTGTGAAGACCCAGGAAGGGAAAAGCACAGTTTTCTGATGAGATTTTTGCAATTGGATTGCAATTTATTTTAAGTAGTCAAAATTTTTAGTTTGAATAATGCACATGTACCCTCTCAGTCTCTTCTGCTCTGAATTCCGTTGGTTGTTTTATTTCCAGGTTATCCATCATCTTGTATTTCTCTTCTATTCTGTGTGCCCTTATCTGCACATTTTTTAATTTTACTTGTCACTGGGGCAGGCGTTTGATACAGCACTTAAGATACTGCATCCCATATCAAAGTTCCAAGTTTCAAGTTCCAGCTCTGTTCCCAATTCCAGCTTCCTACTGATTCACACCCTCGGAGGCAGCAGGCGATGACTCAAGTAGTTGGATTCCTGGCTGCCGCCTACGTGGGAGTCCTGAATTGAGTTGCCCACTCCTGGCATTGGCTTGACCCAGCCCTGGTTATGGTGAGCATTGGGGCAGTGAACCAGCAGATAAAAGATCTCTGTCTGTCTCTGTCTCTCTGTGCTCTCTACTTTTCTTTTAAAGATTTATTTTATTTATTTGAAAAGTAGAGTTACAGAGAGAGGCAGAGCCAGAGAGAGAGAGAAGTCTCCCATCTGCTGGTTCACTCCCTAAATGACCGCAATGGCCACAGCTGAGCTGATCCCAAAGCCAGAAGCCAGGAGCCAGGAGCTTCCTGCAGGTCTCCCACACAGGTGCAGCGACCCAAGGACTTGCGTCATCTTCTACTGCTTTCCCAGGCCACTGCAGAGAGCTGGATCGGAAGAGGAGCAGCCAGGACTTGAACTGGCGCCCGTATGGGATGCTGGCGCTGCAGGCCAGGGCTTAAACCTGCTGTGCCACATCGCTGGCCTCCTCTCTACTTTTCAAATACAGTGAAAATAAATATTATATAAATTAATTAAATTAAAAAATGAATAATTACAGAATATATTCATTGCTCACCACCAATCTTTTGCTAAACTTTCTCCTCTTATTTCTTCATTGGATAAAATCACTATAAACATTTCTACAAGCAGAGTTTATAGAAGTTTTCTGAGTTTTTTTATTTTAAGCTATTTGTCTGTAGTTCACATACAAGACTTTGCGTTTTATATGCTTAAAGAATAGAGTGGATAAGCGTCAATCCTTGGCTCACATTCTTCTTCCTCTCAGTATTTCTCAGGTGCTGCTTCTCTGTCTGCTGGTATTGCATGCTGTGATAGAATAGTCTGGTGCTACTTTGATGATGTGGAACTTTCTTTCTATTTACATTCTACAACTGGAGGAGTCTTATTACCTTTAAAGTTCAGTAAGCATACTAAAATACAGCATGGAGTAGAATACTCTGGTCAGTTTTCCCTGGGACAAATTATAGGCTCCATGCCTCTCTATTTTTAGAAGATTTTCTTGAATTAATTTTAATAAAACATTTGCCTTATCCTGTTGCCTTTGTAGTTTGCTTTTAATAAATCAAATATGAATATACTGACTGCCCGTTCCTTTCTCTGTCTCACCCTCTCTCTCTCTTTCCATCGTACTGGTTTTTCCCTCGTTGTTGTCTACTCTGTTCTTCGCGGTGACGCTAAGAGCCCAGCAGCTCTTCGTGCGCCCTTCCCAGTCATCTTCATTCCTCTGGTTGCTCTGCCTCCCTTCTCTTCTTCCTCCGAGTTCTGTCAGCTCGTGTTTCACTTTTCTCCACGGCACAGCCGTTTCCCCCCTGAGCTCTTATTTCTCTGCTTTGTGGTCTTCCTTCTTGTAGTGATTGCTTCATAACTCATTTTAATGGTGGTATCTTTGGCCAAATCTTCAGCTACCACTTGGCAATATTTTTCTGATACTTTTCTCCTGTTGGAAAGTTTTACTGCTTTTTTATACATTTTTAAGAGTACTTTTGTGTAGATTCTGTGCCACTGTTCTTTTACGACTCAAGGTTAAATGGATTAGATTTTTCTAGATGAGCTATTGGCAGGAGACTTTCGTGGTGGGTGGGACTGGGGACGTGTGGAGCCAGGAAAAGGATTTACGACACCTGAGGTGCATCTCCTGCTGCCAGAGGAAGAAACTGTTTACCCCAAGCGTGATGCCTTGGTGACTCCCAACTGACATCTTCCCTTTCCTTAAACTAACGTGGTCCGGGATGGATTCTGCCACCAGCTCTGGGCTCACAAGCAGCTATTTCCATGGGACATATTTCACATGCATTTCACAGGATGCTTTTTCATGTCAGTCGTGGTCCCAAGCTCCTCTTGTCATTTTCATTGTATTTATGTTCACTGAGGCTTCTGGTTTACCCCAGCTCTGTCTGCAGCAGCTCCTGTTTCAATTTGTATCTCAGGATAAGTCCTTCATAGTCAAGCAGCATATTCGGTCAGGGCTTTCTGCCATGCCCTATGCTGAAAATCATTACCTTGTTACTTACTATGCACTGCTTAAAAAAATTATTTGAAGCGCGGGGGGGGGGGGGCGGGGGGAGGAGAGAGAGAGAGAGAGAGATTTCATCTGCTGGTTCACTCCTCAGCTGCCTACAATGGCTCAGCCAGAGCCAAAGCCAAGACCCAGTAACTTAACCCAATTATCCCACATGGTGGCAGGAAACCAGTCACTTGGGCCATTACCTGCTGCCTCCTAGTTTGTCCACAAACAGAAAGCTAGAACCAGGAGCTAGAGCTGGAACTGGAACCAGGCAGTGTGATGTACTTTATGGAAATCTTCATCTCTAGGCCATATGCCCACTCCTTCACCGGTACTCTCAATGTCAAGTGCAATGCCATCTCCTCACAGCTCTGCTCCAGCCCTAGCAGGTTTTTTCTTGTTGTACTCTCTTAAAGGGAGTGTTTGTGCCTGTTTATATGTACCCCTCCCCCATCATTTACTGCTAAGATTTGTGAGAGGAAACGGGAAAGTTTTGATTTAAATTCTTGCCATTATGGGAGCTGAAATTAAAAAAATGATGCTATCAGTTTTGCTGTAAATTCATTGTTTTGTCATTGTTGGTTTTACATATTTGTCAAATTGTTGAGAATTAAGTACGACTATGGTTTTAATGATTTTGTGACTATTTAAAAATGTACTTTATATGAATGAAATTGAACATCTTTCATTTGATTTTTGTTTGTAGTCTTGCCTATTTTCCTAGTATTTTATTTTTTATTGGTTGAACTCTTTATTTAGTGGAGCATTAAGCCTTTGAGTATAATGTAAATTAAAAATGTGTTATCTCAAAAAATAAAATAAATTCTTACCATTATACAGTAGGGTGCCTTTTGTTTATTAATTTTTAATTATTTTGAAAATGAATAATGAATCACGGTAAAAAAAAATGAAGAAGAAAGGAAGAGGAAAACCAGAAACCAAAACTGTTTAAAAAATATAAAGAAGCAGGTTATTAATTATGTACCAACCAATTGGATACACTAGAATAAATGGATACATTTTTAGAAAAAAAAATTGCCTCCTGTGACTGAATCATAAAGAAATAAGTCTCGAACTGGACAATATAGTAGGGAGACTGAATTAGTATAAACCTCTCCCATCAAATGAAAGCCCAAGACCTGTGGTTTCACTGGTGAATTCTACCAACTTCAGAAAAAGAATTAATAATAATCACTCTCAATTTTTTTTTGTCAGAAAACTGAAGAGAAGGGAATATTTCAAAGCTTATTGTGAGAGGTCTATGGTACCCTGATATTAACACTATTCAAGGCAGGGCTGGCGTTGTGGTGTAGTCAGTTGGGCCTCCCCCTGCAGTGTCTATTTGAGTCTACTTCTCTTCCACTTCCAATCCAGCTCCCTGTTAACAGCCTGGGAAAGCAGCAGCAGATGGCCCAAGTGCTTGGGTCCCTGCACCCATGTGAAAGACCTGGAAAAATCTCCTGGCTCCCGGCTTCATCAAGGCCTGGCTCTGCCATTGCAGCCATTTGGGGAGTGAACAAGCAGATGCAAGACTCTCTCTCTGTCTCTCCCTCTCACTGTCTGTAGCTATGCCTCTCAAATGACTCAATCTTAAAAATAAACGAACAAAAAAACCAACTAGACAAAGCTCCTACAAGAGACAGGATGATTGTAGGTCAAGATCTCTGGTAAATATAGATGCAAAAACCCTCAACAAAATACTAGCAAACAAAATCCAGCAGAAAATTGAAAAGATTATTCAAATGAGATTTATCCTTGGGATGCAAGGATGGCTCAACAGAGCCAAACTAATAAATGTGATGTACTATCTTAACACAATTTAGGAAAATGGTCAGATTATCTCAATGGGTACATTAAAAGAATTTGACAAAATTCAACATCCTTTCATGGTAAAAACTGTCCAACAAATTATACATAGTAGTAATGAAGCTTAACATAACAAAGGCTGTATATAATAAACTCACAAGTATCATTATACTCAATTCCTTTTCCTTCATAATCAGGAATAAGACAAGGATACGCTCACTCTTTCCACTTCTATTTTACATGGTACCGAAAGTCCTAGTTTGAATAATTAAGTAATAGAAAGAAATAATAGGTATCCAAATTGTAAATAACTGAAATTGTCTCTGTTTGAAGACTATATGGTCCTATATATATTTGTGTGTGTGAAATATATATATATATATATAATGAAAAACCTGAAAAAAGCTATTAGATCAATAAAATAAATTCACTAAAGTAGCATGATACAAAAATAAACAAACAAAAACTATTTCATTTGAATCATAATGACTACCCAAACAGAGAAATCAAGAAAATAGCTCTATTTTTAATGACATAAACAGAAAAACATTTTTAGGGATAAATTCAACAAAGGAGGTGAATACATCACAGGGGAATGCTCAGGACATTGGAATGAATAAGGCTTTTTGAATGAGATGCCCAGAACACAGGCAACACAAGCAAAAATAGCCAGATGGAATTTCAGTAAACTAAAAACTTCTGCACAATGAAGGAAACAGTCAACAAAGTTAAGAGTCAATATACAGATCTGGAGAAAATACGCAAACATTACAACCGACAAGAAGTTAATATACAGAATATATAAGGAACTCAGACACTCAATAGCAAATAATAGTGATAATATAAAAATTAATAAATAAACCTGACTAGGAATGGAAAATAGACATAAATAGATATTTTTCTAAAGAAAGACATATAAATGGTCAACAGGTATATGAAGAAATGCTCAACATCTCTAATCATCAGGAAAATGCAAATTGAAACCACAATATTACCTCACTCTAGTGAGATTGGCTCTTTATGAAAAAGGCAAAAGATAAAAATTATTGGTGAAGATGTGGACACCAAGAACTTTTACACACTGTTGCTGGAACTACAAATTGGTACAGCCATTGCAGAAGTCAGTGTGGAGGTTCCTCCAAGAATTAAAAAACAACTACGATATGATCCAGCAATGCCATTCCCGGGTATATAAGTAAAAAATAAATAAATGAATAAATAAATAAATAAACAAACAAAGCCAATACTGTGAAGAGCTATCTACAGTTGTCATTCACTGTAGCATTATTCACCATAGCAAAGACATGGACTCAAACTAAATGTCTAAAATGTTCATTGATGGATGAATAAAAGTTTCTCTCAGTAGTCTACTTGAGTTGAAAAGATGACTTAGGACATAAATTCTTCTCTCATGCTCAACAGCTCAGAATTTCAAAAACTCAAGCAAGAAAAAGGAAGAATGAAAGGAGCATGATTAAGGGTTGGTTTGAATGAATGACAGACATTCATGGGGTCGGGGAGAGATTCTACAATGCATGAGAGATGGTCTGTTGAAATGGTGACAATGAGGTCTGGCACTACCTTAGAATTTCAGCTTCTTCAAAAATATTATTTATTTTGAAAGTCAGAGTTACAGAGAGAGTGAGAGAGAGACATAGGTAGAGAGAGAGAGAGAGGGAGAGAGAGAGAGAGAGAGAAGAAAGCTTCCATTTTCTGGTTCACTGTCCAGGTGGCCACAATGCCCAGAGCTGGATCAGAAGTGGAGCAGCCTGGACACAAATCAGCACCCCTATGGTGTGCCAGCATCACAAGCGGCAGCTTTCCCTGCCATGCCACAGTGCTGGTCCCAACCTCAGCTCTCTTCACCAACCGTAGGTTAGTCCTGGTTCTGTTCAACTATACCTGCATGATACTAAGGAAGGGCTCATAAAACAGAGAACAGATTAACTTCACTAGCTACTTTGCATAGTTACAAGCATCTACGTAAAGATTAGCTAAAGTCTAAAATTCTTCATAAAAGAAGAATTCAATTTGTTACTGAGTCAAGTGCTTGGATTTATCTTAATCTGAAAATAACTTCAGGTATATAAGCCCAGTGAAAACATTTTGGATCAGAAGAATCACTTCATTTTGAAAAACATTTAAGCATTTTAAACACATTTAATCTGAATAAAGCCAAAGTTTCTTGTATCAGCAAGTTTTATTTATATTACAAGTTTATAATTTTTACTTTTTATTTACTAGAAAGAGAGAGAAATTGATCTCATCTACTTGTTTACTTCCAAGTGCCTGCATCAGCTAGGTCTGAGTCGATGTGAAGCCAGGACTCTGTAACCCAATCAGTCTCTCACGTGGGTGAAAGTAACCCAATTATTTGAGCCATCACTGCTGCCTTCCAGGTTGTGCATCAGCAGGAAGCTGGAATGAGAAGAAGAGCCAAAACTGGAACCCAGACACTCTACAGGAACGTGAGTCCCAAGAGGCATGTTAGCTGCTCAGGCAGGTTTGTGTCCTGAGTATGTGTGTCTGTGTGATTGTGCATGTGTGTATTTTCTAAGCAGATTTTATTCCCTATCACGGGTAAGTCCAAACTTTTAGTCAGTACTATATATTTCATGGAATCCTTAGCTTTGTGCTCCCAAAATATTTTAGATCATACAGAACAAAGCTATGCCAATATGTGCATAAACCAACTCTGAGGATGAGTAAGCAGAAACTTCTAAAATGAAGCTGAACATTCGTTCAGAAAGTGACCAAAACCTGCAGAAAAACTCCCTGCCAAGGCAGGAGCTATATGAAGGTGCTTCACTTTTAGCAGATTCAAAGCTGAGATTCTGGGCATAAGCTCCTAATCAAATTCAAGCTCTTGAATGATCGGACTCAGTTATTTAAAGAAGTGGCATAAATCCTTATAATACTTCCGTTGTTCTGTAACTGCAAGAAATTATCCCTACTTGATATTCCCTTGACTTAATTATATCATGATCCAAGTTCAGGGGAAGAAATACTCTTTATTAACTACTTGCTCACTTCTAATTTTAAGTTACTCTGACATAGGAAAGCAGGAGTTCAAATCCATCTTTTCCCAAATGAATGTCAAGTCTGTGACTAATTTTCATAACACAGAGATCTACCTCTTTTCGTGTTGACATATTCATATTAGCACATATGAAAGTTTGTAAAAAAAATGAAACCTCTGGTTCTCCTTTTTTAAGATTTAGGTATTTATTTGAAAGACAGAGTCAGAAAGAGAGAGAGAGAGAGAGAGAGAGAGAGAGAGAGAGAGAGAATCTTCCATCTGCTGGTTCACTCTCCAAGTGGCCACAGGGCTGGGACAGGCTGAAGCCAGGAGCCAGGAGCTTCTTCTAGGCCTCTTATGTGGGTACAGGAATCCAAGCACTTGGGCTCTCTCCTGATGCTTTCCCTGGCTATTGGTAGGGAGCTGGATTGGAAAGGGAGCAGCTGGGATATGAACCAGTGCCCACATGGTATGCCAGTGTCTCAGGCTGTGGCTTAACCCACTGCACCATAGTGCCAGTCTCCAGCCTCTAGTTCTTAAGGGAGACCTTTACAAGGCAATCTTCTAATAGCTACTTGACAAATAATAGACATAGAAATGTAGGAAGAGATCAAGATATTGACTCCTGGCTGTCTTGGCTATTTGTTTGTTTTAAAAGTTGGCTGGAAAACTCTAAAAGGGTTAAGAGCACTGATTTAAATAGATATTTCAAAAAGTCTGTAGAAAATGGAGTGAAAAGATCAGTTGATTTTGTTGCAAAATATCAGTGGAACCCATGCTTAGGAACCCATGCTTAGTTTCTTCATACTTCATGTTTTCCATGAACTGTTGGCAGAATCCTTGTAATGTCACATGAAACTTTTCAATGTTCTTTAAAATTTCTTGTTTCTGCAAGCTGTTACTGTTGAAAATTTTCTAGAATTGGAGAAGTGAGGAGGGAGACATGGCAATAGTAGTAGGATTAAAAAGAAACCAGTAATATTTTATACTTGCTTAAGAAAACAAAAGAAATCAAATCAACAGAGTAATTTCTGCCTCTCAAAGAGGCAATTTAGCAGCTTGACTATATGGAAAATTGTGGGTTTAGGGGAAATATTTCAGATTCAAACATTACAGGAAAGTTACCCAAGGTGGTCTTTAAAGCATCCTATACACTGTTTTGCACAGCACTGCGTAGTTGAAAATAGGGGTTGTTAAGTAGAAAAAGCTGCAGTCTGTATAAAAGAGATTGTACTTACTTCACACATACAATATGGAGAAAGAAAGAACCTGGATGAGTTTAGACAATAATTATTTGTTTGTACCCATTTTCTTCCTTCATCTGTGCCAGGCGAAATTGCTTTTACACATTCGTGAGCCAGAATAAACACTTGTTCAGTGAATGAACGCCTTAATGCCACAATTCATTACAGCCACCAGCATGACCGCAATGTGATAAAACAAAATGCAAGAAGTTCATGGAAGAAGCAGAATATGACAATGATAATCACAGACCAGTGTGTCATCTAAACATCATGGCTATAAGTGTGAACACTTAGGTTCTAATCCTGATTTTGCCACCTCTTGCTGTCACAGAGCAGGCTATTAAAACTTCTGTAACCTCTTTGTCCTTATGTGTATAATGGGGATAGCAAGAGTATATACCTTGTCTAGTAGTTATAAAGATCGAATGTTATCAACCATGTTAAGTATTTAGCATCATTTTGACACACAGTAAGGACAACATAAACATTTGTAATCATTACTATCATGTTATCAATAAACGTTGTGGTTGAATAAATCATCTTGCATGGAATGAGCTACCTCAAACCTCATTGCTTCAAAATCATGTATGTCTTGGACTATCTATCCATTTGCATGTCTCCCTGGTGATGATGAATAAAAATACACAGGCAAAATACAATCTAAAATTGTAGGCATTAAGTGCATTTACATGTTTTAATTTTTTGTCAAAGCAGAGGTCAATTGGGGATGCCTTACTCAGTGACAGTCAAACAGCACTCAGAAGGAGAGCTGGGCTGGTGATAATCCCTGGGGAGACACAGAGGCGGCACAATGACTTTTACGAAAGTGGGGTAGTGAACTTATGAAGAGGATCTCTAAGAGAATTGATGGTGACTGAGATCACACATCAGAAGACATTTAACAAGATGAGAAAAAGACAAACGTTTTCTTTCCAGTAGCCAACAGAAACCTGATTAGGTAGATGAAGGTGGAAGAGTGGATATACAATGACAGATGGGGTCCCACTGTTCTATCCACTGTCTCCAATTCAGCTTGTTATCAAAATCAAATGTTACTTTAAAACCCCTTGAGAATAGACTGTCAACCACCAGCCTGTGAAAGTCGTCCAGTGGGAATAGAAAAGCAAGACTTCACTTGTTCTATCAGACCTAGATATTGAGCATCCTTTGGTAGATGGCTATTGACAGATTAACAGGATGCAAGGAACTCCATTCTACGTACACCCCATGCTGAGTGGATGCAAGGCAGCTATTCTTTGCAGGTCCAAAACATGCCACCAACTTAGCATGGGTTTTCTATTGATGGGAAAACATCCTTCAAGGTTGCAAAAATGACCCAAACAAAATAAATGCCTCTCGGCAGTTGCATAACGAAACATCTGCACAGTCTTTGATTTATTGGTACCAAAGAGAACCAAGTGCTTCTATCATCTCATTACCTTCATCTAGATGTAGAATGGTGCTGTTACAGCTGATATGAACCCTGGGAATTCACTCTATCCGTGAGTAAGTAGGAGGTAGATGAACAAACTAAGAAGGAGATTGAGCAAAAGTCTTTTATTGAAAAGAGCAGAGGGATTGCTCCCAGGAAAACAGCCAGAACCTTCTTCAGTAGGGAAAAGCCATTGAATGGAAATGATCTGGGGGTTTTATACCTCTGGCAAAATTTGTACAATGCCCTTTAAGAAAAGTGTTTTTGTGTGATGAGCCTACCCTGCCTTCTTATCTCCACTCCCTCCACTCTGTGACTTTTACTGGACAGAGCAGGACAGACAAACTTCTATCTCGGGGCCTGTTGGGGTGGGTGGGAGGGGTGTTTGTCTTCACTCTACTCCCAAGTCTGGTCACAGACACATCTTGTCACCTGATCTTCTGCATGGCCTTGATGCCAGAGCCTGCATTTCTCCCAACTAATCAATGAAATTCTTTATGTCTCTTGTATCATCACATTTGCTTTCTAGCTCAGACAAGTTTTCCAGCTCGGTTAAGAAAATGTTACACATTATTTGAGGGGCCTCTTTGTTCTCTCTACATTTTTACCTTTCCTACTTTGACTCCTTTCAAAGTGAGTTAGGAACTTACCGTGCACCAAAATTCTGCTGCTGAAGCCCTAACCCTTCAAAATGAGTGTATATATTTGCAGCTATGGCCTTTGAAGAGGCAGTGAAGATTAAATGAAGTCATAGGGAGGAATCATAATCTTAGAGGGCCGGTGCCCCTCTTAAAAGACGAAAAAATATCAGAGCATCCCTCTACCACGTGAGAACTCTCCAAGAAGGCAGAAATCTGCAAGCCAGGAAGAGAGCCTTCCTTGGGAAACACCTTGATCTTGGACTTCCAGTTTCCAGAGCCATGAGAACTGAATTTCTGCTGTTATAAGCCATGCTGTCTGTGGAAGTTTGTGAAGGCAGCTGGAGCGAAGACAGTGAGGCAGTGGGAGCCCAGGCTTGAAGCCACACAGGCCTGAGCTCACATTCTGAGTCTGTAATTTACAAGCTCAGTGACCTCAGGAAAGGTGCACACTCTCTTATCTCTGTTTCTTCACCTATAAACTGGAGCCCACACTCTCTCCTCTATAGGATGTTGTAAAGATTAGCTGAGATACTGTTTGTAAAATATTTGATCCCCAGATACACATTTAATTTACAAGCAGACTTCAAAAAGTTTGTAGAAAATTGAAAGCTTCATTTATTGTGATGTAAAATTTTTTGGAAAATAATGCAGATTTTTTCATAACATACATTTTGATGAAGTCATTGATGACTCCTATTTATTTAATTTCCCCCTAGGAATCATCTTCATCATTATCGTTGTAGGTCATGCTCACTAAGGATGTGTTTTGGGCACTGTCCTTGTGGGCTGACTAATTTAATCATTATGACAACACAAGGTGAGAGTTTGGCCTTGGGGCTAACATACATACATCCCATAATAGAATGCCTAGTTTCTATTTCTGGGCCTGCTTCTGATCCCAGTTACTTGCTAATCCAGCAGCTGGGAGGCAGAAGGTGAAGGCTCAAGTAGTTGGGTCCCTGACACCCACATGAAAGATCTTCGTTGAGTGCCCGGATCCTGGCTTCAGACTGGTCCAGCCCTGGCCATTGCAGGTGTTCAGAGAGTGACTGGTGATAGGAGTGCTCCCTGTCTCCATCTGCCTCTTTTTCTCACTCTGTTTGTGTTTCTCTCTGTGTCTCTCTGCCTCTCAAATAAACAATAAAATTTTAAACCCTATGAAATGGGCACATTCATATTTCTATTTGAGCGATGAGAAATGGAAGCTTAGGGACTGGGGGTAATTTGAGAGGTGGGTGCCAGGGTTCACCTGAGCACAGGCAGGTAGCACAGAGCCCAGAACTCAATCTCTTACCAGTCAACAAAGACTCTGCTCATCCAAGTCTCACTTATCAGTTTCAGGTCATTAGAATATTTACTTTTAGACCCTTATTGAATATGCATAACATGTAATATATTATTTATAAGTTGTATTCCACAGGTTTTTAATGGAACTGGATTCATGCATATTAACAATTTGAGATGACAGAAAGGTCTATTTTGAAAATTTTCTGGCTAATTTTTTTTCACTCAGTGTATTACCATTGGCCTAATCTTCCTTTTTACTTTTTTCCAGAATGATGAGGCTATGAGGAAAAGCACATGAGTGAACAGTAACCAACTCCTACCAGAAGCTAACACCATAGCTGAGGTTAACATTGTGGCACAGTAGATTGAACCACCACCTGTGACCCTGGTGTCCCGTATGAGTGCCGGTTTGATGCCCAACTACCTCACTTCCAATCCAGCTCTCTGCTAATGCCCCTGACTACCTCACTTCCAATCCAGCTCTCTGCTAATGCCCCTGGGAAAGCAGTGGGAGATGGCCCAAGTGTTTGCGCCCCTACTACACACAAGGGAGACCTGAATGGTGTTCCAGGCTCCTGGCTTCAGTCTGGTCCATCTGAGATTATTGTGGCTGTTTGGGGCATGAGCTCACAGATCTCTTTCTCCCTCTGGTTCTCCTTTACTTTGTAACTCTGCCTTTCAAATAAGTAAATAATCACAAAAAACAAACACCACAGATACAAGAGGCTGGATTTTAGCATTTGTCCCTCCCCTTGGGGACTGTGTTTAACTTGACTTGTCTCTGACTTGCTCATGTTTTGGAGTAGTCAGGCACAGAAATTTTATTTCCTCCCAGCTAAGCAGAATATTGAGACCTGCTAAAGAATCATGAGAATCAAAAGGCTCCATTTTGGCCCAAACTTTGCCAAATTCTGAACGGTTTGGAAACCTGTTTCCTCCCATCCTTTACCTGCTTCTTTTCTGTAGACACAGCAGCCCTACAGCATAGCCTTAAACATCCATGAGAAAACTGAAAGCAATTTCATATTTCTTATAAACTGCTGTCCCAGGAACCTCTATATTGCTGTTCGCTAAGAAGGGGAATTAATCAAGGATCCTGTGATGTGTGTAATGGTAGTGGCTCGATGCAGCCACTGAACAAGGAGAGCCCTGCCATGGTTCTGCCAAGTTGGAACTTCCTCCCAAAAGTTGAAAGGTCCTTTTTGGTAGGAGGAGATGCATCAATCACTCATCCATGGATTATACTAAGGTACAGGGACTATTTTGGCTATTGAATTGAAATTAAGCATGACAAGAATAACTGGAAGTGGATGTCTTAGTTCTCTCTCAGTGCATAACAACTTATACAGAGAAGAGGGACAAGGGTGCTTGTTAATATCAGTAGACTTCCTTAATATTCACATCTTAGGCAAGTTTTCCTCCTTACTCTCAAGTGCAGAGGGTGTCAGATGCTCCACAGCACCAAGCAGTATCAGAGTTTGTCTCAGTGACAACAGTAGTGTCAGATGTCTCCAACTAAGTCCTATTTGTGGGTAAAGAGGGGTCTATTACTATCATTATTTCTTTCCCATCAAGGGCTCATTGCAGACCAGATGCCATAAGAGAGGGTAAGTTAGTCCCGGCTTGCCAGGGCCAAGCATGATGCTGCATGAACTGCGTTGATTGGGAATTCTCTCCAGGATGGCTCAAGCCAGCAAATAGCTTTGATGCATTTCAGGCTGACAGTTTGATTTTCAACCGTTCTCGGGGATGCCTCAGAGCCGCTTCAGATCTTTGTCACATGCCAAGCCGGTGGGGACAAGCTGACTTTTGTCTCTTTATTTCTTTCTTTGAGATGCTCCAAATTCAATCCCCCTGGAATATTTTGTGAGAATTCAAATCTGTGTTGGCATGAGGGGAAGGCAGGAGATACGGAGCAGGCCTCCCCAGAGGTCCTTTAAATTAAATAGAGCATCTGGACCCGTGGCCTGACAGTGTCAGAAATTCAAAACTTTGGGTATAAGTTAATAATAAATAACATGTATCAGACACATGTGCTACAGGCATTGAGTAAGAACTCTATAGATGCTGTCTCATTTAACCTGAAATCCTGGATAGAAAATACCGTTGTTAACTGCATTGCGCCATGAGATATGGAAGTGGGGTGGGAGTTCACAACCCCTGGGAAGATACAAAGACAGGATTTCAGTCCAGTCGTCCTGGCTGGTCTCAGAGTCTGCCATGCAATATGTAGTTTCCGCCAGCTTCATACTTTTTGGAGACTATATTTCCATTACTAAATAAATAGGACCTCAATTTCTTAGTTTTCAGTTAGATCATGAATTTTATTTTGCTCTTTGTGATGCATTTCTTGCCATGATGCAAGAAAATTCAGGGAACCTCCTGCTGAAATCCTGGATCTGACCTTCTTCTGGGGTTACTGCTCATCTTTTGCAATGCAATTCTATTTCTCCACAGACATCACTATCTGTGTTTGAGAGGCTGTCTGAAAGAGCCTTATTATTGCAGCATGTTGCTGACAAGTAATGCACTATTGCCATCTATTGTAATGGAGAGTAAGTTGATTTACTGCAGAGGATAGTGAGCTAATAGGAAACATTCACTATGCAGTTGGGAACCGCAATTCATTGTTCTCTGTTCAGGAATATCTCTCAATGGCTCAGGGCAAGCAAACCATATGCCTTTTTTTCTGCTGGATAGTATTTGACCTGAAGAAACCAAAAGCTAATTTAGTCTGGGTCATAAATCCTATTCACTGATGATGAGGCTAAGGAAGAAGATACTTTTTTTTTTTGAGATGTGTAGAGAGTGAGAGACAGACAGAAAGAAAAAGAGAACTCTCATCTAGTTCACTCCCCAAATGCCCACACAGTTGTGATTGGGCAGAAGGCAGAGCCAGAAGCCATGAACCCAGGACAGTTCTTCTACAAGAGAAGAAGGTACTCCACTGAGTAAGCCATCACCTCTACCTCCCCAGTGTCTGCATTAATAGAAAGCTGGAGTCAGGAGTCAGAGCCAGGAATTGAACTCGCGCACTCTGATGTGTAATGCAGGCATCTGAACTGCTGGTTAGATGCTTGCTCCCTGATGAAATTCATTAATTTGTTTTCAAAAAGAATCAGTAGTACCATCTTTTGCAGAGCAGTGTTTTGCAGATCTAATTCTAATATCACTGGAGCAGCAAGACTGGCACTAAGCTCCTAGAAGCTTCACAGCATGACAGTGGAGGAAATGCCTTCTTCTGCTGTCATGTTGGCACCATCTCCTATTCCCCAAGGAGAAGCAAATAACAGTTCACTGATTTTGGAAGACTATCTATGCATCCCATTGCCTCCCTGCCTTCCAAGCTGATCAGTCAAACGTAGGGGGGTCTTGATACCCACTTTGTTCCCTGCTGGCCTTCAGCAAATTTGCGATCTGTTGATCAAGGCTGGGTTCATTCACAGGAGCAGCCAACATTCTGGGTTTTTCCATGCTGATCTACCATAGAACAAGTCTGAGTGGGCTTCTGAGCTCTAGGAAGTACAGCAAAGCAGCCAGCATCACTCTCCATTCAGCCTGTGGCTGTTTCAAGTCTGGTCTCTCCAAGCAAGTTGCAAATAATGCCAGTTCTTCTCGGAGCCAGATTTGGATTCTTCCCATTTATACTGAACCTCTTTGGTTTGCTAATGTACTCCTTTAGTTGGCGTCAGTCCACTTTGTTTACTTTCCTAGGTTTGATGCTTCTCCAATAATGATAATAATCCGTGAAACTCATGGATCCCTTCTGTTACATTAGTTCCTACCTCTTTCTTCATGGCTCTCCCCTTGACATCTAAGGGAAGTGGGGCAGATTCAAATATTTTTAGAATCTCCTCATTGTGTTTTAGAGAGTTAAAAATGTGTAGTTACGTTGTGCAGAGCAACAGGAAGGGAACTTGGACAAATCCAAGCTACCCTTTCTAAGAGATACAGAAGACACTGCCATTTCCTGGGGTCATCCAGCTCCCCTGTTTTTCACAAGTCAGGCCCAAAGGTTCAAAGATAAATAAGAAATAGTCCTTATGTTTAATGAGCTGATGGATTCCAGATATAGCATGCAGATGTCTCCCAAAGACCGTTTAAGTGACATAGTAGAAGTGTGGGTGGAGTGAGTGCAAGGGGAATTAAGGAATGTTCCTTGCGGGAGGAAACAGCTGAATAAAACTTGAAGCTAGGTGGGAGTAGGGCAAGGGGAGAATGACAAAACCAAGAACAAAGCAAGTTACAGGGCACAACCTTGGTGTGAAACCAGCTGCAAGAATGTAAAGTGGGGCCGGTGCTGTGGCATAGCAGGTAAAGCCGCTGCCTGCAGTGCTGGCATCCCATATGGACGCCAGTTCAAGTCCTGGTTGCTCCACTTCCGATCCAGCTCTCTGCTATGGCCTGGGAAAGCAGTAGAAGATGGCCCAAGTTCTTGGGCCCCTGCACCCATATGGGAGACCTGGAAGAAGCTCCTGGCTCCTGGTTTCGGATTGGCACAGCTCTGGTGCCAATTAGGGAGTGATCCAGCAGATGGAAGACCTCTCTCCTCTCTCTCTCTGCCTCTTTATCTCTCTGTGTAAGTCCGACTTTCAAATAAATAAATAAATAGAATGTAAAGTGGGCAGTAATGAAGCAAATAGAATGTGGGCAAGCACTCCCTCAGAAATCCAGAAGGATGCCATCACCTTGACTACATCCTTGCCCCCAGGAGCTTAGGGTTTACTGGATTTGGACAATTTGACCAGCACAAACTTGAATCTGCTACTTGTCCCACAGCAATCCGCCCTCCCCCTTTGGAGCCTGTGCTTGCTGGAATAGTCTCTCCTTTCACCTCTCACCAGGGATGGGGCTGAGGGAGGGCACAGGAGCCACACAGACAACAAGCTCTAGTCTCAGTGGCAGCATAGCTGCAGGCACAGGCGTAGCTGGAAGTGCACTTTAGTACTGCGCAAGGCCCATCTCTCTCTGTCCGCAACCAGCAGAGAAAACACTCTGTCAGTTTTGTATTGTGATTATCATTCTCTCCATAAAGGAAAGTACAGCTGCCACTTCTAATGAAATAATCCTTTCTTCCTGCTTTAATCAGCTGATTGGACTCTCTTTCAGGATTAAATAATAATGGTCATATAATCTAATACGGAACAAAGGAAATTAGCAAAAACTTCTAGATGACAAAGAGTTATTAACCAAGCCACTTAAAGAAAATTGTATCCACTCTGGCTTTTACAGATCTGGCATTATGTAAGGGAAAATATACTCACGGAATTTTGAGGTAAGCAAAAATTTTGGATAAACATATCGTAAAATACATGCCGAACTGAATTAGCTTTGGTTTCTGTGAACAAATCTTTGTAGAGCTTGGATCACTTGTCTTAAAAAATACTAAGCCCAACAGGAATTTTCCCTCTTCCTCAGTCCTAGAGTTCTTGTTGTCTGTAGTTTAATTTGGCCATTAATCACATGGCATCTATGACATCCACTGTGTTGTGTATGGAGCTGTCATTTATCTCTTGTGTTGCTATTTAACTTCTCATGGTTTTATGAGAGGTAGTTCAGCATAAGAGATAAGACATGGTTTCAGTGAGAGGAAAACCTGGGTAGCCCATTTTACAGCTACATGAACCGGGGCAATCAGGTAGCAGTTCTGAGCCTAGGATTCTTCATCTTTGTAATGAGAAAAGTGGTACTCATTTTGCATGGCTATTATGAGAATGAAATAAAGTATAATCATATTATGGGAACAGGTGCTCTTTTAACTACTACTACCAATTTTTTTTAATTAAAACGATTATAGGTTCCTGGTGCATTTGCTTGAAGGAAGTCAGTTACCAAGTGAGAAGTTCGGCTAATCTGAGACTGCCATGCTGGGAAGGAGTCCCTCAAGAAATGCCGAATGCGGAGAAGAAAGGAGAGTGAGAAAAAGATGCACCCCAGCTGCCCCAGCTGTTCCAGTCATCCAAGCCTCGGTACCTCACATAAAGCAGAGGAACCGTAGCATCCTATGACAATAATCCCAACACCTACCATGCGAAAACCACCTAGGCTGGGTGTAATCCAACAACACAAGGGGTGAAAATGAACTGTTTGGTTAAGACACACAATAGTCTGTGATTGAACCCAAGTACTTCATCCCATACAAGACGAGAGCATCCCAAGTGTCATGTTAACTGTTGTACCAAATGCCTGCCCCACATTTTATATCTTTATTAAGCTGAATATGACATACCATAGCAATGGATCTCTGTAACCATACACTGATTTAAAACCACTCCATTATTTTCTTCATGCATTTTCATAAATAGTTTCTCTCTCTTTTTTTTTTTTTTTTTTGACAGGCAGAGTTAGACAGTGTGAGAGAGAGAGAGACAGAGAGAAAGGTCTTCCTTCTGTTGGTTCACCCCCCAAATGGCTGCTATGGCTGGTGCGCTGCGCCAATCTGAAGCCAGGAGCCAGGTACTTCTTCCTGGTCTCCCATGCAGGTGCAGGGCCCAAGCACTTGGGCCATCCTCCACTGCCTTCCCAGGCCACAGCAGAGAGAGCTGGACTGGAAGAGGAGCAACCAGGACAGAATCCGGCGCCCCAACCGGGACTAGAACCCAGAGTGCCAGAGCCACAGGCGGAGGATTAACCAAGTGAGCCCCCGCGTCAGCCAAGAGTTGCTCTTTTTGCAAGCATATACAAAGTAGAGATGTGATCACACACACACACAAATAGTGATTTTTTTTATTTAGAGTATATGATTTGCCATCAGCACATCTGATTTATTTATAAAATATATGAACAAAAACATCAGAAAAATCTCACAATAAGAAATAGTGATGTTTGGAGGGGTTGTCTTCATATTTATCTTATGTTTTAAGACAGATCTGTGATTTAGTAGACAAAGTGAGTGAAAATTCTCATAGAAATTTGGTCTAGGCAGCAGTTATGTATAGATGTTATAGTTTGTGTCTTCATATCCTAAAGCAAAAACAACCAACCAATCAAGAAAAAGTATGTTGGGTTCATAGACCAAAAAAACTATCCAGATCAGTTATTTAAAAGAGATAAACAATTTCAGTCAGTGAAGTCTGGACAACCTAAAATAACTACTTTTGTTAGTGTTCCTAGTGAATAAAGGAGAATTCCTTCAAAGCAACTTTGCCAAAAGATGCAAAAACTTGCTTTATGTATATATTTCTTTTTAAAATATCTGTTCATTTTCATTTATTTGAAAGTCAGAGTAACACAGAAAGTGAGAGAGAATCTTCCAGCTGCTGGTTCACTCCTTAAATGCCCAAAACAGCAAGGACTGGACCACGCCAAAGCCAGGACTCAGAAACTCTTACGTGGTGGCAGGAACCTAAGTAGTTGAGTCATCATCGGATGCCTCCCACATGCCTTAGCACGAAGCTGCGTGGGAACCAGAGTGGCTAATACTAGAACCATCCTTCTGATATGGCATGCAGGAATCTCAAGCTCCTTCTGCACCACAGTGGCTGCCCCTATAATTCTTAGTGACTTTCAGTAAAAATAAGGATGTACTGTTGAAAGATAATTCAGTGAAAGTGCTCCACTCCATCTATCTGTTTTGATATCAGCAATAAAGTGAAGATGAGCAGGAACTGGTGGTGAGCTGCTCAACTGGAGAAGCAATGAGAATTCATTTGATCAACCCCTATGGTGAGGTAAAGGCAGAATTGAATATTGAGTTAATGCAATAGAAGATGATAAGAGGAAAACCAGAGCTACGGCAAGAAATCATCATCTGAGATGAGTAACTTGGAAAGAAGTTTGAACTGTTGATAGAAATAGGGACAAGAGAGTGGTAGACCCAAAGATCACGGGTTACAAAGCCTTAAGTATGTGGCGGTTTCTATAACATTGGGCTAATGCTTGCGGTGCCCTTCAGTTGTTCCCGGATACTTGATAAGTTGATGGAAAAGCAAAGCAAATTTGGCCTAGGTTGTCTGTTCTCTCTATGAGAAAGCCTGATGCAAAATAAACTGGAGAATGCTTGAAATAATGGGTGATTAGCACGTGCGTTACACCATCCAGGGCAGGTGCTGGTCATTCAGATTTTTTTCCTCCATGTGAGTTGAAGAAGAGATAATCTAGTTTAAGTGTTGACACGAATCTATAGTTAAGATGATTGGCACATTGAAGACACTCTGGGAAAAAAAAAAGAAGACCTAAATGAAAGATCTCTGCGAGTGAGATCTCAGGGGAAAGAACGGGGCCATCAAAGAAGGAAGTACCTTTCTCTGAAGGCAGGAGAGAACTTCCACTTTGACTATGCCCCTGTCGGAATAAGATCGAAGTTGGCGAACTCAAAAGGCTTCCATAGCCTTGGCAACTCATGACTAGAGCCTAGGGAGATTACTGACGCCATAAACAAGAGTGTCAAATTGTTAAGTCAACAACAGGAGTCACTGTGTACTTACTTCTCATGTGGGATCTGTCCTTAATGTGTTGTCCAATGTGAAGTAATGCTATAACTAGTACTGAAACAGTATTTTTACACTTTGTGTTTCTGTGTGGGTGCAAACTGATGAAATCTTTACTTAATATATACTGAATCAATCTTCTGTATATGAAGATAATTGAAAATGAAAAAAAAGATTGGCACATTGATAAAATAACATTTATTTACTTTAAATACTGATCGTCTAGATGGCAATGTTAATATTCTGGTGATGATTGGAAGCCCTTCCTATACAAAAATCACTGCATGTTCTCTGAGATGTACACTGTGTATACCTATAGGTTTTATACATAGGCGTGCACCAATTTTTCAATTGTGTCATGTTGAACAGAAGTACAATCACAGAATCTATTCAGGTGAATTTACCTGCTTCTCAACTTACAGGATGTAACAGTACTCTGACACTTATTGTCGCTCCCCGTCTTCGTGGAGGAACGACACAGGACCCTGCGCTGTTCTTTCGTCTGCTCGGCCCTCCCCGGGTTTGCTGCTGGTTCTTCCCGGGTTGGCTACCATCCCTTCCACCTCCGTGGAAGGGCGGTTCCCCCTGCCACCTTCCCCACTTCCGCGGGGGAGCGGCACACCGCCGGCCGGCTCTCTCGGGGGCTGCACAGGTGTTCCTTCAGATAGATGTTCCCCTTAGATGTTCCTGGTGCATGTTGTCTCTCTCCTCCTTTATAGTCCTCTTCCGCCAATCCCAACTCGGCTGCCCACACACCGAGTACGCTGCTCTCCTCCAATCAGGAGCAGGATCAGCTCCTGGAGGTCATCACTCAAGTTGGCAAGAGGCAGCTGCGTAGAAGCTGTTTTCTCCTCTCCCAGTGCCATATTGTGGGAGAGCAGATGCATAGAATAAGTCTTAATTCCAGTAACTTAGTCTAGTCCGGGTTGCTCCCCACACTTATTATCAATGGAATGCATTATAATAAAAAATGAGAGTTCAGTTAGATGTTATATATTGATTATTGAAGAGATTTTAATGTAGATTATACCCAAGTTTTCTTCTCCATAGGCATAATTTTAATTCATGCTGAATAAATCCGGTTGCAAGAGTGAGATTATATTTAAGGGTAAGGTGCTGAGATGAGTTGGGTTCTCAAGTGTGAGATGCTGATATTATACTCACAAGTGTAAGTGGTAAATGATTCTTAGCCTTTGAGCTATGCATATTTGTACATGCCTTAAATAAAGACAGAGATAGGATTTCTAAAATGTGTCTTGTGCTTATTACTAATATATGGTGGATTTCTTTTTCCAACAGGAAAAGGAAGATTTATTTTCATCATTCATGTTATAATTAAGGGATCAGAGTCATGCTTCTTTTTATTCAGTTTCTGGCTTTCAACACTGCCATTCTTCTTCTTCTTCTTCTTCTTCTTCTTCTTCTTCTTCTTTTTTTTTTTTTTGACAGGCAGAATGGATAGTGAGAGAGAGACAGAGAGAAAGGTCTTATTTTGCCATTGGTTCACCCTCCAATGGCCGCCACGACTGGCACGCTGAGGCCGGCGCACTGCGCGCTGATCTGAAGGCAGGAGCCAGGTGCCTCTCCTGGTCTCCCATGGGGTGCACTTGGGTCATCCTCCACTGCCTTCCAGGGCCACAGCAGAGAGCTGGCCTGGAAGAGGGGCAACCGGGACAGAATCCGGCGCCCTGATCGGGACTAGAACCTGGTGTGCCGGCGCCGCTAGGTGGAGGATTAGCATATTGAGCGGTGGCGCCGGCCAACTGCCATTCTTCTTACCTTGGCCTTTTTAAAGAGATCTAGATGATACTTACAGAAGAGTACAATTTTCTCTATTTTTCTTGGAATTAAAAATATCTATTAATTTCTAGAGATTATTTTACATTAACATTCCATGAATGCTCATTTTAAAATTGTATAATATCAATATTAAATACTGAAGTTTAAATAATACAAACACTGTTTTTAAGGGAATGTCAAATGGTTCATGGAAAGTGGAATTAAGATAAATTTGTTTTGGTGCGATAAAACTTAAAATCCTTGCATAGCTTTTTATAATATGTACTTTTAATGAATTTCTGAAGTGCCCTCATATTTTAATTTAAAAAGAGCAAATAAAAAGTAGTCAGTTTTGTATTTTCTAGAACTTTCTTCTTAAATTTTACCATCAATTTAGTGACCTTGGGAAGCAGCCCAGAATGGCAGGGGGAATGATTTTGGTTGTAATAGAGACTTGAGTTGGGATTGCACCTGTCAACTTAGTTGTGCACCTGGTTTCATTCCTTGTGATCTGAGATTTAATGATGACTATCATAAGCTTATTATCAGGAAAACTAAATAACATTACAGAGCGCACATGTGGTACGTGTCTCTTCCCTTCCTTTTCAGTGGTAATGTTTTCCTGATTCTGGAAATTGCTTTTTCATTTTAGGGTGAACGCCATTCTTCCAATATGAGGATGCTCATGGAGAGACAGCCACCCTAGTAAAGAAAGCAAAGTGGAAAAGATGAGCAGACACACAGTGGAAGACTCCTTCAACAGAAAATTGCTGAGAGACAGAGACAGAGAGAGAGAGAGAGAAACTTAAAGCTATAACCAACCAAGAGCCATGAACTCCAACTGGGTCTCATAGTGTGTAGCAGGGACCCAAGAACTTGGGTTATCATCTGCTGCCTTTCCAGGTGCATGAGCAAGGAGCTGCATCAGAAGTGGAGCAACCAAGACTCCAGCTGGCACCCGTGTGGGATGCCCAGCTGCAGGTGGAAGCAATACTGGCCCCCGGGCAATGAAAACGTTAAGAAAACATGCCGGGTGGAAAGGTGGTAACCACTGGAATTTCCAGGGTAACAGTGAGCTTACATATAGGAATGATCACATTTCAAAGCTCAATGTTCCTCGTCTTTGGAGCAAAGGGAGTGATTTTAGTAAGAAGCATTCAAATTGTTCGGGATAGACACAGCTGGATAACGAAGTCAAGTGTTGTGTGGTACATTGCTCATCTTTGTCAGTTCTCGCATTTGCTGAGGAGAAAATGAAAAGGCTGTACACAAGGAAGAAAAGATCATGTTTTCAGAAAAAAGTAGGCATCCTAGAGGGTACCTCAAAAAGTTCCTGGAAAATTGAACTAAACGAGGAATATTTTCTAGAAAAAAGTTGGCAAATCATGGATAGAGGGGCCTTCAAAAAGTTCATGGAAAATGTGTAGCGTGAAAAAACTGGTCATGGGTTTCAAAATCTTTTCTCCCAAAGCAAACTTCCCTTTTAATTCCATTTTCCACAAACTTTTGGAAGCCCCTGCGTGTGTCCTCGCTGTGGCAGGTGGTGGGTACTTCCAGGAGCTTCAGCTGAGCTGCTTCTCAGGTTGCTGGCAGGAGCTGCGGTCCAAGGAGGGGACTGCGGTGCTGCAGAGTTCCTAATTCACAAGCAACGCAAGAGTTTCTTCGTGAATTGATTTTTGAATTTCTCATCCGAAGTGTGAAAGAAGCCACAGAATTGTTTTCCGTTGAAATATTTTTGCTTGACTATTGTGATTTTCCTACTTCTTTTCTTCCCAGAGAATAAAAGCCTTTAACCTTAGCAGGCTTTACCTGTAGGACTTTTGGAGGGCAGAGAGTGATTTCTCAGGAAAGGAGTTTGGGGGGCGGGGGCGGGGCGTGGATCTGGAAATGTCACACGAGCCCTTTTTATGGGGCAATTATTTTCCACAGCGATTTCTCATCCTGTTTATCCATTGTACCCAATGTCGAGCTACACTCTCAGGACACCCAGTCACACGTTCAGCTGGTGACACGCCGTGAGAGTCCTGGCCCCCACTGTCACGCTTTCTCTGGGCGAAGGGGACTGAAATCAGACTTCCCGCTGATCTCACTGATTCTTCTTCCAGGAAAAGCTGTACCTGAGCTGCCACTGCCTGCTACAGGCAGGCCCACTCGGCAACTCTCCCAAGGAGTGCATCTTCCTATTGATCATGTGCTGAAAGTAAGAACACTGTGGGTGTGTGCGCAAGAGAGACAGAACGAATGTGCTTTCTTGTTGAAATGAAACAGAATGCAGGAGTAGGAGCAGACAGCTCCTGCTCTACTTGACACTGTGCATAAGAAAGAGGCCCCAGTCGTGGTTTTCTTAGGGACTCAGTCGCAATGAGTTTCAGGCGCCTGTGTGTGCCAGGAGAAAGGACTGGGGAGCACAGGGAGGGCTAAGAAAATTCACACAGGCAAATTGATCAGCACAGCAAAGCAAGGAGAGAAAAATCAGGGCCCAGCCGGTCTTTTCCCTTTAGAATGCAAAGTGTCCACTGGATGAAAACCACTTCTATCAACAAACCTTTCTTTGACTTGGCAAGGCGCTGCCACAGTCTGAATGGGGCTTTGCATTGCACTGTATGGAGGCCAGAGCACCTCCTGGAAGGGGCGATGGCACCAGGCAGGGGCTGGGAGGAGACTGGGAGAACTCTGGGTTACAATACCTGGGCTTTCCCTTGGCCTCTGGGAATCAGGTTGGAGTTTCCCACTGCCACCGAATTCACATTCCTACAGGCCCCTAGTTTCTGCGTGAATAGAAAGGATTTGTTTTTTTCCTTCTGTGAGTCTAAGGTTAACTGTAACATTCTGTATTATCAGTTTAATTAAGTCCATACTCTAGGAAGTGTTTTCCTGTCAACCTCTGCAATAAGACACTGTCATCAGGCAGGAGCTAATCTTCTGGGCTCTCTCGTCCAGCTGTAATTAATTTTAAGAACAAGAATAGAAGCATAAAAAAATAACTTATCCATGTTTGTTCACATTGCAGGTCGGGGGTGGTGGCAAAATAAACAGTTTCTGGGGTTGCTCCATCGCCTAGTGTCCAGATGCTAGTAGGAGTCCGATAGAGATGCTTCTGGGGCCACCTCAGACTGCACAAAGTACTCCTGGCCCAAGCATCTTCCAGTAATTTGTTACCAGCTCAGATGCTGGCTTCAGCAGCGGTAAATTGCTAGGAGCCAGAGGTTTATGGGCACATTTTTACACATTTCATTACCAGCAGGAAAGAAATAATTTTCCTCTCCAAAAGCAGGCAATTGTTTTCAGGCTTGATTCTCCAGTAATGAAGTCTGTGTGTGTGTGTGGGTGGGTGGGTGAGCCTGTGCCTGTGTGCGCATGCATGTATAAGAATGGATGGCAATGAGCGGGTTAGCATGTGTTTACATTTGATTGGAGGGATTGATATTGGAAACATTTTGCCAGGAGCATTTAGTGATTGTCAATGAAACACAAACAATGAAGGGAATTAGTGTCCTTGCTCCATCTATTGTTCCTATCATTTGTCTAACTCTAACTAGGTAGCATGCTAGTCTCCTGGAGGACTTTGTGTTTCTCCCATGAAACATCCAAGTGGAAATGCTGTTGCAGACTAAGAAACCAGACATAGACATTTTTTGTTTCCACAGGCAGCCTTCTACGTAGGGATGAACGTGAAATTCCACAATGCTAAGCCTTCCAGGCAAACTTCCTAAGCCAAATAAATGTTAAATTATAAAGAAAAACACAGTCAGATTTCCGGTAAAGACAGTTCAAGTCCTTCATAACAAAGACGACAGCGGAGAAGAGAAACTTTTGGGTAGGAACAACTTTGTGAGAAAAAATAGGCAACATCTGAGGAGGGTGGACTGGAGTACTTGAAAGAATAGGCAAAAATAGTGATCCCAGGAATCCCATGCCATTTGTTGGTGTTCTAATCCAATATGGAGAGTTCAATCAGACTCATTTATCCCAACCTCTCCACCTGACCTGCAGTGCTAGGCCATCTTTTTTGTGCCAAGGGCCATTTGGATATTTATAGCATCACCCACAGGCCATACAAAGCTATCAACTCAAGAATTATCCTGCTGTAGATTTATTGAACTTTGTGTCCTGCCTGCCCTTCATGTGGCAGGGCCAGACCCTACAATTTTGTGAACCTTGTGGGCCAGACGTTCTCACCCCTATAAGATCTCGACTTCCATATGTATATTATCAATTAGGATTCCTTCACACCTGGGGAAAAGCACATCAAACCACATCAAAACAAACCCCATGTGTTCACAGTGTCATCAAAGAACTCATCCCTTTAGGAATAAGAGTAAAGATATTTTCATTTTGAAACATGAAGTTTTCAAGTAATGAGGTCAATGATTGCCTACATTGCAATATTTATAGTTACGCCACAAAACAACATTGCAAATTCTGCTTGCCATCGCACTCCAGCCCAAGACCTAGTGGGAATGACTCACTCCCTGCTCTCTTAACAAGCTTATGCAACTCTACAGCTCTAACTCTGTTCATTTGCATCTTCCTCTTACTTTTTAGATCTGCCTATGCTAACTACCCTTCAACACTCGATTTCTTGTCTGCTTCCTGTTGATAACATTTATACTCATCGTGGTCATCTCTGTCAATTTTGATCTTCATCACACATTAGGCACGTATTGCTACTTTACTTGTTTGTCTTTGAAGTTTGAAACCCATGCATAGATATTTCCATGACACTCATTTCCCATGAACCCTTTGAAGATTCCATATATTCGTACTGTGGTTAGTATTACTTGTCAGAGTCTGCATTCCATTCAGGATCACCCAACTTTTAAAATTTGTTTTAATTTTAATATAGGAGAGTTTACTGTTTGTGATGTTTTGTTCTTGGCTTTTGATAAATGCATAGAATCATTCAGTACCATACAAAGCAGAACTATCAACCCATCAATTCCCTTGTGTGTCTCCTTGTAGTCAATTTCTTTTCCACCTCAAATCTCTTACACACATATCCTTTTTCAATCTTCAATTTTGGCTTTTCAAGGATGTTCCAGGGCCATTTTTGTGGCACAGCTAGTAAAGCTGCTGCCTGCAACACTAGCATCCAGTATGGGCACTGACTTGAGTTCCAATTGCTCCACTTCCAATCCAGCTCCCTGCTAATGCACCTGGGAAAGCTGAAGATGATCCAAGTGGCTGGGCCTCTGCACCCATATAACAGACCTGGAAGAAGCTCCTGGCTCTTGATCTCAGCCCAGCTCAGCCCTGGCCATTGATGAACCAGCAGGGGGGAGATTTTCTCTGTCTCTGCCTTTTCCTCCCCACCGCTGTAACTGTGCCTTTCCAATAAATGAAATAAATCTTTTTTTAAAAAAGAAGAATGTTCTGTTTCTTTTTCACTTGACAAAATGATTTTAATTTTCATTAGTTCGTTCCTTTTATTGCTGAGTAATATTTCATTGAGAAGATGTACCACAGTTCATTTATCCATTCAACATGGAAGAACATATTGGTTATTCCTAGTTCCTCCCAATTACAAATAAACATGGTATAAACACTTGTGTACAGGTATTCATTTCACTTGAATACTTAGTAGGCCTACTAAGTCCCACATATGTGGGTTCATATAGTAAATGTATGTTTAACTTAACAAGAAATGGAAAACTGAGAGCAACTGTATCATTTAGCATTTCCATGACCAATAAATTACAGTTAACTAACTTTTCACAAGATTTCCACTTGTACTACCAGAATGTGTGAGACATTACTTTGTTAATTTTTATTGAGTCCCTACCATGTATTGAGAACTATTCCAGTGTTTTCTCATAAAGATTCCATTCTGTTGGAGGAAAGAAAACAAACATGATACAAACAATTAAGACAATTTTAGAGTGATGAGAATTATTAGGAATATTGTTGTGTGATTGGGATGAAGCACTTTGAAGAATTGCAGTTTGATAACCACTGCCTTAAAATTTAATATGCCCCACTGACTAAAGCCTTAATAAAAATTCATGAGACCAATGAATATGTCATTGGTCTTTGCAAATGTGTTGTTCAAAGAAAATTCAATAAATGTAGTCTTTCGTTAGATACCTGGTTCTAAAATCTCTTGCCTACACAGCCAGTGAGCAGGCATCTCTTAGAATGGGCTCAAGTGAGGCCAATGCTATGGAGTAGAGGGTTAAGCCTCCACCTGCAGTGCTGGTATCCCATATAGGTTCTGGTTCAAATCCTGACTGCTCCTCTTCCAATCCAGCTCCTTGTTAATGTGCCTGAGAAAAGCAGTGGAAGATGGTCCAAGTACTCGGGCCTCTGCACTCACATGGGAGACCCCAAAAAAGCTCCTGGCTCCTGGCTTCTGCCTGGCCAAGCCCTGGCTGTTGAACAGCCATTTGGGGAATGAACCAGTGGATAGAAGATCTCTTTCTCTCGCTTTTTCTCCTTTCTCTCTGTCTCTGACTTTCAAAAAAAAAAGAAAGAAAGAAAGAAAAGAAAAAAGAATGGAGTCAAGCATCTGTTTTTTGTTTGTCTTAAATCAAGCTTGGAGTATGAAGAATAAGGGAACAGAGGAAGGGAAAAAATTAAGAAAGACTAGGAATAGAGGGAACTTCTCCATGGCTACCAAACGTGGACCCTGCTTTGACTAAAAGGTTACTTAAAACATGTTTTTCCCACCAAGAAAAAAATAGTTAAATTGGTTTAAATTATTCTGTTTTTAGAAATGAAAGATAAAGTAATATTTCTTTTTTAAAAAAAAGAAACCTGAATTAGTTTAAAAGACATTATTTGGAGGGACATAGAGTATAACATTCATGGAGACAGTCCTGAATGTAATGTTTAGCTGTGGAAGGCCCAGGAATTGATTTTCATAATATTGGATTTATGGTTCAATAATTTCCCACTGGACTGGAGGTTGTTGGTTCAGAGCAGTTTCCCCGATACCATCACGTTTCTCTTATATGGAAATGCATTACTTACCCAACATAGGAAAAAGCAGATTTCCTGAAACTAGATATTTTAAAATATTCATCACACAAGTTTGGTAGTGGGATTCCTTAAGAGAGCCCAGGAATGGACAGTGGTGCCCAGCTCAGGCTGCAGATGTAGAGAGCCCTGAGCTGAATGTGTGCGACTTGTTTCCTTAGACAGAGAAGTTGGGGAGGATAAATCACCTCCATTGGTGATGAAACCAGAGTTCAGTCCAACTGAGCACTAATAACTGTGATGTGGATGACTGCTGTCTACTCTCCACCTTTTTACTACTGTGCTCCCCAGACCTTCCGAGTTTATGAAACTAATATTTGCCTTTTCTCATTTAATCATGTAGAAAGCGTACGACTGGATTAATAAGTTATTGGGGAGGTGAAAGCCTTGGAGGAAAGGGATGTTCCTGGAAACTGACGTCTTGTCAGAATTAAAAGCAAAATTATTCTATTCAGAATCAATTTGTGACATTGTCGAGTCATCTGTGTATGAAGCAAATTCAGAGATGTCTTGTGAGTTTGGGAGTTTGTGTAGGTCCACGTGACTTTCCCTATGGGATCTTAATTTCGGAAAGCTGAGATCCAATATCAATCACTGGCTAATGACCCCCACAGTGGTGGAAGACAGATGGACAATCACAGGAAGGCAGAACAATAGGGCTCATTTAGCATTTCCTTCCTCACTGCTTCTCTTTAGCTGATTAACAACTCATTTCTGATGGATAGACGTGGTTTTAAACTTGTTGCTGTTGTTTGAATATCACTTAATCTTTATGGCCATCACTTTAATGAAATGATTATATCTCAACTGCAAGATAGGAAAGGGCATAAAATGAATACAATACAGATGGATTCTGTAGGGAAAATAAATCCATGCATATACATTTGTGTGTGTGTTTATGGATATAAGGGTATTTGAAAAAACTTACGCAAAATGAAATTCAGCAAGATAAGTTTATTTTGGTGCAAAAATTTTCAAATCCATGCACAGTTTCTTTTGTTTTTAGAAAAAAAAATTTTTACTTATTGAAAAAGCAGAGTGACAGAGAGAGAGAGAGAGAGAGAGAGGAAAGAGAGAGTAATAGCGTGCTTCCATTTGTTGGCTCCTCCCCTAAAAGTCCAGAACACCCAGTGCTGGGCCAGACTGAAGCCGGGAGCCGGGAAGTCCATCCGGGCCTCCCCTGTGAGTGGCAGGAACCAGGTACTTGAGGCATCACCTGCTGACTCTCAGAATCTTCATTAGCAGCAAACTGTGCCTGAAATGATGGTGGGACTTGACCCCAGGCACTCTGATATGGAAGGCTGGCATCCCAAGTGACAATTTCACTGCTGTGCCACAATATGTTCCTGTAAGGTGCATTTTCCTTGAACTTTTTGAAGCCTTTTCATGTACACAGGTATCCTTTGATCAAGTTTTGACATTTTCCTTTCTCTCTGGATGCATTTCCTTTAGAAATACCCATGGCCCATTGCGTCATTAAATGGTACATTTAGTTCTCACTGCCAGGGACAGTGCCAATTAAGGGACAAAAGAGAGGGAAAAGTTTTGTTTCTCATATTAGCACAGACAGCAATGCTCTAACGGTAGGACTGGCTTAGGGTATTGAAATGCAACAAATATTCTAATATTTTAATGAGGGAAAGTATAGTTAAGTTCATTTAAGGAAAATAGTACAAACATGATTAAACAAAAGCCTGGATTTATTTAAATATAGGCCACAGTTTGGGTCCTGGGCAACTGTGCTCTTTTAACTTGTGGATTAGTCACCTGCTCAATGTATAAATATCATTTCTAGTGACAGGATCCAGCCTGGTCCCTGCTATGGCTCAGAGATGCCGCTGAGGTTGAACGCCGTCCTGCGGGCTCTGCGCATTGATCCGCTTTGCAGCAGCGCCACCTATCGGTGACGAGAGGCAGGGGACGAGCTAATGCAAATTGTGTGGCTTCCTGGATGTATGTAAAGTTGGCTGTGTTGTGCCTCACCGCTAACAGGCAAGGGGACGTGGGATTGTCATTTTGAACCTGACACGTCGTGTTTCCTGAACGGAGCTGAGGGAGAAGTTGTCATCATGTGTTCGTTTAGAGCTGGCTTTGGGAGTTAACTGTGTTCGACACAGAAGGACAGTGAGAGGATTTGCAGGCTAAATAGAGAAATGCTGTCTGAGGATTTAAGACTCGTGTTCCCAACAAGTATGCGGGGGGATTTTCATCCGTTGGCAGTCCTATCAGCAGCCTTTTCCTATCAGGCGGTTGTGGGGCAGGGAATTCTACCTCCTTAAAGGCAATGAGCTTTGAACATTGGATCCAGGAGTTCCCTTCTGCAGGCGTTCTTTCTGGCTTAGGGATGTCAGAGCCTGGATGAGCAGGTTGCACACTCACTTTCCAAAATCTAGAACTGTGTCTCTACCACGTCTTAGGCAGGGTGATGCCTGTTGGAGACAGGGCTTTCTTAGTAGATGCTTGGAAAAGCATCAGGGCAGTGTGGTGTTGGAAGGAAGTAGCTTTACAGAAAATTCAGGAAAAAAAAAGAACACTGAATATCAATATTTCCTCAACTTTTCATTCCACATGTAATTGAAGTCAGTTGTGTTTTTTATTCTTTGGAGTGGGGAAAAGTAAGAGTCTTAACCACATTGGTGTTCTAATTTTCTTAACAGCGTTTGTTCTACCTACTGCTTCTGATTGGGCACCGCCTTTTCTCCTCAAATTGAAATGGATAGGGAAGGAAGACAGATAGGTCTTTCTGGTGTTCCACACAGGACCCAGCTGGAGCTGGTGGTGAGAGCAAAGGGGGTCTTTCTTCTTGGTTTACCTGCTCTCACATCCTAAGTTGGGCAGGTTCATTGCCTCGGTAAAAATGTGATTCTCCCTGGCTGGCGCCGCGGCTCACTAGGCTAATCCTCCACCTTGAGGTGCTGGCACACCGGGTTCTAGTCCCGGTCGGGGCGCCGGATTCTGTCCCAGTTGCCCCTCTTCCAGGCCAGCTCTCTGCTGTGGCCCGGGAGTGCAGTGGAGGATGGCCCAAGTGCTTGGGCCCTGCACCCCATGGGAGACCAGGAGAAGCACCTGGCTCCTGCCTTCGGATCAGCGTGGTGCGCCAGCCGTGGCGGCCATTGGAGGATGAACCAACAGCAAAGGAAGACCTTTCTCTCTCTCTCTCTCTCTCTCTCACTGTCCACTCTGCCTGTCCAAAAAAAAAGTGATTCTCCTGATCATTTGATTTCTCATAACTTCATAGACTCAAGGATCCTGTGACACCACTCAGCTCTCAATGCTTCCTCTTTGCAGTTGTGAATGAATCTAAGAAGGCAGACAGAGACATGCAGTAAGTAGATTCCTTCCTTGGAGTGTGAGTAACCACACACAAGCCAATGGGTAAGACACTTGCAAACTAATTGAGGCAAAAAGCAGCAAACAAAGGGAAGTGGTGGGAGGAGTGGTTCAGAAGCTGGGCTGTTGCTGAAACCTGGTGGGGGAGACAGTGTCCCTGAAACATCTGAGGTTTCATTAGCAGAGAGCTGGATCAGAATCGGAACAGCCGGTACTCGAACCGGCGCCCATATGGGATGCCAGCACTGCAGGCAGCAGCTTCACCTGCTACACCACAGCGCCAGTGAGAGACTTCAAAGCAGAGGCCATGTTTGAAAAGTCTGCTGGGGAGCCTCCGTGGGGCTGATGAGCTCCTGGGGGGCGGACAGGAAGAAAGGGGTTTTGACAAGGTCTGTGTGGTCCTTGGCCACTTTTTGGTGCTAAAGAAAGATGATGATGTTTTCTAGGAATAGTAGAAGGCAACATTGGTGCCAAGGCCTGGCAGTCCTGGGAGTGCCGTGGGTGCCACCACGCATGTGTGACCCTTCCTGTGATGCCCTCAATGCCAGTTCCAGCACTGTGTGTCCAGAGTCTGCAAGCTGAGTGAGGACCTTTCTTCATGTCTTCCGCAAAGCGAAAGGGTGCTATTGTCCTGCTCACCTCCACAACTCTGGGGTCTTTGGTGAACTCCCCTCTACCCCCCCCCCCACCAAGATTTCAGATGTTTCAGTTGTCCCAATATGGCATGCATCACCCTGCCCTTAATTACCCTGGCCATGGACCATGTTGCGGTCCCCTGTTAATGCACCTGGGAAAGCAGCGGATGATGGCCCAAGGGCTTGGGCCCCTGCCACCCATGTAGGAGACTTGGATAAACCTCCTGGCTTTTGGCCTGGTCCAGTCCTGGCTGTTACAGCCATTTGGGGAGTGAACCAGTGAATGGAAAATCTCTCTGTCTCTTCCTCTCTCTATAACTCTGCTTTTCAAATAAATAACTAATTTAAAGAATCCCCCAGTCAATTTCCTGGTGCCAGTTACCAGCTTTCCTGAGTGATTCTTGGCCCTTTCCCTCACCTCTACCTTCGTCTCTAGCCTGTTTGATGTCATTTGGTGACTTTTTTTTTTGTCACAACAGTCACTGTCCATCTAAAGTTTATGAAATCAATAAAATTAGTGACCTTCAAAAAAGGAGAAAAATCAGACCTGACAAGAAAACTCCATTATTATTGATGCAGGGTGAATGCTTTTTTCTTGTCATTTCTCACTACCAATTCTGAAACTACGTATGCTTCATATTTGATTCCTGAATAAAATTATATGAATCACAAGATGATTTTTTATGAAATAATCCCACCAAATAGTTCCTGCTCAGTCAAAATGCTTCAGACGAGGCTTACTTTCTGACAGTGATAGGGCCAGCGCTGTGGCGTAGCAGGTTAAAGCCCCAGTCTTCAGTGCCAGCATCCCTTGTGGGCACTTGTTCGAGTCCTGGCTGCTCTACTTCTGATCCAGCTCTCTGCTATGGCCTAGGAGAGCAGTAGAAGATGACTGAAGTCCTTGAGCCCCTGCACCTCTGTGGGAGACCCAGAAGAAGCTCCTGGCTCCTGGCTTTGGATCGGCTCAGCTTTGGCCATTGCGGTCATTTGGGGAGTGAACCAGTGGATGGAAGACCTCTCTCTCTCTCTCTCTTTCTCTCTCTTTCTCTGGCTCTGCCCCTCTGCTATAACTCTGTCTTTCAAATAAATAAAACAAATATTTACCACCAACAACAAAAAAGTAAGGGGCCGAAGAGGCTGAACAGATAGAATAGAGTTAAATTACCCCAACTGAGCAAAATAAATGATACCCCCTCCTGCAAATAAATCACAACCAAGAGCCTCTACTGTATGTTCTACTTAAGATAAAGCAACAACATTTGAGCTATGATTTGAATAATATACGGACGTCACTGCTAATTTCAGAGAGAGGTTTCATCCTTAAAGAGTTTAAAATCTAGCCAAGAGATAAAGTATATCCATATCAAAACTTCACGACAGACGAATTAATAATAATGTCAGAAACAGAGAACACTAAACAAGGCAGTGATAAATGAGCACAGGAGGCCAACCACGGTCTGTGAGTGTAGAAGAAGGGGTATGCACTGATGTTTAGAACAACAGAAAAGGACTCTTTTGACTTTCAAAGATAGATGCACTTGACATGATTATATGGTAATATCACTGTTCTTTTACTCATTCTTAAGCATATTCTCAAGAGATATCTTACTTTGATCTGCCATGCATTTTCTGGGTTAAGTGGTTTTATGAATTTGAATTCAAAAAAAGCCTAAAATAAGTCATAAAATATGAAAAAAGGTAAAAGACAGCTTTGAACTCCAACCTCTTCAAAGAGTTCAGATAAATGAGTAACTGTAAAAAACAACAAATCTTTGATGAGTTAGAATATACAAAGAGAAGCCATTAGACTGGCTTTGAAATCAGGGACGGAGCCATTTTTATAAACATTACTGCCCAGCAGCATGTTTCGTAGTTGAGGTATGTTTGATGCTGCGTTTATACATTTATTCAGTTCCTATATCATTTGCTGAATGTGTGTTGGGTACTTCCTTTAAATACGAAGCTTGGTGTAAATCCTGCTGGCAAAAGACACTGATACTTGCTTCAAGAATCTCTCAAAATAATGAGAAGACAAGCGAATTCAAAGCTAATGGTAATGACACAATAGAATACTTAGACACATAATAGATGCAGGAATCAATTCTGACTTCCGAATTGGAAGAAATGCCATAGAGGACGTAGATGTTTTTGGATCTTGAAGAATAAGTAAAATTTTGACTGCAGAGGAAAACAAATCTTAATTCTTTATAAGTAAATATTTATAAATAAATTAGTAAAATAAGAAAAATGAATAGGTTGGGTAAAATGCTAACTATTTCTCCATACTCAAAAGTATGGAGAGGATAATTGTTAATGAACTTTTTTTTTTTTTTTTTTGACAAGCAGAGTGGACAGTGAGAGAGAGAGACAGAGAGAAAGGTCTTCCTTTGCCGTTGGTTCACCATCCAACGGCTGCAGTGGCCGGCGCGCTGCAGCCAGCGCACCACGCTGACCTGATGGCAGGAGCCAGGTACTTATCCTGGTCTCCCATGGGGTGCAGGGCCCAAGGACTTGGGCCATCCTCCACTGCACTCCCTGGCCACAGCAGAGAGCTGGCCTGGAAGAGGGGAAACCGGGACAGAATCCGGCGCCCCGACCGGGACTAGAACCCGGTATGCTGGCGCCACAAGGTGGAGGATTAGCCTAGTGAGCCGTGGTGCTGGCTAATGAACCTTTAATACCACACTTGAGGACTTGGATTTTACTTTTACAATAATTGTCTAAAGCCATGAAAGGATTTTAAATATTAATATATTAGTTGTAGGCTGGTGTTTAGGAAGTAAGACAGTAGAGAAGAAAGTTAAATTGGACAAGATATTTGAAACAAAGAACAGTTGAAAATAAATTGTGTTACGCCTACCAATGATTATGACAGCGTAAGTTTGAAATAGGATCAAATATATACTTGGGCATAATTGTAATAAAATATAACAAGATTGCACTCTAGGATAGTTGCAATAGAAATGAAGAGATGTAGCAAACAATGATACAGACAGAGAACCACTGGGAATTGTGAATGATTATATTTGCAAAGTAGACAAGACATTGGGTCAATAATGACAAAAGTTGCTTGCCTAAATATTGATCAGTGTAAGCCAATTTCTGCAATGATTAATCCACAAGAATTCAGAGGATGAACACTATTAGAATTTATTTTTACTCAATCATAGTCTAATGAGGGTTGTCAGATGAGTGATCAGCTCTGTCCCAGTCATTCAGGACCCCAGATCCTTTCACTGTGTGTCTCACAGCTTTGCAGGACCTTGACTTCCTATGGTTGAACCTCTGCATCTGGCCAATAGGTGAGGTAAGAGAGAAACGTGAAATGAAATAGTCCGTCAAGTTTTAGAGTCAGTTCCACATAGGAGTGTGCATAAGTTCTACTCATTTTCTGTTGAATAGATCTCAGCCAAGTGACATTAAAGAAGAGAATATAGATATTGGTGAAAAATGAGCAAGTATCTTACAGTTATCAGTAGATGGCAATGCCATGAACTAAAAAAGAAATTGGAAAGCAAGTCCAGTTGGAAAGAAAGAAAATGGGTTCAGAGTTGGTCATGATGAGCTGGTGTTGCATCCATGACTCCATGCTGGCTGAAATATTCTGCAAGTAGTGGTCACTTTGAATTTGAATATTAGGGTGGAGTTCCCATTGTGGGAATCATTAGTATAAATATGGAGTGAAAAGGAGGTTGTGAATGAGAAAAAGGAAAGACCTTGGATGAAACTTTAGGGGGAGACAATGTAATTTAGAGTTGTACAAGAAGAAGAATCAAGGATGCTTAGAAAATGGTAGCCATCTGGGAGGAAAATCTAGAGAACAGACATTCTAGGGAGCCAGTCAGACTAACGTGTGAAAGAGGAAGGGTCAGAATCCTCAAACACTGCAGGAAAGAAGTTGAGAAGAAAGATAAAACAGAAAAAGATTGACAAGGACACAAAAGCTTTGACTTGAAGTGAGAAGTGCAGGAGAGTTAAAGAAATAGTAGGGTAAGAAAAGAATGAGATTGAGCTGTTGAAGTGGTGTGCACCTGTAGTCCCAGCTACTCAGGAGGCCAAAGCTGGAGGATCTCTTGAGTCCAAGAGTTCTGGGCTGTGCTGATCAGATGTTGCTGCACTAAGTTTGGCATCAATATGGTGACCTCCCAGGAGTGGGGGACCACCAGGTTGCCTAAGGAGGGAGGAACCAGTCCAGGGCGGAAACAGATCAGGTCAAGAATGAGATCAATTAGCAATGAATTAAAGCATTTGCAGCAACACTCTGTTGAACTGAATCATATCATAGGTTATTTATTCTACAAATGTGAGAAGACCAAAAGACTTGAGTTTAGATGATGTGGTTTTTAACATAAATCTGGCTAGTCCTGGAATATTGAGCTAAATATTTAAGCTCACTTTTTCTCCCCATATGTGAAACTAACCAATGTTTCCAAGACACCCTCTCCACCATTTTTGAGTCATTTTATTAGGTAAGGCAACACATTATAATAATGAAGAGATTATGTCAGTGAGATGGTGGAGTAGGGGATCCAAGCCTTGGTACCTCACAAAAAATGACAACAATTGGGGCTGCTATCCACGTGTAAAAATAGTTCTAGGAGAGTTCAGGTATCTACTAAAGAATTTACAGTAACATAGTAGAGCAAACAAGTGAACAAAGACAATAAAAAAGAACCCAATAACAACAGTCCAAAAGGGTAAAAATAGCTGAATTTTGCCTGTACCATCTCATCCTGTGGGCCAGCACTGCTCAGCGTAGACAGAAAACTCCCCAGTTTGGAGCTCTTCTTGCAAAGAAAAGGAGAGCTGTTGGACAATCAGCCTCAGCAGGCTTCAAGGGCACTGACTGAATGAATTGCTTTAGTGTCACCTACCCAGATCCCTGGGGAGACCAGAATAAATGAGAACAGCATAAGTGAGACATTGGAATTACCCAGTGCCACAAATTTAATGTGTCCTCAGGATCATGTGTTGGAAGCTTGATTCCTAATTCCACATTGTTTGGTGATTATGATTATCTACCCCTAATGAATAGATTAATGCTGTCATCATAAGAATGAGTTAGTTATCAGGGGAGTGGGCTCCTGATTAAAAAAGAGATGAGTATGGCCCCCTTCCCCCTCCTTCTCTCCTCTTATGATGGCTTTCACTACATTATAACATCATACCCGCCTTTATCAGAAGTGGGCCCTCCTTCCTGGAGGGTTCCCAGTCGAAAAGAAACTCTTATGTTGTTTATAAAACACCCAATCTGTAGAGTTCTGTTATCACAGTCAGAAGCACACTAAGACAGGAATAAAGAAAAAGATGGAGCTATCACTATTAACCACATGGTAGGAGCTCCACTGCTCTGCCATGCACAGGACCCTGGCAGATTTCTCTGCTGAGAACTGCTTCTGTCCTCATAGCCACTCTGCCCCTGCCCTGCGGATTTTACAGCCAATATCCTTGTGGTATTTGCCAGAAGCTTGCTTCATAGAGCACCCCAGCAGCATCTGCCTCCTCGGAAGCCAACAGCCAGAAAAGTTGCCGCAGATTCTCCAGTTTTGCCACCTGGGGCCCTGCAGGTTTTGGACTTCTGATTCTCCAGCTGTCTGATCTGCCAAGTGTTTCTCTCCCTGCTCCTTGGAGTTTCCCAGTCCTCAGACTCTGTATGTGCCAAGTCCAGAAACATGGGGAGGACACCGTGTACATGTCCACAAAGGCCTGAGCCCATGCTGCAGGCATTGATCTCAACTGCGGTGTGCACCTGCAGCTTACCATGTAACCACGTGCACACACACAACTGTTCTACCTCCATCTCTGGCCTCACTACTGCGCTAATTTTTGCCATTGGACCCTGCAGCTACAAACATGCTTGTTGCCAGCCTCAGCCCCATCCATTGAAGCTATGCATGCAAAATCAGCTGGCTCTGAATTTGATTGCCAGCTCCCACTGCCATCTTCCACACACAGCTTCAGAACACCACCAGCAGCCCCCACTACTGCATGTGTGCCAGCAGCTGGCCCCAATTCTTGCCAGCTGTCTCCATTACTGTGCTTGCTCTCTTAACTGGCTGCCATAGCTGGCCTCTGCAACCAGGCACCACCAGGCTTAACACATATAGCCATGCACACACACAGTGGTAGTCCTTACCATCCTGATAAATATACATTTGGCCCTAGCAACTGACCCTGGTCTTGGTCATTTCCACCATTTGCCAACCAGCAGCCAGCTCCTTTTGCCAAATACGTGTCTTCAGTCAGTCACTACAGCTGCGTCTGGGCACATCACAAACCTTGTACCTCACTGCCGCTTTCACTGGTCCATTGCTGCTATACCTAGAGCTATCCTGAGAATCTTGAACCAACATGGACTACCTGCAGCTGTTTCCATGAGGATCATGCATTTGTAAATGTCATGGAGCCCAGCTACCTGAGCAGATGAAACATTATTCCTACCTGGTCTTGGAGTCATTTCATGACCGTACACTTGGTACCCCGTGCCACTAGTAACAGTGCCACAGGGGTTCCAGCCAGCATCCCAGCACACACACACACAAACACACACACACACTCCAGAGGAATTTCTTTATTATGAAAACCAATCTATAAAGTCTCAAAGAAGTCATTGTTTCTTCAAATGTGCAGACAACTACAGAAAGCTGAAACAATCACAAAGAATCCTAGAAATCTAAAGGAGCACAATACACTTCCAGTAAATGATCCTCTCCAAATCAGAGGCCCATAAACTGGCAGACAATTATTGTAAAAAAAAAATTCAGTGAACTACAAGAGAACACAGATAAGTAATTTAACAGTATTGGGAGAACAATGCAAGACAGACACACACACACACAAAACTGAAGTCCACCAGAGAGACTGAAAACAATAAAG